>NC_134809.1:44106982-44114482 GCF_046742065.1 Oratosquilla oratoria | reverse complement strand
TTTTTTCCCTAACCCCCCCCCCAAAAAAAAAAAAAGAACAAATGTAATTATGAATAAAAATAATCATGTGATGAAACTGTGTGTGTACATAGTTCATTATAGAATTGTATAAATTTATGTAATATATACAGTAGACAGCCCATGTTAGATTTACAGATGTTGAAACACAAAAAATAAAATATATACATGAAATAGGTGAATATATAAAACACAAAGTAAGTATATGTGAATAATAAGATACACAAATGGCCGTGAAAGAGATTTCAGTCGTCTTGTAGCTTCAAAGCAGCGTTTATTGATCTTTTACGATCCTAAGGGCTCTTTCCCTGTAGTAGTCAGGTCTAGGTAGTCTAGCACCCACCAAACTCTGGTTAACACTTGATTACTAGAAGGAGGAAGGAAACTGAAGTGAAGTACTGCTTGATCATTAATTTTGTTGGTTCCTCATGATTAAAACCAAAAGCAATCCTTGTTGATAAAAGAAATAAGAAAAAGAAAGAACATGGAAGTGACATTTTACCCAGATGTATTCATCACCCTCCAAAGTTCATCTCAACACCTCCTGGGCGTGCTGCCACCCCCAGGTTAAGAAACGCTTCTTTAGAAGAACAATTATCAAACTAAGGAGTAAATTACATTTTCCTGGAAGGACAGAGAAAACAGGAAATCAAGAAAACAACGTGAAACTATAGAATACAGAAAAAATGTATATAAAAAATGTAAGAAGATAGAATATCTTGGGATACCCGGGCAGTGGTTATGAATACTGACTTTTTTAAGTGGGCGTAGCAGGATCAATGTGACACTATGAAATTTGTTAATGAGCAAGAAAAAAAAAAGGTCTGAGAACGACTGATTCATGTGAGGACGGAATCATTTATTATTACAACGCTTCGTTTGTTAGAGATTGATCAAATTGATCTAGTTAATAGAGCACTAACAAGCGAACCGTTGCGGTAGTAAAATAATTGTGTGTCAAAAGAAACACCGCGTGAGAAAGGAATCCTACTCGACGACGCTTCGCTCGTTAGATTTTTTCCACTTGGCATCAGGTACTTGAAGAAGCTAGTAGTGCATCAAGTATTTGATAAAGCTGGTACATGTTTCTTGTTCTGACTTCTCCTGCAACATACAAAGACCTCACCTGTGGCGTTCCCTCACGTGGCCTTTTTCAGTTGGATCTCTCTCTTTCAACCTCTTCATAAACCATTGACCCCCGCCCACTGTGCCCCATTTCTCTAAAGTTATGGAGGAGCCTGACTGCAAGAAAACATACGGCCTACATTAGTCAGTTTAGAAGTGCGGTCCCATCCAGCAATACTCTTTCCTCCTCCACCCTACCCGGTGTGAAACACCCACAATATATTTTGTCACCAGTTGATGAAATTAGTTTGAATATGCAAAGAAATTTTGGTCATTTGTTTTGCCCTCTTGCACAGGAGGGATGGAGGAGGGGAGTACTCACTCCGCCCCTGGCGGGACCGCACTTCTGAAGGGACACACTCCAGTGTCTACTGATTTCCGGTGGCGGGGGGGTGGGGGGGTGCTTGGAGCATCTCCCCAAGACGACACCTCACCGCAAACAGGTTCTACCAGGAGTCTTAGAGGCACGTCGAAGGCGGGGGATGGGAGGCAAAGGACCCAAACGGGATATAGGAGGATTTTGTGAGGAAAATAAATATATCTTCACCCCCTTCTCTCTCTGTCTTTTCCGGATGATCTTCCTTATTCACTTTCTATTGTCACTCCTAACACTGTCGAAAAGGTCATGTTTTTGGTCGCGTTTGTTTGTCTCATTGTTAGGATTTTAACATTTTTTCATTGTTTATTCATTTAAATGATGGAATGATTGATATTTTATTCTAATTATTTCTTTTGTTTTACGCGCTCACACACACTCGCACAATGAATATATATATACATATTATATACATAATATATATACATAATATATATACACACACATATAATATATATATATATATATATATATATATGACGTAAGTGGAGTAGGAAACACAGGAGTCTTAGTCTTGAGTTTATTCCTGACTAGTTTCGCAGGTATGCTTTTTCAAAAAAGCATACCTTCGAAACTAGTCAGGAATAAACTCAAGACTGATTCCTGTGTTTCCTTCTCCGCTTACGTCAACCTATCATAATGACTCAGTATATATAATATATATATATATATATATATATATATATATATATATATATATATGTGTGTGTGTGTGTGTGTGTGTGTGTGTGTGTGTGTATGACACACAGGAACCCACAGTCTGAGAAAATAAACTTCGAATAAAGAAGAATCCTATATTTCGGCTATCAACTGTAGCCCTCTTCAGGAAAGTCACTTTCCTGAAGAGGGCTACAGTTGATAGCCGAAATATAGGATTCTTCTTTATTCGAAATTTATTTTCTCGGACTGTGGGTTCTTGTGTGTCATTTACAAATGTGCTACTACATTTCTGTTTAGAAATATAGATGTATGTATATATATATATATATATATATATATATATATATACATGTATGTATGTATTTATATGTATATATGCACAAATTTCACAAAGCACACGTGAATCACAAATACTAGGAAGGGGAAAAACACGGAGTCCAAGCGCTTTCGTGATATATTCACATTATCATATATATATATATATATAAATATATATATATATATATATATATATATATATATATATATATATATATATATATATATATATATATATATATATATACCGTGAGCATTTTCCCCTCTACAAGGGAGGTAGCCAAGTCATGCACGTAGCTATTCCCATCCATTTTACTCCCATCACCACCGCGTCCACCCCTCCCATCACAGCTCCTCAGGGATGACGGGTTATCCCTGCACCCGCCAATATATATATATATGTATATATATATATATGTATATATATATATATATATATATATATATATATATTACAAAATATTACAAAGCATGCCGACAGGAGACTTTTTGGTCCATAACAAGGTATGGTGCGGAAAAATATAATAATAATGATAATAATATAGGTAATAAATAAAATAGGTAAAGTTAAATAAACAGGTAAGTTGTAAACAATAATAAATGGACAAATAAATAATAATAGACAATAAACAGACATAATAACAAATCATATAAAATTACTGGCTTAGATGTTTATCTAAACGATTTTTAAAGCCTCGAACTGAACTACATTGCATTGCCTCTTCACGAAGTTAATTCAATTCACTAACTACACGGTTGGCGAAGTTTGTTTTTACCCACTTCCAAATTAAACCTATTTCCTGACAGTTTGAGACCATTATTTCTTGACCGATTCTCATTTAGTGTGAAAATTTGGTCACTTTTGATGTCAATTCCCTTTAGAATCTTAAAGACTTGTATGAAGTCACCTCTAAGTCTGCGCTTTTTTTAGGGAAAATAGATTCATATGTTTTAGTTGACTTTCGCATGATTTATTTTTTATATTTGGAATCAGTTTTGCGGCTCGCCGTTGTACTTTTCCAATCTGTCAATATCTTTAGTTAGATACGGAAACAGCACATTCCAAATGTGCACGAACTAACAATTTATATATTTCTCTGTATGTGTGTGTGTGTGTGTGTGGAGTATGCCCGAAGTATCACACCAGGAGATTTCGATGGTAATCTGAACCACGAATCGGATGTGGGAATTATTAGATTTCAGCAGCGAGGTAATACTTCACTCCAAACCTGGCAAGTTGCTGTACCAAGACTTTTTGTGCACTCGCACAGACTGGATTTCATCCTCTCGTGTGTGTGTGTCTCTCTCTCTCTCTCTCTCTCTCTCTCTCTCTCTCTCTCTCTCTCTCTCTCTCTCTCTCTCTCTCTCTCTCTCTCTCTCTCTGTTTCTTTCTTCCTTTGGGAGGGAGCCATCAAGTAACCACTCTGTGTGTTCGTTCATAATCTGATACTGTAAACCGTGATGGTAGTGACGTAAGGGAGATAAATGGTCTTCAGTGGGTAACTTTGTACTAGTGGGAAGGAAGGACAGAGATTAGTTTTTACTTGGTTTATGATAGGCAGTTTGAATACTGACCATATCGGATGTGTTTATGTTATGAAGAGGGCGATCCTACCTGTGAAGACACTACTTGTCCTGAACATGTGTTGGTAATTGTGGTAGGTTGAAGTAGAGAAGTAATTTACTCCCGGAGTCAGGCAGTGATTTGATCAGGGACCCTAGGCCAGTGAGGCAGCTTGTTAGTATGATACTTTGGGATACACTTTCGTACACTCTAATTTTGGGGTCGTACCTGAGTCGGGAATCTTCCTGCTTGTCGTCGTCGCCGTCGTCGTCGTTTTTCCGGACAGTTTTATGTTCCTCGTGATGTATAGGATCGTGTCACGTTTACAGTCACTTTGCCATGTTCACAGTCATGTTACAAAATCTTTGTTCCGTTGGTTGTAATGAAAGGTGTTTCCCATGTGAAAATCTTCCCCGAGGAGGAGAAGGAAGGCTGCCCCATCCCGGCCTCCTCTTCTTCCCAGAAGCGATCAAACATTACGTTTACACCCATAAATGCCTAAATCGTAGCTAGGAGGCCTCACACTATTGCCTCAGTATGGGCAGTGTGTCCTGTGTCGTAAGGCTTATTGTTGAAATAGAATGAAAAATCAGATTACTGATGTATCAGATATCATGTTCTTGAGCCGCAGATGGTGAAGATGTGACCATCATCTTGAAAGTGTCTATAAGGAAACGAGAGCAGCGGGATAGTCCGTGGGTTCGGTCCTTAGGTTAGGTTCATGTCTTCACTACAGAACATACCGACCCGCTGAGTGAACTTCCTGGTGCACACCAGAATACAGTATATCAAGTGAAACTGTCCAGCCAGGAAAAAAAATGTCTGGTATGTCACGGGTCATAGCAGTAGACTGGGCTTTGGGGCTGATGTCATATGGCAGTACTGTGTGAAGTGCAAAACTTGATAACAAGCAGCAGCGAAAACACGTGCTAAGCGTGCCTGCAGGTATCAGGAAGAAAAACAAAACAGCAAGAGTATTTGGAATAGCAAAAACCAGGGACGTGTTGAAGGACATATCATGGGAAGTAGTAAGGTTGCAGTGTGGGATTAACAGGTGGTGGAGAGCTGAAGAAAGGGATGTGAGGCAGTGGTTGCTCAAGGTCGGAGCGGCTGGTGGTGAAGGAGGGCAGGTGGTGGAGAACAGAAGAAAGAGATGTGTCATGACATGGGGCAGAGGTTGCTCAAGGTCGGAGCAGCTGGTAGATGGTGGTGAAGGAGGGCAGGTGGTTGAAGCGAGGCGGGAACGACACTCACGCGCGTGTTTCTTTTCTTCTAGGGCGCGTGGCCTTCGTCTCTCGTGACGCCCTTTGTGGCTGCGGCTGCGGCTGCGGCTGGCGGGGGCGGTCACTCCCTTACCAGACGCCCGCAGCAGCAACCTGCCCTCTACCGGGACCCGCAGCAGTCCGCGTCTTCAGACACCCGACACTTGCTGCTACAGACGGGGGACAGCGATGGTGGTGGAGGCGGAGGCGACGGCGTGGTCCGGACAGCCAAACCGCTGCACCAGTGCCCCTTCTGCGGGATGCTCATGAACCACAAGAACAACATGCGCAAGCATATTCGGACTCACACAGGCGAGAAACCTTACTCGTGCGTCTTGTGCGACTACCGCGCCCCGAGGAAGGACATGGTGGAGAAGCACGTGCAGCAGAAGCACCTGGGTCATCCCGTCCGTTTGCCAACTTCGCCCCCAGCCGCGGCCGCCTCGGTCTCCACCTCCTCCTCCTCTTCCACCACCACCGCAGCCTCTCAGAATCACGCCTCCTCTTCCTCGACGTCCCTTGGCAACAGTTTCACCTGACCCGCCCCTGGCCTTGCCCTCGCCGTCGCAGTCGCAGTCGCCGCCAGAGGAAGCCGTCGGCAGGATACCACGCCATATTCTTGTTGATGTTTTTGTTGTTTTGACTTGGGAAGGGGGGAGGGAAGGGCGGGCGGGCGGGCGGGCGGGCGGGCGCGGGGCCGCCTGGGAGAGACGGCATTGACGGATGTGATAGAGGTAATGGTGATGCTAATGATGGTGAGACAGATGCTGTTGTACTGCTTCTGCTACTGTGGTGTTGTTGCTGTTGCTGCTGTGCTTCCTGTGATGTGCTTTGCTGTGTTGATGGGGGAGGGTGAGCAGGAGGAGGGCGAGCGCCCCTTCCCCTCGGGGGGGCCGAGGCTTGGCAGTTCCTTCACCGCCTTCTCTCTCTTTTCTTCTAGGGCGCGGACGTGGGCTCGCCTGCACTTCGGTGCTCACGCCCTCTGCAAGAGGCGCTCACATATTCCCCTGCCGGCAATCACTCCAACCCCCTTGCCCTGCCTCGGCACCTCCCCTCCCTCCCTCCACCACCAGGGACGACCCTGGACGCGCAGGGCTTCTCCCCCGAGGCCCAGAACATGACTTTGGACCTACTGCAGATGGGGCTGGCGTCCAAGGCACTGCAGCAGGATCTGTTGGCGGTCGGGGGCGCCGGCGGGAAAGGCGTCCGAATGCTTGAGTGCCCGCTGTGCGGGCGCCGTGTCCGGTGCCCGAGCCAGCTCGAGACCCACCTGAGGGTGCATACGGGGGAGCGCCCCTTTGCCTGCACCTTCTGCTCCTTCCGCACCACGCAGAAGGTGGCACTCAAAGAACACATCTACACGCACACGGGGGAGAAACCGCACGCCTGTCCTCACTGCGAGTTCCGTTGTGCCAAGCGATGCAATCTGAAGGTGCACATCGTTCGCCACCACCCCGACCAGCAGTCGTCCTCGCTCACGTGATTGGCGGCACTGGAGGAAGACGTGTACGACGAACTGTAGAAGGAGGACCTGGGGGGGGGGCGTACTTCGCCGGGAGACGCGTCTTGTTGCCCGCCACCCATGAGGGGGTGCTGAAGGTTCCAGAGACTCTGAAGAAGGCCGTCAGCTATCTTTGTGTCCCTCCAGAACCGATCTCAGAGTTCGAAAAAAGGTTCATACACACCTTCGGGGTTTGCAAAGAAAATAATTTCTGCAGAGTGGGGGGCGAGGGGGAAACGCTTTCGTTGTCGTCGTTCTTGTAGTGCTTCCCGGAGGTCGTCCGACTCTCGGTCACTAGTAGTAGTAGCTCGACCTCTGTTGAGTCTGTCTAGGCCAGGTGACCCCAGCCGTCGTTATGGACAGCTGATCCTATTGGAAGGACGACCTAGCATAGGTAGGGCGGAGCAAGCGAAAGGCATTCTTGCTCTTGCTCTTGCTGCTGCTGCTTCTTCTCCTCGTGCTCCCTTAGACCCCTCAGCCCCGACCCGACCCGACCCGACCCAACCCTCACCTTTCACTTCCATGACTCAAATATCTCCCAAATCTCCTCATCTCCCTCCCTCCTCTATTCGCGCCTTTGTGTGTGTGTGTGTGTGTGTGTGTGTGTGTGTGTGTGTGTGATTCGCCATGGTTCACCGTGGTCTTGGATCACGTGTTGGACTCGTGATCGACAGCT
>NC_134809.1:44084482-44104482 GCF_046742065.1 Oratosquilla oratoria | reverse complement strand
ACGTTCTCAATATCTTCGCTAACATGCTTGTGTTTTAGTATTTTCTCAATGGTTGCACTCGCCGTCACCTTCCCTGGTTGCTGCACTGTCCCCCGAGCATCGTTGTCTCCCTTCTGATCCTCACACGTCTGCCACCCACATTGATCTTTGTGTTTCCGTCATTATACTTGAGCTGCTTCCCCCCTTCCCCCCTCCCCCCACGGTTTTCTCTCCTTTAGACCTGTTCCGTTCTTTCTTCTAATTCTGTCCACCCCCCCTTCTCTCTCTCTCTCTCCATCTATCTCCTATTCACTCTCTTTCTCTCCTTCATTTTCTCTATATCCTTCTCTTTCTCTCCCCGTCTATCTCCTGCTCTCTCTCTCTCTCTCCCCCGTCTATCTCCTGTTCTCTGTCTCTCTTTCTCGATTGCTTCCTCTTCCTCCTTCCATCCCCCATCGCCATGTTCTTTCTGTCTTCTTTGTTGAATTTCTTTTGCCAAACTTAGCTAACAACATCTGCAAACTCGGAAGATTTGTTGAGAGAGAAAAAGTTGAGCATCAACTCGAGGCGTTAGCGGCTTTGCTAGATGGTTGTTGAAAGATGCTGTAGCAGCGGAATGCAGGTTAGCTCGGTGGAGCACGAAGAATCCCTTTGGTATCGACTCAAATGTCGCGCCGGATTTTATGGATTAGACCATTGCGTATGGCAGTGGTTCATCTCTTCTTCTTCGTCGTCGTCTTCTTCGCCGTCTTCTTCATCTCACTCTTCTTCTCCCATTCCTTCTCCTCCTCCTTGCTCTTCTTCCTCTTGCTCGTCTTCTTTCCCTCGCTCTTCTTCTTGATCTTCTTCTTCTTCTCGCTCTTCTTTCTCTCGCTCCTTCCCCGCTCTTCTGGAACACCCAGCCTGTTACCCCTGTTCACAAAAATTGGCTCAGTACTCATAGGCATTACACAAATTAAAACCACAGGTATTTTATTTTTTTATTGTTCTTGAATGTATACAATATTTGATATTATTTATACAATATCCTACCGCAAGATGTCGCATTGTTTTCTCTGTCCGTGATCTCTCTCTCTCTCTCTCTCTCCGTGATATTTATATATTAACCCCTGGGGGAGGGGATAATTCACAGAACAACAATTTTTTTTTACTGGAGATGTGTAAAGTGATTTAGACTAATTTGGGTACGCTTATTTCAAAAATCATAACCGTTTTGCTGTATCTCGTCTGGATTTTCAGTGACAGAAATATTCTCATTGCCTAGAAGTCAGGATTTCAATGAAATTTACAAAAATTCATTTATTCATTTATTTCATCATGAATGCTTCAAAATTATAGAAATTACAAAAAAACTCCACTAGAATGTAATTAAAAATGCTTTAGGCATTTGGCTTTGCGTTTGTGCTGCTCTGTGTCAGTTTCACGATGCAGGAACCAGCAGAAGTCGCCCATCATGTTCGGGTTGTGCCGCCCTTGGTAACGCGTCTCCATGAGTGAAATCTCTTGGTGGAATCGCTCGCCGTGCTCGTCCGAGACAGCTCCCAAGTTGTCAGGGAAGAAGTTCAGGTGCTGGTGTAGGAAATGGATTTTCAGGGACATCCTGGAGCCAAGTTTCCTGAAGGACTCCAGCAGCTGCTGCACTATTTCTTCATAGTTGTCCGCGCGCTCGTTCCCCAAGAAGTTGTCCGTCACAGCTTTGAAGCTCCTCCACGCTGCCAGCTCTTTGGGGTTTAGAGTTGTCGGAAAAGTTTCGTCCTTCATAATCTGTCGGATTTGCGGTCCAACAAAGACACCAGCCTTGATCTTGGCCTCCGACAAGGTGTTGCCAAACTTCTCCTTGAGGTATAAAAACCCACGCCCATTCAGATCCATTGCCCGTACAAAACTTTTCATCAAGCCGAGCTTTATGTGGAGTGGTGGAAGGAAAATCTTGGCTGGGTCGACAAGGGCGACATGCTTCACGTTGTGTCGACCAGGTACATGCTCCTTTCGCTCTTCCCAATCTTTCTTCGTCCAGTGATTCTTGTCGTCTCTGCTATCCCAGAGACAAAGGAAGCACATGTATTTCGTGTAGCCTGACTGCAGCCCTAACAACAGCGCCACCACTTTCAAGTCTCCGCAGATGTGCCAGTTGAAGTCATTGCACTTGATGGAATCAAGCAGCTGCCGCATAGTCTCATAGGTCTCTGTCATGCCGAACGCGTGAGCCAGTGGGACTGATGGTTTCTCGTTGCCATTGTGGAGCAAAACAGCCTTCAAGCTGTTCTTCCCCGAGTCGATGAAGAGGCGCCAGTCTGCAGGATCGTGATCACACCCAAGTTCTTTCAACAGACCGTTGATGTCACTGCAGAATGTCATCGTGTCTTCCATCTCAAAGAACTCAGCCATGTCTCTGTGACGTGCTCTGAACAAGGATATCTTGGTGTTAGGTTCAAGTAGATTCCACTGCTGCAGCCTTGATCCAAGCAGCTCTGCCTTCGCCTTTGACAGCAAGAGATCTCTTACAAGATCATTTAAGTCTCCCTGGTTCAGAAGGTGTGGTTCTTGAGTGTCGGGTTCAAAAGGTTCATCATCACCATCCTCTTCACCACTGCTTACAGCTATGTTCTGATCAGCTGGAGGTGTTGGAACGGGGTTCTCGTCATCATGAGGCACAGGTTTACGAGCAGAGACGCAGTCAGCGTACTTGATGTGGCCTTTATTCTTCTTGTTGAAGCCGGCGATGCTTGTGCAGCAGAAATAACAATCATCATGATGATTCTGCGGCTCACGCCATATCATGGGCACCGCAAATGGCATGCTCGCGCGCTTGCCCACCAACCACTGAGTCAAGGCTGTGTGGCAGCTTGTGCAGCAGATGTGTGGTGCCCAGCTCTGTTCTTGGTCCCCCACCTTACACCCGAAGTAGTGAAAGTAGGCGGCCTTCATTTTCACTGCTGTAGATATACTTCGCCGTTGATCTTTTTTTGGTATACCGACCACAGACATAACAGAAGTTGTCAGGATGATTGGTACAGGAACGCCTACTCATCTTTATCTGAAAGAAAGAAATATAACACAAGTTAACAACAATTGTACGAAATAGACATGTTAAAGACATATGCAAATTTCATTGAAATCCTGACTTCTAGGCAATGGGAATATTTCTGTCACTGAAAATCCTGACGTGATACAGCAAAACGGTTATGATTTTTGAAATCAGCGTACCCAAATTAGTCTAAATCACTTTACACATCTCCAGTAAAAAAAAAATAAATAAATAAATTTGTTGTTCAGTGTAATTTACCTCCAGTTTAGAAGCCACTGGTTTAAGATATTAGAAACACAATGTCACCCTAGTAGTACCAGGAGTAAAGATCTACCGTCCAGAGGTGCTCGCACTTGTAGACCTCAGTCGATAGTATCTTCACCGGTGAGGGAGGAAAGAAAGATTGATGGCTGTGGTAGTGGTTGACAATGTATCTAGAAATGGCTGGATCAGGATATCACAGGAACTTAGTATCGGGCACTGTAACCAACCTATGTGACGTCACTAGATAGAAAGGTAGATGTATGTCTGGGTGTGTGATTGTTGTCTCTGTATCGAACTTGTACATATGTCAAACAAACGTGTAGCATCTGCTCTACGAAATTGTTTAATCGTATATTTTACATACGTATTTACAGCATGGAATTTGTTACATACGAAGCGTCTTTTTTGTATATAGTCGTTGTGTATATACATGTATATTGCCAGAGAATGAAGTTCGTGCATATAAGTTAGTTTATGCTGTTGGGTGATGATGTAAGTCTTGCGTTAAGGGGGCGCACGGGGGTGGGGGGAGACGTGAGTGAGGCGAGGAGCGAGTTGCTGGTGTTGGATCAGGTGCTGTTGTGAGAGATTAGGTTGCAGGTTGTAATTGGGTAAGCGTCAGGATGTCATCAAATGCAGAGGAACTAGATGGTGGTGATGGTCAGTGACGTTTTGTGTCATCATGGGTTGGGGGAGAAGTAGATCTTGTTGGGCTTCCTGTGGACAATCTGGAGTTCTTTTTTTTTTCAGAAATGACCGAAGAGTAGCAGAACGGACGAATAACAGAAATTGTTAATAGTGGTCAACATTCTATTTCTGAGTGAAATATAAGTGGAAGAGATTGTAGTGGGTTCTGTCTGCATATGTGATTTCCACCCATCTGCTTTGTCTTGGGTTTGCATTGGACGAGATGTACTCTGGTTGTATGGAGGTGTTTTTGCATATGTCTAAGTATGGGTGATTGAAGTATGGGAGTTCATCAATTCAAGATGAATTAAGGTCGGGCATCGAGTAAGAACACACATGAGTTTGGAGAGGAGATTCACTCTTGTGTAGATCGGCGGATTGAGAGAGGTGGGACTCGGGATCTTGGGATTGATGGAGGATTCTTCAGAGGATACTGGCCTCTCCCTATCAGGAGTCTAGGACGGTGTCCCTTACAGAGGACCATGTAACGCCATCACCTCGATCCCGTCGCAAGTAGCGACGCTCTAACCCGCTCGGCCAGTGAGCATCCACCGTATTAGGACCGAGATTATAGTCCCCAGACACTGCGAGGGTATGGTTTCCAGCCCTTCTTGCTAGTGACAAGTATTCCTCTCACCAGAGGCTCAGTCAGGTTAAGGAAGAACGAGGAGGGAGATGAGGACAAATTCGCTAGTTAAGGAAGCGTAAGGTATCCTGTTATCCCCAGCATTGGCTGAAGTGTGGGAAGGCCCATAGAGAGCGTGGTCATACAAACGGGTACATAGGAACTGCGTACTAAATGCACAGATAGGCATCGGCTTGGCTCGTGATTATCACCAAACACTCCCGGATGAGAGCTTAGCTCGTAAGGCCTAATTTGTGGGTAGTGATGTGACCTTTTGCGCGCGCGCACACACACACACACACACACACACACACACAAGGATAGGGTTACATTTTGAAGTGTTGTAATGCTTTTCAAGCCTTTGGAGGAGGGGACGGGGGGCGGGGGGATGCGTTACCACTCTGAGATCTGTCTCGACCTCTGCAAACAATCAGTTGTTGTACAACCACGATAACAGTTATTTTCAGATGATCGCTTTTTTCACATCACGGATGCTATTGATCTCGGGATTTGACACGCTGTTGCGTTTCGAGTAAGCGCGCGCGCGCGCGCGTGTGTGATTCACCACGGTCTTGGATCCTGCGCTGGACTCGTGATCGACAACTATTACAACCCGAGTGAGAGCTCAGTGTTTATATATATACATATATATACATATATATATATATATATATATATATAAATATATATATATAAATATACACTTATATATTGCCCGATCTCTAGGTAATGCTGTAACCTTACACACACACACATACACCCAACTCTTCTCCCACGATAGTTGGAGTGCCGGCTCGCAGTTCAGCGTAGCTGAAATTACATCAGCTGTGAGCGGGAATCGAGTTTGGACTGCTGGAGTAGCGGTTGCGAATGGTACCGCTGCGCCATCGAGCCATGTGAGCGTATATTGATGTTCTCGTCTACCTTCTTGCGCATGTGCGCGGCATCCAGATACTTGGGTCGAATTCCGTCTTTACGTCTCTCACCGAAAACGGCACCTCACGGATTGCCAATCTACGCGTATTGGCGTCAGGACAACGCATAGCATTCCAGACATCCACTCGCGTGGGTTCAAGATCGATTGATTATTGGGATAATGGGGGATGGAGTAGGGTGCTGTGCAACCCGCTGTGGGTCCAGGAAGAAAAGGTGGAACTCGTGGCGAGTCTTGAGAGAGTCTGAACACGTGAGTACCATGGGTAGTACCAACAACGAGCAGCAACACCAAATAAAGACTGAATGACCTTTGAGTAATGTGGACAGAGGAGGAGGAGGAGTATGGACGTGATGGTATAATAGTGTTTTGTTTTATACAAGGCAGATTTAGCAAATAAACAAAAACAGGTTTCACCGTGTTTTATTGTCTTGTTTAACCCACCTTTGGTTGTCTAGGAGCAGTATTTTATTAGTGTATATTTTTGTGTGTGGGGGTATTTACCCGTTATTTTAATTGATAAAAACATTGGCAAGGGCCTTTTTTGATAACCATTAATTCCCAATGAGAGATGAGAGGGAAAATGTTTTGAGTCAAATTAAGTTTAAGCAAAAGCAAAACAAAAGTTTAGCATATAGATATGAAATAAATCATTAGTTACCATAACTCCTTTCAAATAATCAAATCCAGCCATCATGGAGACTCAAACCCGAGACCCCACGATTACGGGTCCAATCCCTTTTACGAGGCAAGATGGTAGCAAACTGGATTCGTAATAATGACCCAAGTTAGAGTCTCCTCAGCGGTTGGATTTTATTATTTAGCAGTAAGAAAAGAAAGACCTATGCTCAAGTGAACGGAAAAAGACGAGTAATATTTGAAGTCGTTGGTTCTTGCCATTTACGAAAAAGGAAGTGTGATGGTCATAATGATTTGCTTTGGAAAACCAAACTTTGCTACTTCAGGTGACTTATCTCCAAAACTTTTGCTCTCTAAATTTAATAAATTTGATGGATGGAAACAACCTTTTTTACGTTATGGTAGTCATGAAACGCACGTAGGTAATGTAAGATGGAATTCGTTACGGCTCGTCAGGTCTGCACGACATGACGTCACGATATTTCTTTACGTTATCAAAGGGACCTTTAGTCACACTGATACTTATTGGTGTTTTAATTTATTTATGTATTTTGACGAAAAGTATGCTGTAGCTCTGGGGTATGGACAGTAGTGAAAGACAAAACCATCTTCCCAAGTTTGTCCGAAGATAGATTAAACGTGACGAAACATTACGAGAATCTGCTAGAGACGGCTGGTAGATTCTCATAATGTTTCGCCACGTTTAATCTATATTCGGTCCAATCTGCGAAGATGGTTTTGTATTTCACCGTACATTGGCATCAATGTACGTATAAACTACGACAGTTTGGGAAGACGAAAAAAGGGAAACTTGTGTAACTTTAATTTATAATAAAGCTGCCCTCACATTTGTGTCGTTTTGAATAATCGGTGTTATAACCGACTTAACAACTCGAAAACGCTCTAGGCTTTGTTCAACTATACTCGGTGCATCGAAAACTGGCCATTCTAAAATTCTATTTTATTTTAAACTTTATTTTATGATTTTATAATGTTGCCACATATAATTATATTAGAATTTTTTGTCACACACCACCACTGAGGTATAAATCAAAGCAATGTTTTCTATACAAAGGTTTCGTTTCCTCGATTCGTGGACATGGCATATGTGCGGGAGAGAGCGACGTTGCCACTCTATCCCTTCTCTGGCCACGCCCCCACACTGCATTCAGAAAACATTGCATCCACACGCACGTTCTCGCCATGGATAAATACATTATATATATACTATATATATATATATATATATATATATATATATATATATATATAGATAAGAGAGAGAGAGAGAGAGAGAGAGAGAGCGGGCGGGTGGGTGGGCGAGCCGTGCGGGCCGTGTTATCTGTTGAGATGTGGCAATACCGGGAAATTCCCTAACCCCGCCTTAGCGGCCAGTTCTCGTTGCCTCTACTATAATAAGAGGCTTTTTTCAGAATCCCGTTTACCCTTCTCTTGTATTCCCAAACTTTCTTTATTCTTACGTAGATTGGAGACAGGTACGTAGAATATCTCAGTAGTACAATACCTTTTTTCCACTGAAAACTTCCACGACTACCGAGGGCACGTCCAACGGAGATGTATGAAATAGCCGTGGGCGGGGGGGGCAGACCGAGTCAAAGGAAAAGCTGTCACTTGTAATCATGAGACTTGGGCTCTCTTTACCTACTAAGGTGGTGGTGGTGGTGGTGGTGCGGCCCGTACATGGTCAAATAATCCGATGACGGCGAACAAGATAACACGAGGTTGAAAATAGTACATGGTAGGGTTAACAAAGAAATTATATCGTGTATGTGTGGTGTATGAGTATACAAAATACGTCTGTGTGTAAATGTATGTGCACGCGTTTGTACATATATATATATATATATATATATATATATATATATATATAATCTGATATACATGTGTGTGTGTGTGTGATTCCCCATTATCTTGGATCAGGTGCCAGAATGTGTGTTTTTGTCCACCCTGCCCTTTCATTCGCTTTAGCTTTCCTTCGGTAACAAAGTGAGTACGTTCAGTGTTTAAGAGAAGATGAGATAACGTTATGGGTGGGAATGATAGGTGGTAAGGGACATGGTACTGCCTAGTGTAGGCCTTAGGGTCTCTTGCAGACTCCTCCAGTATTATGGAGGGAGGGAGGGGGGGTTGTACCTTTAGTCTGGTATGCCGTGGATGCCCCTCACCCAATTTTCTCCTTTCGTTTTTTTTTTTTTTTTTTTTTTATTCATCCTCTGTTTCTTTTGTTTCTTTGTTTTATTTGTTTTATTAATTTCTTTTGTTTATTTTGCTTTTGTTTTATTTTTATCTTTAGTATCGTTATTTTATTGTATATGTTTTTATTTTTATTTCTTTTTCATTTTTCATTGTCATTATTATTATCAATTTTTTTTTTTTTTTTTTTTTTTTTTCTACTGACGTTGCATCCGCGGGGCCCTTTTCTCTTCATAGTTTGGTATCGATCGGTTTCATTGATGCATGCAACACTCAGAGGTCGATTAATTATCGACTTGGGATGTGGAGGGTCGAGTGCACGTGCCCCTTGAGCTGTCTTGGACCACGTGTTGGACTCGTGATCGACAGCGATTACCCTCCCGTATGAAGCTCATATGTGGCACGATATATGTGTAATGTGATCTTACACATATATCTCATGGCTTAGAAACTGATAAGTTGTTGGAGGGGGAGGGAGGGAGGAGAGAAGTGGGTCTAGGAAAGGAAATGAGTGACTAACAGGCACCGTGCCCTAGGTGAGGTTGTAAACTTACAAGAATTCTCTCTCTCTCTCCTCTCTTTCTCTCATCTCTCTCTCTCTCTCTCTCTCCTTTCTTGTATCTTAAGTTGGGAGGGCAGTTAAGGTGGAGAGGAACGGTGGATAGATTGATAAGTGGTTCCCAAACAGAGGGGGGCGGGAATGCGTCGCCCCCCCCCCACCATCTCCCAGGAGGTGTGAGGAGAATAAAAGGGGTGCTGAAGTCATCTGCTAAAAAAATAATTATTTGATAATTATGAAATCATTCCAAGAACATGTATCTGCTGTTACATACATACATGCAAAGTATAATTATCAGTCATACTAAGCCGTTTTCTATTAAAGTAGCTCTCCCCACGCGTTTTCTACACGTATAAATAGAAAAAATATATATATATAAATGCATATAGATAAAAATGCGGGTTTGGGGGCCGTGCGATTCTGCTGGAAGCCAAAAGGGGCCGTCACACAAGATAGTTTGAGAATCTAACTAACCTGGGTGTAAGCCTCCATGTCCAAGTCTCCTGCCACATGGTGTCTCCTAAGCTTGATACAAGCCCCTAATAAATATCCCTCAAAAGTGCTCAGTGGCAATAGTCCCCTTTTATACACAACTATCATTTCATTTTCCAACAGACTTCTCTTCCTCTCCCACAGAAACAGACCCCGCGCGAGCGTGTGCTCTGTCTTAGGCAGTCCATAGTCCAGAGTTGATAGAAGCGACGTGTAATGGCAGGACGAGGCGCGTAGAATTCTCTCAGCACCTCTTCTCGAGGGAAGGGAATGTTAGTCTTGAAGTTTTTGGAGTGGAGGGTTACGGGGTGAGGGAGGGAGGGGTGGATGGATGGATATCTTAAGTCTCGGGCTCGGGTGTTTGGGTGTAAGGAAGGGTAATCCTCGTTCTTGTAGATCCTGGAGCGCCAGCAATGGAGGGAGGTGAGGCTGTGGTCGGGTGGGCGGGAACATGGTTAAACGTCTTGGTACCAAGTCTTTTCCTTTTTTCAGCTGGGGGAAGAAGACGTTAAACTCGAGGCCGACGAGGAGACGCCATGGACTTCTGCAGCGCCCTCGGGTACTTGCCCGAGATACCAGGACTCAGGTTCTCAACACCGCGAAAGCTTGATCGCATTCGGGGCGCCGCCACCGCCGCCGTTGCTGACACCGTTGGGCATTGGGCGCGCAGTGCCGCCGCCGCCCATGACAGTAGCCCCTGGATTGATGGGCGTGCCCTTGGCTCAGCCTCCGCCTCCGAACTCGAGGCGTCCCGGAGTGGGAGCGCCTTTAACCAGCTCTACTGAAGGTGGCCCTGGCGGAGGAGGAGGAGGTGGAAGCCTTGAAGGCGGCGGTGGTGACGACGCCAGGGTTAGCTGTAGCTTGATGGGTGGTCCTGTTTCAGACAGACTTGGAGGGAAAGAAGGAAACGGAGAAGGTATAAGGTTGTCCTCGAATCTTGTTAAGCCTCGACGCCCCTCGCTCATCCCTCCCAAGCACAAGGTTCAGCCAGACCCGAGCACAAGGACTTGTCCGACGTGTCACAAGTTCTTCCCCCGCCCGTCCGCCCTGGCCATCCACATGCGGATTCACACAGGGGACCTCGTCTTCCCGTGCCTGTTGTGTCCGTACAAGTCGGCCCAGAAGGGGAACCTGAAGAGACACCTCAAGACCATGCACAAGGACGTTGACCTGAGCGACTTTCTCGATCGATTTGTTTGAGCCCAGAGTAGGTCTTCCTCTTGACTACATCGTTAAGTCATCGTCTTTAGTTGGTTGTGGTGGTGGGGATGGTGGTCGTGGTACTTAGTGGCTGTCATGGTGGTGGTTGTGAGGGATGGTGAGGGGACGAAAGTGGGTTGAGTTGTTGTAGAGGGATAAAGGGGAACAAAAGTGCATCGTTGTAGAGATATAAAGAGGGTTTAGCTGAGGGTGTAGTGGTGACGATATTAGCAAAGCTATTTGTTAATAAGTTTCAGCTGGAAGGATTTGTGTGGTGAAGAAGTGTGATAGATCTGTAACTCCTTCTTTTAGTGGGTTCGCGGTGTTTATTTTTTTACCGTTTCCCCTTTCTCTCTCTCTCTCTTCTTGTAAATGTCTCCCTAATACAAGCAGTGACCAAGTCAAGGTCTTGGTGGTTACCTCAGCCTCGAGATCCAGGAAGTCTGCACTATACTTTTGGTATCTTTTGATTCGTCCATTCCCTGTTTCCAGCAGGTCTCTGATGTGTTGATGTCACTTTATATTTTCAAGTTTTTGAACTTTGTGTGACACCAAACTGGCTTGCATGCCTTTCCTATTTAATTAATATTTTGTATTCATTTCTCTATTTTTTATGTATTTGTATGTTTACAAAAAGAAGTGTAAGATGATAGAGTTTAGTCTTTCCATGCATGCAGCGAGGACGTTGAAGTCTTTAAAAAATTAACATACCTTAGTAGTGTATTGCACAAACGATGGTAGGTCGTGTCAGAAAGTCCTTCGCAGGATTAACATGTTACATGATGTTATGGGCTTGCTCAACCAGAGTAATTGGCGTTGTCGATACTTATGCAGGGGGACTAAGATTCTAATATTTATTTCGCTCATGTTTCCTGTCTTGCTGTATGGCTATTAGACATGGACACTGAGTCCTACTTGAAGAGGCGTTTCGACATCTTTAGTACTAAGTTATTTTGTAGACTTATGGGGCATCGATAGTATGATTTGTCTCAAACTAGCAATTCCCCGCGAGACTCATGGTCTTTCACTAGTATGGGCATATGGCACGCTTCCCTGATGTTGATCCCGTTGACAGGGTTTTCTCCACAAGAGACAAGGTTCAGTGGAGACGAAAGGGATGTATACAAAACTCGTGTTTGTAGGAAGTGGAAAACGATCTACCGAGAGCTATTTGGAACGGAAAAGGGTGTGTATGAGGTCGACGCGTGAGTGGTGCGATGCACCATCCAGCATGAGCTCCACCTGTGGTTATTATAATGTATTTTTACGGTCATGCTAGGAATGAATAGATTGATCCTCATCACAATTCGTTGTATACTTTCTTCCTCGGTTACTCTTTTTTTCCGACAAGTCTTCAGAGGCTTTATTCCATCCTGTTGTAGACCGCGTCTCGATTTGACCTGCAGGTGAATGGCCCCTTTTGTCCTGAAGCGAGGGATCAGGTGGTGGGAGCATATGATGAATAGGCGTCATTAGATGGACTTGAGGCTTGAAATGTGAAGAGAGGGAACTTTTTTACGAGAGGAAAATTAGCGATGGGATTATACTAGAAGTGGGTGGCCGGCGGACATTTGCATCGTAGTAAAGTCGTTCCGGTTTTTTTATTATTATTATTATTATTATTTTTTAATTCTCTCTACACATTTTGATTAATCAGTTTGATCCCTCTTGTGTCAGGTTTATTTTTATAACTGATATCAGGCGATTATATTTAGCTTAGAAAGGAATTTTGGTCTAAATAGGGTCCTCCTAATACCTCGTGTAGGTCAAATAAGATATCGAGTTGTCCAGAACATACATACATACATATACCAAGGCTTTTTCCCCCTTCCAAGGGAGGTAGCCAAAAAGGGAAAGGCATAAAAACACTCCCACCCATTTCATCCCTAAATACACTCCACACCCAGAACAAAACTTCTATAAATGGTGCTTGCATGCCAGGCGCCATGAGATGCTGCGTTCCATGCGCTGCCCTTGCTGTGGGTATAATTGCCTCTCTAAGTACTAGTGTGTCGTTGATTGGCCTTAGCGCGGTGAGCCTGCAAATCTCGCGGATTGGCTACTCTGCCGAGCAGATGACAGTTGTTGCTAACAGGACTCGAACTCGGTTGGTTCTCCTTGTATGATTTTTCCTATACATAACAGCTGATGAGTAAGAAAAAAGATTGACAGTACAAAAGTATGAGAAAGATTAGCTATAGCTTGTAGAAATGGATTGGTAGAATTTTAATTTGTTGTGGGAGATATACTGGCAAATACGCCCGGATTCCAAAGTGTGCAGCAAATGCGCGATGAGAAGGGTCCTCGTAATCACTCAGTCGTCGGGTGTACCTGGCTTCTCCATCCTTACCCCTTGATGGAGTGATTATAGGGCCATTTACAAGGTCAAACGGTTTGTCGAACCCGGTTTGTCAAACAAGTGTTTGAAATGATGTTTGACGGTGTGAATGGAGTATTTGGTTGTCAATCACGATTGTCAAACGGGTTTGACAACCAAAGACCCCATTCACACGGTTAAACATCACTTCAAACACTTGTTTGACAAACCGCTTGACCGTGTAAACGGCCCTTATAACCACTCGATACTACGCATGTCAACAGGTTAAATGAGGCACCACAAGATTGTCGACATACTTTGGAATGTGGGTGTGCAAGTCAAGGAGATAGTGCATACTTAAACGGCGCTTGGTCGAAATAGTGATCACGTATTAGGGTGTCAGGGGAGGAACATTGTGGGTCATGCTAGGAGTGGTGTATGGCAATATCTACCCGGTTACTGAAACGGGTCTTCTTATCGTGGCTTCGTCTGGCCTTCCGGTGAGTTTCCTGATCCTACCGGATTACTGCGCGTCCGAACATGGATGAGTAATGCACGGAAGATAATTAATTGCTTACGGCATCAACCGTATTGGACCTATTTCTAGAGGCCAAACAAAGAAGGAAATGATGCAAGGAGGCATACAAGTAACTTTATACTGTATATATAAATTTATTTCCACTATCACAGACTATATTTAATGAGTAATTGCACCAGCCGGTGGAAGGAAATACACAAGAACTGGTTTACCAATTGAGTGGTTAACGAATTGAATAGACTAACGGTGGTATTCTAAATAAAATTCTTTCCTTATATAAATCTTATATAAATCCTTGGAAGGGGAAGATTTGTAGTGAGCGCTGAAACTATCAGTTGTTTTAAGAGGTCAAGTAATTTTATGGATGGGGGATGATAGGTGGAAATGGACATGGAACTGCTTAGTGTAGGCCTTGTGGTCTCTTGCAGTCTCCTTCATTCTTATGTTCTTATGTCTCGCTGGAGCTTACATTTCCGTTCGGACGCACAACCCCCAATATAGGGCTGGCTACGGCAAGCTTGTGGTATTTACTTTCGTCGGTGACTGTACTGTAGTGCATACCGGTAATTGTGGTGGGTTCCTATTGTTATGATGAGTACTAAGTGGGAACGATAAGGTTTGTCACTAGCTGGTACGAGCCTTCAGGTAGTAGCAATGTTTTTCCAGGTAGATGAATGGAAGGCCATCAGGAGGCTGTTGTTGATGACGTCACCCAAAGAACTTTGCCTAGCGTTCCAGGTGTCCACTCCCAGTCTCTTCGTGTCCCTTTGTATGGAAATTACAAACGGCAACAAAAGTGTCATCATGTGAGAACGAAACAATTACTCGTTCTCATATGATGTTGCCTCCAACGCTCTTTGTTTTTCTTACCAATCATGTAATCTGGACAGTGACGACCGCCGTAGTGATGGTCGACCTGTGATAGGCGTGACGTGTTTTCAGTGTAAATGATACATTTATGTGATCGATTCTATGAAATAATCATCCCATGAAGGGACTTGTTATTGATTTCACATAACTTAGAAAACGTCCAGTTTAGTTGGAACAAGGAGAAAGTGACCATAACTAGTGTTTACGATCCCTGCATAGCACCTATAATGTGAAAGTGTCATGTTAAGTATATAAAGATAACAATAAAATTTGCAGATAGCGAATACCCACGAATATAGGTAACCACAAATGTATAATTTAGAACTGGAATGGTAAAAGATATAAAAGTTAGACATTTAAAGACAGCATGGCATTGTAATGTAAGAGGCGTGTACATAATTACTGTTATAAATTGCCATATTTGTAAATATAAAAATATGTGACACCTGTTTTTTATGACATACCACCCTGAAACCTTTTCTTCAAGTCTGGTAATTCAAATATGCATAAAAGGATGAAGTATCCGCATGTTCTGGGTCCACAAAATGAGGCTTCAATGCAGTACAACTTGGTCTGGCCCTGAACAGGTTGAAGGGGATTATAGCAAATCTGATTTTCGCAACTCTTTCCACCCTCTATTCCCGCCACCTTGTGATCCGCAGTATCTCATCGTGGCTCATCCGAAGTCCTACTTCAAATCAGTATCCTTTTGCGGGGAGCCATCTCATGTTGGCATCCCCGTCAACAAACGGGCCGACAAAGCAGCTCGGGATGTAGCATCGGCCCCTTTCGGTGCCTCCGCCCCTCTGCCTGCAACAAACTTCTACCTCACCCTCTGGGAGGAACACCCGATAAATCGTTTGAAGATTGGACGGCATAAGCTACTGAATGACCCCAGGCACTCATTATATAGACACCAAGAAATAAGGCGAACATTTAAAGTCCGCAAAAGCCTTATGACCGTGGGGGCACTGGAGCAAAGCCGAACCGCTTCATAGAGGCTGGAACGCTGGCGGGAGTCCGAAAGTGGGCAACACAACGAGGCTCTGCCGAGCCCAGATGAATCCTGCATCGAAGATCAAACCTAAGCAGGAAAGACTGGGTAGTATTAAACAGGACAAAAATGGGCAAAACCAGAGACAACCTCCACAAATAGGGATTTGGCACCAGCACTCAATATCCATGTGGAGAAATACAGACATTGAGCCACATTCTCCAGGAATGTCATATGGGTCCTCGCTGCTCCGACCAAGACCTTAATAAGGAAGCAAATGACACCGCTCTACAGTGGATACGGTATTGGCACGACCATATATGATGATGTTTTAAAAATTATCAAAACTGTATACCTATGGACTTCTTCCCATTAGCATAGCTGATGCTTTGAGAAAGAAATGTTGCACTTAAGAACAGGAGATCTTCGTCACACCCGTAGTAGCTTAATGAAGGCTCCCACTCTTGTAGTGCTCCCCTTATTACAGCGCACATTTTACTTAAATGTCCTACTCACTCAAACCCTCGCAACGAGATCTTATTTTTCATCTTCCTTCTCAAACAACTAATTCATTACATCATATATATATATATATATATATATATATATATATATATATATATATATATATATATATATATATATAATTTTTTATTTTTTTTTTTTTTTTTTTTTTTTTTTTTTTTTTTTAGAATCAACGCCAGTACCCATGTCTTCTCTCTCCTCCCTTTACTTCAAGAGGTGATCTTTCCTTCTTGTGCAGCAGTGGCCATCAACCTTTTTCACTCCATTACTCCCACCCTCTCATGAATTCTCAACATTTGTGTGGCTCCCCTTACTTTTCCTCCCAAATTCCACCCCGCCAAAAAAGGTAAAAATAATAATAATATGTTGATGAAGAGAAACCCTTTGCTTTATTATGAAGTTGACAATCATGATTATCTTATATTTCTTCTGCCAGGACAGAGTTTCTTCTTTCAGATTCCTCGTCTTATATAGAGGTATTTCATTTGTAACAGCAGGCAGTAGTCCCCCCGCCCTAAATTCTTGTCATGGCCCCAAGATGGATACCATTGGTCTATACTCTAACTACCTCATACAGCATATATACTATCACCCTTTTAACCGATCCACACACAAACACACACACACACACACACACACACGACTCGGTGGCGCAGTTGGTAGAGCGCTGAACTGCCACCATAGTGGCCCGTAGTTCTTGGTTCGAATCCTGCCCAGGGCCGAAATTATTTCGGTACCGCTGCGCTTCGGGTCGTTACTCTGACTCTCGTGGGCGGGGAGTTGGGTGTGTGTGTGTGTGTGTGTGTGTGTGTGTGTGTGTGTGCATTACCCATAGATCGGACCTACGAGCTCTGAGCTCTCTTCCAGGAGGGAAATAGCTGTCGATCACAAGTCCAACACGTGATCCAAAGACCAAGACCAAGTGAATACACACACACACACACACACACACCTCGTGGCGCTGGTGTTAGAGTTCTCACCTGCCACTACGGTGGTCCGGGTTTGACTCCCGCCCAAGGCTGAAATAATTTCAGTATCGCTTCGCTGCGGGGTGATACTCCAACTCTCGTGGGCGGGGAGTTGGGTGTGTTTGTGTGTGTATGTGTATGGTCACAGTATTACCCATAGATCGGTGATACGAGCTCTGAGCTCTCATCCGGGAGGTTAATAACTGTTGATCACGAGTCCAAAACGTGATCCAAGACCATGGTGAATCACACACACACACACACACCACACACACACACACACACACACACACACACACACACACGACTCGGTGGCGCGGTTGATAGAGTACTGGACTGCCAGTACGGAGGTGCGGCAGTACCTGATTCGAATCCTGCCCAGGGCCGAAATTATTTCGGTATCGCTGCGTTTGGGGTCGTTACTCCGACTCTCATGGGCGGGGAGTTGGGTGTGTGTGTGTAAGGTCATAGTATTACCCATAGATCGTTCATACGAGCTCTGAGCTCTCTTCCGAGAGAGAAATAGCTGTCGATCGCGAGTTCAACACGTCATCCAAAAGACCAAGGTGAATACACACACACACACACACACACACACACACGTACATCCGCCCCCCTTTGGCTGTTTATGAGGAGTGTCAACAGTCACTAAGGCCCATGTGACCTTATATCTGATCTTCTTCCCCCACCATTCATAGTAAAGGTTTGTTGAAGACCTGGCTTGACTTTGGGTGTCTTTTATACTAAGAAAACCTGGATATTAGCTTTATTTATTTATATATTTGTTTATTTATTTGGTTATCTTTTATTGGTAATTTTCCTGCAAATGATAGCCTGGTCGTTTTTAATCGCTGTCGCTGTGAGACTTGAGATTTGCAAATGCTAGACTTAAGCAGGTTTCAGAAGCCAAACATCTCTTATCCACTTTATAACTTAAACTTACTACAAAATGCTGCGTCCCATGATCTCACCCAATGAGCCCGCCATGTGATCTCACCTCACAATTTCGCCCATCAATTTCACCAGAACGAAATTTGCTATATCATTTTGCCTAAGACTTTTTCCTTTGCGATTTAATGGGTTCGCTTTGCCAGCCAAGATTCCCGGCCTTCGAGCTTCACTACTCCAGATTTAGTAGATAAGTAATGAAAGAATCTCATTATTCAGATCATTCATTTCATCTGATAGATATTAAGTGTGCCCCCCCCCCTCCCCGATGCACATAGAGTTAAAAAGGGAGTGGTCGAGGAGAGGAGGATCCAGTTGTTTCAGTGACAAGAAGCTGTTCTGACATTGGGGTGGTTTCAACCCACATTTTCTTGACCTTCGTACTTATAATGAATATCATTCCCTCATGTTTCACTGACTAGAAACCCACAGCCCCACGGTGGCTGGCAACGGTACTCGGGGCTTTCCACAGATCTCTCTGGGGAGATGATTTGCACTTGTGTTTTATTAATGTAAGACTTTGTCTGTCACCGGATGAAAGTCGTAGGAGGGGGAGGGGGTGACCACTCGTTTATCATCTCTCCTTATGTGAAAACGCGGAGGGAATACAAAGCCGATAGAAATCATGGGGCCGGTCCATCCGTCCAAAGAACGAGTGCCAGTCCCTCGGGGCCGACTTCCAGATGATGGAGGTGGGTGTGCGTTACGGCTTGATGGGTTTTGAAAATATGGGCAGCAGCAGCAGCAGCAGCAAGGAAATGTATTTCCCCTGCTGGGGCCATCGTGCAGAACCACCACTAGCACTAAGTACCCGTCTTTGGTCCCAGTTGTTACAAGAATAGTTAATGTGGAGGTGAGGCAGAGAACGGGGATGGGAGGGACAGAGTACTAAAGTGATATGGGAAATAGAAGTGGATGGAGTGAACCTGAGAGGAAGACCGAGGAGATAATTGAGTGAAAGTTTGCATGTCTCTTCAATAGAGGGGAGAGTCTGTGGATGAGGAGATGGCATAGAAAGGATTCTTCCCCATCTGGTAATTGGTTTATTTTTTAGTAGATTGGGAGGTGGGAAGGTGGGTCGTTATACCGTGAAGCTGTGGGGGTAAATCAGCTTCGGCTGGTGGGTTCTACTGTGGAAGAGCCGCGTCTCACTGCATTGCTTTTGGCCCAAATTAGTTTGAATTTGTTTACGGTGTGGTTGTGTGTGTGAACTTTCCCCTTTAGGCTATCTTGTACTCTCTCTCTCACAGTTAGTGTAGTAATATATTAGGGCCAAAAATTGACGTTGTTGTTGTTGTTATGTTGTTGTTGTAGTCTTGCCAAAGTTTTTAACTTAAGGTCAGATTCCTCTTCCTCCTTCTCCTCCACTTCCTCCACCTTCTCCTCGTCGTCGTCGTTGTCCTCTTTTCCTCCACCCCTTCTCCCTCACAAGCTTCGACCCCCCCTCCCCCCCGGTCTCCCCTTACCCCCGAACCCGTACCTACGACGACCACCACCACCTCCTCCTCCTCCTCCTCCTCCGCCACCATCGCCGAGCACCAATGCCTGTCTCTCTTTCTGTTTCAGCTGAAAAGAGGAATTTCTCAACGCTGCCTCTCGTCCATGGGCGCCGCATCCGCCTCTTGGCACGCTCCTCCCCCTCCTCACCCCCCTCCCCCTCCTCCGCCTCCTCCTCACCATCCTCATCCACATCCTCCTCCGCCACCACCTCCCCCTCCTCACCCACCAACCCCTCATCCTCTCTCGCATCATCAGCATCACCATCATCACCATCTCTCCAGTAGTTCCTCTTGCTCGCCTTCGGCTGCCGCGGCGTCCACTTCGACGTTGTCGGCGTCGGCGCCGCCGCCAGCGGCGATGGTGTCGCGTGTGCTGGCCAGGGACGAGAAAGGAGGCGGGAAGGGAGTGGTGGGAGCCTGTGGTGCTGGTGGAGGTGGTGGTGGTGGCGGTGGCGGCGGAGGTGGAGAAGGAGGAGGCGTTGACGTTGGCGTTGGTCTTGGAGGAGGAGGAGGAAGCATGGGGCCTCTGGAGGACGCCTCTGCCATCACGTCCTCCTCCACCGCGGATCACATGTACTATACCCAGCTGCCACCGACTTCGTCGTCGTCTTCGTCGCCGTCGCCGGCAATACTCGTCCAGTCCACCAATGCCACTCCGTCCATAGCCCCCGCCGCTGCTTCTGGTGCCGTCGCTCCTCCGCAGGGTGGTGGTGGTGGTGG
>NC_134809.1:44076982-44079482 GCF_046742065.1 Oratosquilla oratoria | reverse complement strand
CACACACACACACACACACACACACACACACACACACACACACACACACACACACATATATGTGAACGTGTACACATATAAGCACACACGACGATATCTCCCCTTCCCGTAAAATACAAGTATATAAATACACACACACACACACGCACACATGTGAACGTGTACACATATAAGCACACACGACGATATCTCCCCTTCCCGTAAAATACAAGTATATAAATACACACACACACACACACACACACAAACGCAAACACGCACACATGTGAACGTGTACACATATAAGCACACACGACGATATCTCCCCTTCCCGTAAAATACAAGTATATAAATACACACACACATACACACACACGCATACACACATACACACACGCATGTGAACGTGTACACATATAAGCACACACGACGATATTTCCCCTTCCCGTAAAATACAAGTATATAAACACACACACACACACACACACACACACACACACACACACACACACACTGATAATAGCAATGAGCTAGAGAGAGAGATAACGGGGGGAAAATATAATAATTCCAGTCTTCCTTAGCGTTTCACAGTTTTCTTCAGTGTTTCACAAAGAGAAAACGGAAGCAGCCAGATGATGTCAGAAGCTGCGCAGAACGGCTCAATCGGTTAGACCTGGTGTATATAGATCTTGGTTTTGAGTAAGTTTTGAAGTTTGAAAAAGTCGATTAAGTTCGCGGCTTTCAGTTGGAGTATTGACAGACCGTAACAAACCGAACTTCACGGTTGGGGGCAGCCGGGAGAGGAAGGTGATCGTCCTTGAAATCCAGGAGTTTTATAGTAGGATGAGAGTTTGCCTTTATCGCCAATTCTTGAACGTCTTAAAATTTAAGAAATAAATAAGGAGGATTTGTCGTTACACAACAGTGTGACATATATACCAAGGTGGTGTTGTTTTGGAGCAAGTATCAGTTGCCGTGCCCAGCAAACGATTGTTTAAATTGCTTATATGTTTTAACCGAAAAAGTTTCAAATGAAGGGATATGGAAGTGAAACTTCACCCTCTCCCCTTCCTCCATGTTTTCAAATCTAGGTTTCAGACACATTATATTTCACTCATCCTCGAATGTAAATTTTAGCTGCGACTTCACTTTTAGTCTTAAACTAGAGTTTCGGGGATGTGATCTCGTGAAATTGTATCTTGAAATTAGTTATTGTAATTCTTTGTTTACATGTTATATTTCTACAATGGGCTAGGTAAGCTAAATTTTATTAACTGAAGTAGTAGTAGGTAATCATTGGAAGATATCTTGATGCTGTTCTGTGTCTAGTTTCTGTTCGCTACCACCATTAATATTTTACTTATTATTTTCTTATATATATCTACTTCCGGCATTAATATTTTACTTATTATCTTTTTATATATATCTACTCCCCGATGATGCCAAAACAATTATAATCGGCCAAGGGCAAGACCTTGTGTTGAGCAAATTTATTACATGAATAGATTATTTGTTTTCCCAACCGGTGAACACTATCGACTAGTGTTGCCATATGACCCCGTTATATTTTCTCTTTAGTTGAGGTGTTGCATGTTTCACGTTTAGCGATTGTTTATAGGATCCTCAATCAGTATATGTATTATTCATTCTGCGTTTGCTGCTGGATATGTGAGATTACATGAAGGTTTGTCACATTAAAAACGTGTATAAGTAAAAAAAAAAATATCTTGTCTTTATTACTTGTTTTGATATATTGTGTATCTTTCCTTCGGTCATAGTAGTATTGACGTAGGTGGTGTCACGTTAGAAAGATATTTCTGAAACTATGATAGGTTTCTTTCCTGCATTTTTTGTTTCATGTTCAAAGTATACAGTGCGCTTTGGATTCGCATATGACTAGTCCCTATCATTCTATTTCCCTCCCTCTTTCAATTTCAACCTCTATCTGTTTTATCTCTCCCCTCCTTTTCTACAAATTTTCCTCCCTTCATTCTTCCCTCCTCCCTTCGTCCCTCTCCCATCTCTCCTTTCTTCTTCCTCCGTTCCTCTCTGGCGTTTTTACTCTTTGATTCACATATTCTACTTATCGACCACATTCTCATCCTTCCAGCTCCACCAGTCCATCTTTTTCTCGATAACCTTGTGTTCATTTATTAATTTGTTTGATTTATTCTATGTATCAATGTTTTGTTTTTATTTATTTACTTATTTTCTATTGTCTGACAACCTTGTGTTCATTTTTAATTTTCATCTATTATACTTATTGTATGTATTCATTTTTTTTTTTTTTTTTTTTTTTTTTTTTTTTTTGTCACCCAAAACTACTTTCTCTGAAGAGGCCACATAATTGAGGGGATAGCGTGACACTGTGTCAATCCATCATTCAGCCAATTGTTGCCTCTAAAACCTCAACCGGAAACCCGCGTCCCCATGGAAGGCGGCAACGGTCATGAGACTCTCCCGTAGGTATCCCTAGGAAGACGGGTTAGACTGCTTCCTTTATTGTGTGAGTGTGGGGTTG
>NC_134809.1:44061982-44071982 GCF_046742065.1 Oratosquilla oratoria | reverse complement strand
TTCTCCTCCACTTGCGCGCGCCGTCCCTCCCTTCTTCCTTCCCCACCGTCGCTTCCTCCTTCCTTCCTTCCTTCCTTCCTTCCTTCCTTCTCACCTTTCCTCCGTCTCTCTCCCCATCTCCTGTTTCCTTTCCGCCCTCCACCCTTTTCCCATTTCTTTTTCTCTTTCCACCATTCTCCTTTCCTCCATCCCTCTATCCCATTTCCCCCTTCTCCTTTTCTTTTCCTCATTCACGCTCCCACCTCCCTCCCTCCCTCCCCATCTTCATTGTTTATCATTATGTCGAACCAGCTACAAGATTTCTTTTACCGAAAACTCGAGAGCAGAAAATTCCAGAATATGCCAACCGGAAGATTAAGGTGGGTGTCGGTTGCTTGACTCATTGCCCACTGGAGGCGGGTCACTGTCTTGTTCATTCAAGTTGATCGCACGAGGCGATGACAATCATCTCCTGTAGTGCCCCCGTTGTGAGGAAAGCGCTCAACCCACATTGCTCCTTCCTTCGGATAGAATCGTAAGAACATAGGGATGGAGGAGACTGCAAGAGACCATAAGACTTGTACAAGGCAGTTCCAAGTCCTTTACCTACCGCCTGTCATCCCTATCCATAACATTAGCTCATCTTCTCTTCAAACAAGCAGATTTTCAGCGTTCAATAAGTCTATTCCATTCGTTGACCACTCTGTTGGTGGTAAACCAGTTTTTGCCTTTTTCCTTCTTAAACCTAAATCGTAGTTCGGTTTTCATTCCTTGCTGTCGTTAGGTGATTTTACTTTTATTTTATTTGTATTTACTTATTTATTTATTTTTATCCCAACTGGTGGGAAGTGGGGTCCACTTTACCTCTAGTAACACCCCCACACACACACTCCACTCCCCCTAGGATCTTACCAAGAACGACTGGACGACTTCTTGCGTTGAGGAACTATAAGACCAAATCCCTCACTATCTTCGTTAACCTAGAGAATTAACCCCCTCACTTCCCGGTTAAACCCGTCACTAGGCAAACCATTTTAATACCATTAATTAACTGTCTAGTTTAGTCTGGTTAAGACGATAAGACGAGTTCATTCAGCCTCGTCTATTTAAAGTTTTCCTCGATTAAAGTTAAATCTGTTTCGACAAACTCCTTTACTATCAAGGGGGAATTGTTTGTTGCTTGTTGTTTTGTTATCTGGCCAACGCCAGACGATTTTATTCAGTAAGGAGGGGTCATTGGTCAAGGTGGTGGTAGTAGATAGGTTGGGTGGTAATGAAATTGTGGTTGTGTTTGCGGTGGTGATGGTGGTGGTGAGAGAAGTTACTGTGCGTGTCAGCAGCTCTGGCCGGGCTGTTGGGGATTCGGACATGAAGCCGTGTCTCCTTCAGTGCCCAGCAGTGCCTGACAGTGCCCAGCAGTGACTGAGACCCCAAGAGCTACTGCCACCGCTGCCAAGTTCACCCCAACTGCCCCCCAGTTAGGGTGAACTTGGCAAAATCACAGGTGTGACCTTAAGAAAAAAAAATGACGCGAAAAACCTCTAGAACAATAATCCCGTATTTCTTTTTCAGCACAAGCGGGAGGGTAGCATACCCTCTCTCACCACCCACTCTACTACCACCACCACTACTACCATGACCACCTCCTCCACCACCTCCTCCACTTCCACAACTGCTAACTCCTCTCCCTCCACCATCAACAAAAACAGCAACAACTCTGCGATATGTTCGACGTCATCGACAACCACGGCCGCGCCGCCGACATCTGTACCCTGCTCTCCTTCGTCTGCTGTCTACCCAGCCCGAGGGGGCGCCTCGCCTTCGAGGGGGTCTTCGCCGGGAAGAGGCGTCCTCCCTCCTCAACACACGTTTCTGGGATTCGGTGGTGGAGGGAGAGAGTCGTACCGGGCGGCGAATCGACTGAACAGCCTCTGCGAGGACACGAATGCCAGCAGTAGTGTCACAGGTTCTCCTCTCCAGCAGCAACAGCAGTCTCACACATCATCGCGACGTTACATCACTTCGCCTATCCCGAGAACGCCCTTGCAAATGCTGAAGCCTCCGCAACAGCAGGACCATGCCCCTCCCACACAACAACAACAACAACAACAACAACAACAACAGGCTTACCAGTATCAGTACATGAGTAGCGGGGGACCCTCCTCCATGGGAGGTCCAATGCCCGCCTGTTCCTCCAACCCCTACGGCATCGGGAGCAGCAGCATCAGCATCAGCAGCTACAACAGGGGCGGTGGTGGAACCAGAGGTGGCGGCGGCGGCGGCGGCGGCGGCGTCGGTGGGAGAGGTGGCAACAGCGGTGGAAGCCGGGGCTCCAACACGCCCCAGGAGGACCGGACGTGCCCTGTGTGTCACAAGACCTTTACCTACCACTCTGGTCTGGTCACCCATATGAGGATCCACACGGGCGACCTGATCTTCGCCTGTCCGCACTGTTCCTACAAGTCGACGCAGAAGGGCAATCTCAAAAGACACATCTATTCCGTGCACACCAGCCTCCTGTGAAAAAGCCCATCTTTAATAGGGAATGTGTGGGCACGTGGAAGTAGAGAGAGAGACAAGGGTGTTAGGGGCTACGTTATGCGAATAGGAAAGTTATGTTTGCGCCTCTTGACTAGGGCTACTCACTTTGGTTGCCGCTACCAGTGTATAGAAAAGGTGTTTTTTTTTTTTTGTTTTTTTTTTTTTTTGTGGGTGGGGAGGTGGGAATACGTTTTTTGAGGACTTCATATAATAACGAGAATTTTCTGAATAGTTATGTTCCCGATATCCTGAAACTGGGAATGAAGAAACTTGTGCTTCATGTGTGGATTGGCAGCGAGCCATTGGTCATCGGGAGTGAACCCTGTGGGATTCCAGTAAATGGTGTCGACCGTCACACCGGACACACCTCCAAAGATCGCAGTTGCCAACTCCCGATGGATAAAGTGGAATGAGCCGGTGCCTGTTATTAATGTTCAAAAAAAAAAAAAAGTTTCCTGATACTAATGTTACCAATAGGAACGCATCGAGGACTATCATGTCTCAGTTTGTAAGAGCTACTTAAATGGTTTTGCGTCAAAAGTACAATCAAGGAGACGTAACTTCTCAATTTGATCAGACTTTTCATCATGTGAGAGTATTATTTTTATTTTCTTACTGTAACCGTAGACACATTATCCTATGCCAAAGATTTACTAACATTTGTATGGGTATATATCGCTTTGACGTTTGTGTCTGTGCGTGTGTCAGTTCGTGTGGCTCGGGCACATTTCCCATGGTTTTATTACAGACTTTAATCACTTAAAGTCTTAAACTTAGAAATGGATAAAGTTGTCTTCAACTTTTGCGTGCTCGGAGACACACCCATTGACCAAGGAATGGCGTAGTTCATGTAGCTCAATTCATGGATTCCAATATATACTCCTGTCTGTATTAATTGTTCCTGATTTTCTTATTTCTTATTTGGAGGCGATACTTTGGCTCCAACTTACCTTGTTGAAACTGCCAGGATGATCATCCTGTGGATCATATGTAGCCAGCAGACAGATGAGTCCCAAGAGGCTGGAAATGGGAACCAGCATTGTTCCAGATGAGTCTGGTACTCCCTTCAGTACTGTTAAGCATATTTCATAATAAATTTTATTGTCATCAACAACAGCTCTGACTTTGTTTATATCTGTGCGAGGTTCCTTTAGATCAGTGGTTCCCAACCTTTTCTGGCTTGAGGGACCCACCCTTGCCAAGCCTTTCAGAAGTCCCCGGCAGCACCCTTATTAGAAAATCTAAATTCTAGTTTGTCAGTGTTTTGTTGATTCAACATCAGTGTAACAAAATTTTGTCCCTGGATAATATGAAAATACTCATCTTTACACTGATGCTGCTTTAATGAACAAAAATGGATGACAGAGAGAGTCGGTAATACGAAAATTATTTTTGCCCTCAATTTTGGTGGCACCCTCAGTTGGTCTCGCGGCACACCGGTTGGGAACCACTGTTTTAGATTCTCCGGGTCTGTTATAGGTATCATGGTGGAGATGTCGAAAGTATAGAGTTTTCGCAAATAGAAGTATAAACGCTCGCTGGTCGAGCGTTCAGAGCGTCGCTACTTTAGCGCTAGGTTGGAATGGAGGGTGATCGAGTCTTCTCGAAAGCAAGTATATTTGTAATAAGGGGTGACTACAGTAAATTCCCTGCCAATATGAAAAAATCTCCGTAAGGTGGTACCGCCCTAGTCCTCTCTGAGAGAAGCAGTTCATGAGGTTAAACTGATCAATTAGGCCATTAATCGTAAATTGACTCCGAAGGCTAGTTACTGTATCTTCACATATATGTATGTATGGGCTGCATGTATGTATATGACTCCGTATACGTGCGTCTGTACATGTCCACGTATAGGTGTGTTTGAGTATGCGAAGTATGATGAAAAGAGATCCAGATGATAATCGTCCCTACACTTGCCGCCGTATTTCTTTTTATTCTTCTAGTATCCGAAAGTTAAGAGAACCTTGATAAGTGGAATACTGAATGATATGAAAACTATCGAACGATGCTTGAAGGGGGAGCTTTGCACAGTGTCGTGAATTAAGGCTTAGAAGAGGTGTTTCTTCATGGCAAAGAAAGGGGTAATGCAAACGGCACTCCCAGTCAAAGGAGTCCTACATCAAAAGGGATTAATCCAGCTTATCAAGATTGATAACTAATTATCTTTTTATCAAGCCTCCCTCCCGGCACAGGCACCGCCATGAGAGGAGAATCCAGCCATATGGCGGGGATCATGATAGTCAACGCGACTAACGGAGCCAGCACCATGTCTTCACGAGCATCCCGTGAACCTACCAACCCCGAACTTGTTTTGAACAGTCATTTTATACTATGGCCCTCTTTTCTTCCCCCCCCCCCCCCTTTGAACAACAGGGTCAATATGAACGGCAAACTTCCCCATGGAATGGTCTTAATGCAGACTGTGACCCCTTCCCCCTTGAATTCCCTTTTTAACAGGGCCACGACGAGACCTTCCACGTGGTCACCCCATGAATTGGGTCACGAATGGTCGTGACCTTTCTTGAATAGACATGATTGGATCCCCGTCGCGGGATTATTCTCCCCCTTTGAACGTGGTCACACGGAACTGCGACCACACCCTAATCTTAGCTGCGACCCTACGGACCTCATTTGAAACGGGTCTTGGTGAAAACCAAGACCATTCCTCGCGTACTACCCTGATCCCCCTTGAACGGGATCTCGGGGAACGCTACCACTGTTTGTGGACCCTTTCTTTGGTGAAGTCGTAGACCGCGACCCTACCTGGCGAGCCTAGACCTTGAACTAGATCATGATGGATACTTCGGTCAATGTGGACCGTGAGCACAAGTACCAAAACCTTTTGTATGGTGCCACAATGACCTGGACCCTCTCACGGGAAAAAAATTGATGGGAAGTTCCAGTGCAGAAATATCGTGATATTTATCTTTTTTGAAGGAACTCAAGTCATAGAAAGATGGAAAGGCATCAAAAGGAAGAGATTTTCAGAGCCAGGCAACGGAAGGAAAGAGCTTACTAGTTAAATCGCAAAAGGTACAGAGAAAAATATGAGGCATTTTAGAAAATTTAGGGCTGTATGGTCTTCTAAGGAGGGGAGGCATACAACTATTGAGTTATGAAGAATAGTCGCTGTGGAAATAGCTGCAAAAAAGACAAAGATGCAATATTGAGGCGGACCCATAGAAGAAGGAATTCGCCAGTAAGAGAAACATCAATAAGGCTGAAAACTTTGGACTTTACCTTGCTTAGGAGTACAGAGTGAGGCGTGTTACCCTAAACATGAGAACCGTACTCCATACGATGGGAAATAGGTCCCTTGTATAGGATCAACAACTGAGGTGGAACAAGTAGAGTTTGAAAGTGGTACAGGAAACCTAATTTCGCAAAAGCTCGTCTTTCAGTAGTTGACACAGGAAGTGTCCAATTGAGTTTGAAAGTGGAGGATAGTCGAGGAATGTGATAGGTATCAGAAGGGAAAAATGTGTGATATCGAAGAAATTGTGATAGCTCTGTGGAAGATTATATCGAGTGGACAGTTGAAGATATTGAGTATTGGTGACATCGAACGATACTCAGTTTTCTCTGCATCAGTCAAATAGGTTAGAAGTCACGTATTCTGCAGCGATCGAACTAAAGGAATGGAACTCAGATTGAGATGGGGGTCTGGAGAACAACATAGGAGAGTGTTGTATCATTAGGACGAGTGTATATGTGTGGTCAAGTTGGTATTTTATGAATAGGAGGAAAAAGATTAGATAAAATAGATCCCTGTGGGGTACCCGAGATTATAGACAACAGTCAGAAAATAAAGATAAAATCAGAATGAGGGATCAGTGAAAGAGGAATAGATATTATACGGGAGTAGCCAAACTCAGTTGAATGTTTTTATGTGCCTATATAGTGCAACGCCATAATTCTTATCCAAATCCCTCAAGGAAGACCAAAAGTCTGACAGAAACGTAAGAAGATCTTCAGCAAAATGTCCTTTGTGCAAACCATACTGGCGATCAGTCCATATTTTTTCTATGGTTAGATTGAAAAAAATATATAAACATGAAATTAAGGTTATAGGACGGTAGCTACATGGCTGTGAAGGGTCGCCTTTCATTGGAATAGGTTGAGTGTAGGCATGCCTCCGGGCCATGAAGCAAGAGAAGGTTGACAAGGAATAGATTCCCTAGGCTGGGAGTCGACACGGAGTCAGTTTTTTTTAGGAGCAATAAGGAATAGTTCATCCAGACTGTAAGTTTTTTTTTAATGTTAAAACCAGATAGGGAAGAAAAATATATTTGGAAGAAATTATGAAAAAAAACAGTAGTAGAAGGAATAGCGCTGCAATAATACAAATTGGTTTTCAATTGGCTTTCCAAAGGATGGTACAGCAATACTGCCATCACTACTAAAGTAAGGATGGACAGACGAAGGTGCGAGGTTTGAAATGTTTGCCGAGCACCAGAAATCGCGCGAAGAATTAGATTTGCATTTTTTTTTTCTTCTGCACGGTTTAAAAGGTACGGTACCGATTGTAAGCCGAATCTTTGTCTTGGGTACCATGAGAACAAGTGTAATTAAACCAGGGTTTTCTAGATTTAGGGTTAGAGACTGCGTGCAGAATGTATACCTCCATACCCAAACATATCTCTTCCGCGATGTATTCTGCAATCGCTGAAGGGTCACGGGTACGTAAATGATCATTATTCCACGGTAAACCAAAGAAATGATGTGCCGCTTCGCAGACTCCCAGTCATCGGCGTTTGAGTGTCAGAAACGTGTGCGAGAGATAGATGGGGAGGACCACAAATCAATACTGAAGCGACAAGAGAACTAACAACAATGAGGTTATGGTCGAAGGTACTCAACGCAAAGAATATCTTAGAACAAGTAGAAAAATGATTAGTAAGGTACAAATCTAGAATATTGGGTCCATTTGCAAGACGGATAGAATGTTGAATGAGCCCTTCACCATAAAGTCTGTTTCACTTTGGGCGCATTTTTCTTAAAGGTAGTTGATTTAATCTGAAGAATTGAATTCCAATATTCTGACATCTCTTACTGTGATTTTAACGATGTCTGTGGTTTTAATAATGTATCCAAAATTCATCCGCATTGTTATGATGACATTTGACGTTGGCATAATCCTGCAATGAAAAGGTTTTTTTAATGCAAAGTTTGCATCATATATAAATTATTTGTTTATTTTTTGTGTTTGTTTATCTGCTATTTGTTTTAGTTTATTATTTTATTAGTTATTATATTTTGTTTATCATATGATTATTTATTTTTTATTGTATACGAATTTATGTGTTGATTTATTTACTTAATTTTTATCTTTATCAATTTTATTTTGATTTTATTTTATTTTGTTTCATTTGGTATATAATTGTATATATTTGCTCACGAGATGGAAGGGGTTTTCTTTTCACAGTCACCTGATATGTCCATATTTAGATGTTGACTGTTCATTGCATATGGCCGGCAGAACCTCAAAATAGATTTAACTGCGTCATAGTCTCCTTTTTTTTTTTTTTTTTTCTTTTTTTTTTTTTACCCACTTCATCTCTATTTTTGTACGTTGCTAAGCTTTTCTCGGATGTCCACAGTCCTTTTATAACCTTCAAACAACTCATCTTCGCAGTTTTTCATATTCTTATGTTCAGCTACAAGCAACATATAGCTACTTGGACAAGAATACCTGGCTGCAATTGTTTGTATGGATTTTTTTCCTGCATGATTTTGTGGTCCTACATATTTTTTCTCTTATATGATCGGCTTCCCAGTGATCTGTCAGAAGTCGAAAAGTCGACATACGAGAACTTCACTCTCTTTTACAATAGCTCTCTTCTATACACTAATATATTTTCATTTTCTAACAGACATTCTTTCCCTCCCACACAAACTGATCCCGCGCGGGTGGTCTGTCCCAAGTTGTTCATCCATTCATCCACATTCGCTCCCAACTCCCTCTTCAAACTACTTTACCAGTAATTGCGAGGTTTGAGCCTACAACTCGATCAATATAATTTGATAAAAAAAAATAAACCCAGTCTTCTTTCGTCCACTTTAACTCATTAACCCAATATAATAGACTTGAATTGTCCCAAATTTATGTTTCAATTTTAGATTTCGGTACTTGGAATCACGCGAATATTTGCACCGAATAGTTATTGAACTGAACATTATCAGAATACTAGCTGGCACAGGATTTGGACCTTTGAAAGAAACTTTTATCACTGTACATAAGCAACTCAAAAGAACTGCTTATTTTGCATCCAGTGCATAGTGCTCAACAATTAAGGAAACAAAGTCATCCTACTAATAATACAAAGTATTAAGAATGATAAATGGTTGTTCAAAGACAACGAGAGAGTAACAAATGAGAATGATGAGCATAAGGTATGCAAGAGCCCTCAAACCTTTTCTTCTTCACACCAGATCGCACAAACACATCTGACCGAACTCGACATAAAATCAATCCCAAAAGAATTCAATTTAAACATCTACAATAACCAACAATAGATATTTGTGGAATTACAGTTTATTGAAGGTCTTAGTGGTTAGCCACTTAAATGGAAGAAGGAGTTCCTAAGAGACTTCAAGGACAGTATTAAGGGACAAAATGTTAGGTTGAAGTTTAGTGACTAATGGAGTTCTGCAGGGATCGGTTCTGATATTTGTAATGAACTTTATATAATTAAATGGTATAATGGAAGATAAAACGAGCTACACATTTTTACATATTACGATGCAAATATTATGAAAAAATGACAAGTAAGATTTCAAAATGGTACAAGTTCTAGATACTATGTTTCCATGTAATCAGAAATGGAGGATGGATTTAATGTAAAAAATACAAAATTATGAAGATGGGTAAAGACACAGAGATAATCCATGGGAAATCATTCAGTTACTAAAGCAAAAATAAGAGAAGGAGTTGAAAAAGGTAGTTATAAATATCTTATCACCAGACATGCATATCGATGAAAAAATAAAAGTGAGTGAAATATACAGACATTTGATGAACATAAAAGTAGACTTCTACATGGACAAAAAGGTGAAATAAACAAATATATGATGTCTTGCAGGCCCTAAACTAGAATATACAGTAATGGTGTGGTTTGCACATCAAGTAAAAGACATAACATTGAGGAAAATAAAAAATAAATGGCAATTAAATTCAGGTTTCCAGCTTTTCAGATAAAACCTATGAAGAGAGGTTAAAAAAATCTAGACTTGTCATGTAGTGAAGCAATACGATTAAGCTTTACATTGAATTCGTTGTCTGACTGGTCTGTTTCGTCTCCCATGTTGTTCTATAAAGTTGTGCATCTGCATATCTTAATCTTTCAGTGATGTGTGTGCGTATGCATTTTCTGTGTGTATATGTGGATTTATGTGAGCGTGTGTATGCGAACTTGTATGTGTAGATTATGTGTATGTGTCCTCGTACGTATATATATATATATATATATATATATATATA
>NC_134809.1:44024482-44056982 GCF_046742065.1 Oratosquilla oratoria | reverse complement strand
GCATCCATCCTGCCAAGCATGGTTGTCACGGTATGTTTGTCGCCTCCTGCATCTCCCACTTCGTAGCTGCAGCTGGAGAGGTCGCATGTCTTCATTTAGCCCTGAGATTCTATGGTTATATATTCCGTTAAACATCCTTCCCTTCTTCCTATTCCTTGTAAACATCCCTCCCTCCTTCCCTCCTTCCTTCTCTCCTTTCATTCCATTTTCTCTGTTTTGGCCAGATTCTAGCACAGGGTAGGACTTCGTGCTGAGGAAGTTAAAGCTATCGGTGTGAAAGGATTGACCTGATAAAATGCTGCTAGAATTTTAGTGGCTGGTACCAGGTAGGAAGGATAGGAGCTCACTGCTTGTTCGCATGAGGCAGCGACAAAAAATTACAGTGGGTTAGTGGAATTTGTCGACGCTGCTGTCAAAGTGATGGATCATTGTCATGACATTGACTTTCCCTTCACAAGTTTCCATGATGGTGCATTAGAACTGACACTGGTGATCAGTATAGAAGGAATTGAATCGTAGAATAAATGATGAATGGTGTACAAATTGTTAGAGCAGTAGAATGGTATAATGTATGATTTTTTTAGCCGAAGACTTTAAAGTACACCTAAGTCGACTCGAGAGAAACCACAGCGACCTTTCGAGCACCACACAGTAATATTTTCCTATGGGGTACAAGTTCTTTAGTTACCATTGAATTCAATTTTACTGGTGTATCGTCTCCTCTGATATTGTCATTTCTTTTACCTATAGGGTCATTATAATATTTGTTGTTACATCTAACAGTATATTTTCATGTTAATCTTCACTTTCATTTGCTTTCCATTCCTTCTAATTCACTTCTTTACACTTGAAATCACCCTCTAGGATTATGATGCATGTGTTCAGTTGTTATATGTGAGTCGCCATGTCTAACATCAGCTTTTGATATTCTGTCTTATTCCTTGACCGTGGCTTAGGAGGGACCTCTTGCAACTTCCTCACATTACCTTGACTTTGCTCTCCAGCTCCATATCTTCCAGGTTTTTCTTTGTCATTATCATCATTCCTCTTTTTTTTCTTTTTTCTTTTTTTTAACTGTCCCGCATATGGTTTTCAATCTCTTTACGTTGTTTCTTTGAGCTTCCTTTTCAATTCTCCTCCCCTCACATACCATATATCAGTTACCTGCAGTAAATTTATGTCATCTGCCTCTCCTCTCTCTCTCTCTCTCTCTCTCTCTCTCTCTCTCTCTCTCTCTCTCTCTCTCTCTCTCTCTCTCTCTCTCTGTGTGTGTGTGTGCATGCACTTTTCTCTCCTTAGTGTTATGAGTTATCTTTTATCTTTATTTTTTCCGTTGTTGCATCTCGTCTCACTCAAACAATTCTTGTCTCCAACTTTGCATGTTCTGTTGATTGCCTCTCTTATCACGGTTTGTGGCATAGTCGTATTCCTTTGCATGTCTGTCCAGCTTATTCATCACGTCCCATGAATCACTGATAAAATCTCTTCGTCATTTTGCAGTTTTTTGTATTCTATCCTTCATATATTGTGATCATCTTTCCATCCAAAGACTATGATTTTGTTATCACATATCGGCGATTTTCTGTCTATTAGTACTACATTACAGTTCTTCATGCTTCCGTTGCTCTGTGACCTCTCTTTCGTTTGAGTTTCCTTTCAGTCCTGTTGATCCACTGCTAATGCATCTATTTTTTTTTTTTTTTTTTCGAGATAGCTTTTTTGTCATTTCCATCCAATGTGTACTCTACCTTAACATTTTCGGGTATATTTTTTATTTTTTCACGTTTTATTTAATGTTTATCATAATCATTATTTTTTTTTTATTATTATTAATATTATTATTATTATCATTATTATTATTATTATTATTATTATTATTATTATTATTAGTTATCAATTAATTATTAAACATGAAGTTTGTTTACTTCAAGGGCATTCATGTTCTTAGATCTGTGACTCCTGAACCAGATTCGGTGTCTACATCTATTCAGTCTATTCATTCACTTGCTTGACTTCGTGAGTTAGATTTTGTTCTTTCAATTCTTTTGACTTATTTTTCCAATTTGATGTCGGGCAAATATTTCATAGATTTCTGTTGTGCATTTTCACCTTCGTTTGCGTTATTTTCACAAACAAATCTCAGATACCGGGATCTTCATTTGTAAATAATCTCCTTTTGTTCGCCATTCTGCCATGGCAAAGCGCCTCTTCAGAAATATACAATTTCCCTTTCTCTTTCTTCTTCTTTTTCTTTTCTAGTTTGTTTTATTTTATTTTCGAGTCCCTCTGACCACATTTATTTTTCTTTCACTTTTTACATATTACGGTCCCACTCCCGGGCTCAAACTGTTATTGTACTAGGCTTGTTGCTTCCCATGCTGGATTATTTTCGCTGTTTTTCTATTATATTTACTCTCCACATATTTCTAATCGTGTGTGTGTGTGTGTGTGTGTGTGTGTGTGTGTGTGTGTGTGTGTGTGTGTGTGTGTGTGTATTCACCTCACCTTGGTCTTTGGATCACGTGTTGGATTCGTGATCGACAGCTATTTCCCTCCCGGAAGAGAGCTCAGAGCTCGTATGACCGATCTATGGGTAATGCTATGACCTTACACACACACACACACACACACACACACACACACACACACACACACACACACACACACACAACTCCCCGCCCACGAGAGTCAGAGTAACGACCCGAAGCGCAGCGATACCGAAATAATCTCGGCCCTGGGCAGGATTCGAACTGTGTGTGTGTGTGTGTGTGTGTGTGTGTGTGTGTGTGTGTGTGTGTGTGTGTGAATCGGAGGAACTTTACACGTCTCCAAAAAATCTAAAGGAAATTGATAGAATTTAATCTATTTTCCCACTGAATATAAACTAGACGAAAGGCGATTCCCCCAACCCCACCTCAAAGTTACCATGACGTAGATATGACGCAGAGACGACGTCGGAATCAGTGAATGAAAGAAACGTCCTGAAGAGGCAGTCGCATGTAATTCAGTTTGTCACTTCACAGATTGATTAGTTAATTTGTCTTCATATTATTCTGTATTTGTTCTCTGTATGGCCCGAGAGGTCTGCTGTCAGCATGTTTGACCAATACAAAAGATGGGAAGAAAGAGATAGAAGAAGAAAAAAAAAAAAATACTAGCCACATACAGATTTTGTCAAGCTATTGCCTATTCGTATCATTCACCTTTGACTGTACAACCACTTCACAGATCTTTATCTGACCAACGCTAAGCAATTTATTTCCCCTGAATGGAAACGTACGTCAGGACGGAGGTTTTGACTTGGGTCGTTCCATCCATTCCTGGTTGGCCTTATTCAGCCGAGAGATCGAAAAATTGCGGCCTTTGATAGACCAATCCTTATACCTTTTGAGTGAGTGTCAGGCCTAAATCCAGCATATTAGGATTGATGTTTTGAATATTATTTTGGCTAAACTTAATGTGATCTCATCAGATCAAGGGTGGTTGCTAGTTTTAGGGGTAGGAATACTATCTTCAGTTAAGTGATATGCTTAATTAATAAGTTTTGTTCTTGCAAAATATATCCGAGTCATCTTATTTATCTATTTATTTATTAAGGACACCCTCCACAATTATGGAAGGCATTAATGGATTATGTTAATGTATCTTTCATGGATCATCTTAACAACTTGATCTCTTTCCTCCGTACAGGTCAGCCGCACATCTCGCCAACCCTACCCACCCTTGAGTGGGCCATCCTCAACAGCCACCTGCCTCTCGAGTGTCATCCAAGGCGGCCCTAACTCTGCAGGAGGGGTAGCTACCTCGGCCTCGGCCACCTCGGCCTCATGTGGCGTCAGTTCCTCAAATTCGTCCTACCAGTGTAACACCACTTCGAGTTTAGTTCATACTCTCAGCATGGCCTTCGGGTCCTCGGCGCAGGTCGTTCTCGGGGCAGGGGAAGGAACAGGAGGAGATACTAGTGGGACAAGCAATGGAGGTGGAGGTGGAGAAGAAAGAGGTGGAAGAGGAGGAGGAGGAGGAGGAGGAGGAGGAGGTGGTGGAGGTGAAGGAACGCAGTCAACACCAAATATGTTCTATCACCACCTCTCCACAACCTCAGCCTCGTCGGAGAACCTTAAACTCCAACACCCAGAGTTTCTGTGTTCGTACTGTGGACGCGGGTTCCCCTTTAAGTGCTACTTGGAGCGTCACCTGCGTATACACACAGGGGAGAAGCCGTACTCATGCCCTCACTGTGACTACAGGTCCGCCCGCACCAGCAACCTTTACACTCATATTCGTCTCCGACATGGTCCTCACGCCCTTGAAAACCTGGGCACAAGTGTCAGGTAGACGGAGCTTAAGTCGCCTCCACGCGACACGGACACCAGTTGTACTTCCAGGGAAAAAAAAAAACGCATCCGTTTTCTGTTATTTTTTTATTATTATCTTTACCCCTCTACTGCTCTTCACCTGTCTTGTTTATCATACCGTGGAACAGTCACAACCACCCCTTCATGTAATTATCAAAGTTAGATTTAGTTTCTGCAGATAAATCCCACGAACGACGTTTCTATGTCCTCTCCCATTTTCTCGGCGAAGGAACAACCTCTTCGTACAGTCTTCTTTTGTTTCGTTTTCTCAATAGCTCATCCCAATGCGAACATCCAAAGAACGCTGTCGATGCGTCCTATTCCTCTGACGGTTGAAAGAGGTAGAACAGACGTACCCTGTTCAGATTTACGTACAATATTTGTGAACAATATGAACAAAGGACCAACACTATTTGCATCTCATGCCTCACCGACCTGTTCAAGTGAACAGGGGTGAGACCAGGATCCTAAAATGGACGATGAATATACATGAATAACGCTCTCCGGGCTCAGCGAGTCACTGCCGGCGTTTGGTGTGGCCACAGCGTCCGTTATCTTCAGAGTCCCTTCCTCTCGCGTGTAAAATCAAACGTCGTGTTGTGACGTTTCTGCGGTTTCAACGCCCGCACTTCAAACAGTTTTGAAATTGCCTCTCACTTTTATACTTCTTTTGAAAACAACTTTTGGCCATTCCAGCAACTCGGAAAACTCTCATTAAGCATTGCAATCCAAACGGTCTTTCGTCAGCCCTGGGGAACGCTTTCTCTCATTAGAAAGTATAACTTCACCTCATTTTCTGCTTAAGTGGATTTGGCTTACTGGTTTTTCTAGAAAGTCTACTGATAAATTTCATAAGTATAGCAAATGAAATTAGTAAAATTCTGCTTTCTAGTGGTAGAAAGCGTTTGCTAAGGCTAGCGATTTTTTCGTAGGGTTATCGACAAATTTTAAAAGTACGATCTGCTTCTTTTCTGATATAATGACAAGATTTTACCATACAAATAAATAGAGCTGGGTATTTTCATCCACCATTGTATTTATCTACATAATGATATCGACCGAATAGTTAGCGTTTGATGAAAATTCAAATGTATATGTTTTGGCGGTGCAGATAGATTCTCGAGAAAATGTCATGCATAAAAAAATGAAAGCAACTTTGCTATTAGTCAAACTTCCGAGAACTATTTTTTGTCAGTTTCTCATCTGTTATAGAAATTATAGATCGTTCCTTCAGATATAGGAGTGTTCAGCATATGAGATTAGAAATATTTCAGAATGGGTGTCATAATGTGAGCTTTCATTTTTCGCCAAAAAGATATTTGTATTGTAATCTGAAACTCATTCCACTGAATCATCATTAATTACTCTTTCTATGAACAAAGGGTTGATACATCTCCAGATGTACTGATGGTGTTTATTGTTCCTGTTTATTTTTCATAGTCTATATAATTGAAAAGTTGATTAAAAATTGCAGGCGAGTTGTTAGTGTCATTCTACATGTTTCAACAACGCGATAGAATTTCTTTACATCTAGAATGAAGTGAGCATTTTTATATATATTAGTACATTATATTTGAATGTATTATATCTCAGGCAAATAAATTGGCGTGTGCATTATTTCAGACAGATTTACGCGTCGGCAGCCATTTTCTTATGACGTCATAGGGCTGACACATGGGTAGAGCCGTAGTAAGAATGCAAAGCAGCAGAGTTGCTAATTCCTATAATTCCTATAATTAGATAGTGGCAACGCTGTATGTGGGCGACGCTGCCAAGCTCCATGTGTATTCTAAAACGTTTAGTAAAGAAAGTGAGAGTTTTCGGCGTTGCTTGAACAACCAAAGTTGTTTTGAATGGAAAAAAGGCTGGTCCAATCGACAGAGGGGAGTTATTCGCGTGTCGGCTTGTGTGGGCGAAGGATCGGCCTGAATATGCATACTCTTCTATGAATGCATTATTTCTGTTACAAATAAATAGAGTTTGGTATTTCTGTCCATCCTTGTATTTGTATACCTTAAAATTGTGACCCAGTGATTTATATTTAATGAAAAGTTTAACTGATTCTTGGTAAGTTGTACCAGCTCATGATCGGCAATTTTCATTCTAGGAATAATACAAAGAAAATACTTCTTAACCTTATATTCTATAAATACAGGAACCAACTGCAAGTCCCTGTTTTCTTTAGTCGTCCAAGGATTTTTAGAGAATTGTTATGAGGTACATAAAGCAAAAATGAATGAGATTGCCACCTTCACTCGGCTTGCAAATGTAAACGCGTTCAGACCGGAAGTCACCAATATGGTGACGGCAAAGTACAGCTGGGACCGAGACGAATGATCTATGAAGCGTAAGTATTGCTGGTTTGATGGTGGTTTCAGTGAACGCTTATGGAATTGAACTATTGATATTTCTTTGTGTATTAACGTAGACTATTGAAACTGATCCATTATGTGTAAGAACAACAATGCAAATATTTCTTGAGTTGCAATGAAAAAACACGTCGACAGTGGACGGCTTCGATCTGTAATGAAATTGGATACCCCTCCCCACTCAAAAATAGTATAATCTAAAAATATGGTAATCGACAGCCTCAGGAGAAGTCCAGTCCTCTTTTTCAGAGTCCAGTAATAGTTAAGTTCCAAAATCAATTTTCTCATGACGAGCAAGTTAAACATTGTTAATATTCTTCCATGGGGTTAGTAAGATTCGTACTGGGTACATTTTCATTACAAAATTATTTCTTTTTTGCCCCACCTGTTCCGCTCACAACGGAAACACCAGAACTTCGTGCAACCACCTTTGCATGCCGAGTATAATTGACACAACCATTAGGTCACCATCCATTTACTTGCCCCATTGCTTCCGACTCGGGCAGTGTGTGCGTGGTGGAGGAATGACATTTCATCCACAAGGAGCTAAGATGAAAGGGATTCAGATAGGAGGAGGGTGGGTGCATGCTGGCAGTCTCCCTTATAAGAAGGGTATATAGATAGATAAAGTTTTCCAAGTCCACATCTTGTACACTTCACGTTTTCTTCCTGGTAAGGAAAACAACAGGACTCAGGTCGACTATTTTTATTCCTCATATCGAGCTAAAATGGGTCATTATCCCGTTTTCTGGCAGACGACACAGTGCCTGTGACTCACTTCCTACCAATTCATGTATTGCATTATTTACTCGTTTTCTTATAGATGTGTTGGATGTTTTGAAAATAACTACGAGTAGAGTGAAGGGAATGAGTCAGGTAGAGAGGAAAAGGTAAAGGGCTAAGATGGAAGTTAATGGAAGTGAAGGTAGTCAGAGAAGATGAGTAAAAGCAGCAATGACTGCAACAGCTCTGTAGGGAAGAGGCCAAACGCAGAGTATGGGAGTCCAATATATTTGACGTTTCGCCCAGCAGGGCTTCTTCAGAAGAAGCCCTGCTGGGCGAAACGTGAAATATATTGGACTCCCATACTCTGCCTTTGGCCTCTTCCCTAGTCAGAGAAGTCTTGAATGTGGACGGGGTGAGGGAGGGATTGATTGTGGTAGTGGGAGGAGTTAGGAAAATGGATGTGATGGGGGAGGGAAATGACAGGGCTATAGGAAAAATGAGATACAAACAGCATTGAAAGTTATGAAAGCTGGTAAGGCACCTGGGTTGGATGGATGTCGTGCGGAGTGTCTGACAAAGGGAGGCACGGCCAGAATGAATTGGCAAGTGAAGTTATTTAATGTGTGCCTGTGGGAGATGAATTGTACTGGAAGGATGAAGGCGTGGTTGTATATTTCCACTGTTCAAAGGAAAAGAGGACAAATCTGAATGTAGTAGTTTTAGATGGATCAGTTCATTGAGTGTATTTGAGAAGGCATGTGTTGTTCAGAAGTGATTGTATCTTCAAATTTATATATTTTCATTGTTCTCTCTGAACTTCTGAAAAAAAATCTTTAGTATTTTTTTTGCAAAATATCTCTTACCTGTTTGATTCATTTGGTAGTTTCGTGTTTCCTGTCATTTGTAATTAAAATACAAAATTATTGCTCTTACCTAAAAGACATTGAACTTTTGAGATTCAATGATATTGGGTTCTTGTGTTATAGGTAAAACCAATCTTTTATGTGTGTCGTCACCTCGACATTTGTTATTTCTTTGACTCACTGAGTCATTTTATTATTCAGTGTTATATTCAACATGATTTATCACTTCCGTTTGATTCCCACTCCTCCCTGTTTACCTCCTTACAATTAAAGTCTTCCATCACGATTACATTTAAACATTTCCTTAATGAATTTCTTTAGGTGCACGTTCGAGTCCAAAAGAAACTTTTTTCTTTCGGCCTTTGTATGTATGTGCATATGTGTGTATGTATGTATGCATGTGCCCATGTGTATATATATCTATAAATGGATTGCTTTAGTAAGTCTGAGTAGAAGTAATTATCGATCTCGCATCTTCGGAACAGTAAAAGCTACGCTTGGAAAACTGCCTCCCATCATGGCTTTCTCCTTCACCACTTCTGCCAAGACAATTTCTTTCCATATTCATTCCAGCATGTCATTCCAGTTTTATTGGAGCCAGGCATGGTTACGAAGATTCTTTGCCCTGATGAATTTGTTGAAACGTCTCCACTTTCCTCGTTTATTTTATTATTATTTGAACTTGCTCATAATCCTCCTTGCTCAAGGCAGATTTGGATCAAGACAAAATTTGAGAAACCTTCCATCCCAGCCCTCACATATTTTTGCTACTTTTCTGGAGGATTATCTTATATCACAATTATCTGTTGTCATAATTTCTAAATAAACTGGATAGCAATACCTATTTTGTCTGCAGTAATGGAAATGAATGTTGAAACATAGAATCCCTCCATTTCATCCTTCGCGCCACGATTTGGTATACATAAAATCCTTTTCATCTGCTGTCATTACTAATCGATTTTATTGGGCTGAGAGAAACTTGCACTTTAACGGTTGATATTGAGACTGAGACGCCAATTGTTGGCTCACACCGGTTGACTCCACACTTGATTCTGACGAAGATTGAAGAAAATATTGTGCCCTCATGAAATATTGAACCTTGGGACATTGTTTTAGTCGCCATGGCGGTACAAGAGAGAAGACATTATCGAGGGCTAGCCTTCCAGCCACTATTGAGAAGTTGCAGAAAAGATTAAGGAGAAGTGACCTGTTTTAATGTGAAGTAGTTGAGGGAAAAAGAGGGTAGTAGAAAAACACAAGTTGTATTTAGAACGCTACCACCTTTTCTATTCACGTGATCTTCTATCTATATTCTACATCAGTGATTCTCAATTTTTTTCAGAATTGGTACTCCGGACTTATGTAAGCCTTTCCGTAACACTCCCTGACTCCTTCTCCACCGAAGCCTCCAGATCTAGCGGGAAATATGCAACCTTACCAAAGAACGTTGTGAAGACGATCTAGCCAAGACAAGTCATGATAGTATTGTCACACCCCCGGGCACTGTCTGGGTCATTTCCAGTGTGCCACGGAACATTGTTTGAGAAACACTGCTCTACATGATCAGGGGTGGTTTGGACAGTGTCTTATGTATAGAAAGTGAGAACACTCCAGTACCCTATATTGAAACAGAGCATCAGGGTCAAAACGAAAAGTCGAACCAGACGAATGAAACTGCAGCATCGGTTCATCACGCCAAGGTCGATGCTCGGGTACTTGTCCTTCTTCACATCCTCGTCCTTGAAGCCCTCCACCGTCGTCACAGGAGTGACACTTGACTTCGTGCCAGACAGGATATTGTCGAAGAACCCAGAAGAACTCGACTGGACGTCATCGAACTCGTCGTCTCTCTGGCCGAGGAAGACCTTGTCGATGTAGGTGTGGAGCGCGATGATGACAAAGATGATGAGGATGCAGAAAAGCAGCCAAATGTCGATCATCTTGAAATAGGACGTGGAGGGAAGAGAAGAGGATGCCTGGATGGAAAAAGGAGGAGGATCAACTTGGATAGATCATCTACTATCCTTACCATATATGCATATATACACATACATACATACATATATACAAAACATGCATATATATATATATGTATATATACATATATATATATATACATATATTTATATATATATGTATATATGTAATATATATATATATATACAGTATATATATATATATGTATATATGTATGTATGTAATATATATATATATATATACATATGTATATATATATATATACATATATATATACATATGTATATATATATGTATATATATATATATATATATATATATATATATATATATATATACATACTAAGGACGCAGGTTTTCTTTAATACACACTGAATTGAACACCACAGTGTTTTCACAGTTATTCATTTTCTTCTTAATATTTTCAACTTTCCTCACTAAGGTTCTACTCTTGGGAGGATGAGCGGAAATGTATATATATATATATATATATATATATATATATATATATATATATATATATATATATATATACATAGGGCGCAGGTTTTCTTTTATACACACTGAATTGAACACCACAGTGTTTTCACAGTTATTCATTTTCTTCTTAATATTTTCAACTTTCCTCACTAAGGTTCTACTCTTGGGAGGATGAGCGGAAATATACATATATATATATATATATATATATATATATATATATATATATATTTATATATATAAATATATATATAAATTATTTATATGTATATATATATATATATATATATATATATATATATAATATGTGTGTGTGTGTGTGTGTGTGTGTGTGTGTGTGTGTGTGTTTATTATCATTGTTATTATTATTATTATCATTATTATTATTATCGTTATCATTATTGTTGTTATTATTATTATTATTATTATTTTATTATTGTTATTATTACTATTATTATTATTATTATTATTATTATTATTATTATTATTATTATTTGTTATTATTATTAATATTATTATTATTATCATTAGCATTATTATCACCATAAAATCTTTATAAACCTGCCCACCTGTGTGAATAGCGACGACATGACGAGGAGAGCAGTTAGTGACGTCATGATTCTGACTTCGAAGAAACTCGTTCTGATTTTGAAGTAGAGCGTTAGGTATGTGATGGCGATGAGCGTGGCCGTCGGGATGTAAATAGTCAGTATCACGTACCCAGACAGACGAGTGACAGTTACTGTGGACAAGAAATCACGCAAAAAAGAGAAGGTTAGATTGGTACAAGGTCTGGATGGAAGAGGAGGAAATTTTGCTTAATTTCGTGCATTCAAAGAAATAAATAAAAAAAATAAGAGAGCAAGTGCACTATTGATTCATAATACACATATACACACACGCACATATACATACATACACACAAATACACACACACACACACATGGTCTGGCGAGGTACATGAGAGAAAAAGAAGAAAAAGGAACAACAATAGCAATCCTAAAAGAAATTCAGGATGGAGACCAGGATGTAGAGAAAGACATCGGCGATGTGTATAGAACTGGTCATTATTCTAAGGAAAAAAAAATAAGACCCCTAGAAATAAAACTAAGATCACAAATGGTAGTAGAAGACATATTTGAAAAAGTAGGTAAGTTGGCAAGGGGTGAACATTACAATAAGATATGGATAAAAAGAGAAATGAGTATTGATGAACTAGAAAAAGAGAAGACACTAAGAGATGAAGCTAAGAAAAAAAGAAAAAAAAAAACACGAAGAGAACGGAGACCGAAACAAGGAATTCTATTGGAGAGTAATCGACATGAGACTGGGAAAATGGTACATCAGAATGGGCGAACCAAAAACAGAAAAAAAATGGAGAAAGAAAAAAATAATAATAAAAGTGGCCTATACTAACATCGACGGATTAATTTCAGGACTGAGTGAACTTAATGATTACCTGTTAGAAGAAAAATCAGACGTAATGGGAATTGTGGAGACTAATTAAGGGGTACAATACCACCAATCAATGTTGGACAAAATCTCTACAATTACTGTACTAAAAACAGAGACGAGAAACAGGAAGAAGGAATCATGTTCTTGGCCAAGAAAAACTTGAATGTGATAAAAATTGTGGAGGGCAAAGGTAATGTAGAACTGATCATGATAAAAGTCGAAGACAAGGCCTAAAAAGTAGAAAGTTTGTGGTGATTTATGTGTCCCCAAAACGAGCGCTTGGAAAGAGAACGAGCATATGAAAATGCTAGAGGATACAAGGCATTCATTAAATGAGATACTAATGGGCGGAGGTAACCTGGTAATTATGGGGGACTTTAACTGCAGAGAAATTTGTTGGGAGGACATGACAGTGAAAGGCGGAGAAGACTTGTGGGGTAATGTATTACTGGACATGACCATGGAATATACAATGACACAGTGGGTCAGTGAAAACACCAGATACAGAAATAATGAGGAACCGTCGAGACTAGATTTAATATTTACAACAGAACCTGAAATTGTGGATAAAATTCAATACAAGACACCAATTGGAGTGACCATATACTTATTGAGACTGAACTAAAGGAAGAAATATACACGGAGAGAAACGAAAAGCATAGGAAATGAAGACTGATGTACAACAAAACGGACTTTGGAAATTTATGAAATTCCTTCAGAATGCAAATTGAGAAAGAAATTACATGAAAGAGACAAAAGTGGAAGAGAAATGGGATATCTTGATGGATAATTATGATGAAGGAGTGAATAGGCACATACCAAGACAGAAGCTAGAGGGAGTGTACATTAAATGCTGGTTCAACAGAAGATGCAGTGAGGCAAAAGATAGAAGAGACAGAGCTTGGAAAAGATGGAGAAAAGATAAAAAACCTGGAAATGGCAAATATATATAAACTATAGAAATGAGTATGTAAAAGTGCGAAGAGAGGAAAAGAGGAACTATGAAAAGAGCAACCCAAACTATTCTATAGATATGTGAATAGTAAACTTAAAAATAAATAGGAAATGGTAAAACTACGCCAAAGAAATATAGAATACACAGAAGATCTAGAAATGGTCTAAGTCATGAATAATCACTTCGAGTCGGCTTTCACTAGAGAGAAGGCACAATATTGGGACGAAGGAAATGAAGTGCAATCTTCCCCCATGAGCGAGATAATAATAACACAAAAAGAAATAATGGGACATTTATCAAACCTTGATGTCAGGAAATCGCATGGCCCGGACGGAATTGCAAATTGGATTTTAAAAGAATGCAAAGAAGAACCAATGGACAAAATACATAACATAATAAGTTGCTTACTCAAAGAAGGAAAAATACCAAAAGACTGGGAAAATGCTAACATTGTACCAATATATAAAGGAGGAAACAAGGAAAAACCAACTAACTATAGATCGGTCTCACTAACAAGCACTATAGCCAAAATTTGTGAGAAAATTATCAAGGATAAATGGGTAAAACACCTGGAAGAAAATTATATAATAAACCCAAGACAATTTGGGTTCAGACAAGGAAGATCATGTACGACAAATTTAATATGTTTTTACTGAAGACTAATAGACATAGTGCAAGAAAGGGATGGATGGGCTGATTGTGCTTTCCTGGACTTACAAAAAGTTTTTGACAAAGTACCACACAAAAAATTATATAAAAAAGATGGAACATATAGGAGGGATATAAGGGAACCTACTAAAATGGATGTAGGACTTCCTGATTAGTAGAAAGATGAGAGTAATACTCAGAGAAAAATATTCAGGTTGGGAGGAGGTGATCAGTGGAGTTTCGCAAGGATCTGTATTGGCTCCAATAATGTTTGCTATTTATGTGAATGACATGGATGATGATGTGCAATGTTACATGAGCTTCTTTGCTGACGACGTTAAATGGTAAAGGAAAGTAAAAACCGAAACGGATTGCGAATCACTACAGGAAGACCTCAATAAGGTATGGAGTCAGAAATGGGAAGTGGACTTCAATATTAAGAAGTGTAGCATAATGAAGTTTGGAAAAAGTAAAAATAGAATATCAGGACAATATAAAATTGGAACTAAGGAGGTAAAGAAAGTGGGATCTGAAAATATTTGGGAGTAATTATCTCAAACGACTTGTCCTATGATAAACAAATAAACAAAATTGTCGGAGAATCCTATAACTTGCTAAGATAAATAAAAATGGCATTTACATATTTGGACGAAGAAATTATTTAAAAGATATTAGTCACACTGATAAGGCCTAGACTAGAATATGCGGCGACATTGTAGTCACCCAGTACCAAAAAGAATATAAAGAAAATAGAAAGAATCCAGAGAGCAGCTACAAAAATGGCTCCTGCACTTTCAAACTTGTCACACGAGGAGAGACTGGCTAAATTGGAGTTACCGACTCTGGAGCAGAGAAGAGAGAGAGGCGACCTACTGACCATCTATAGAATCATGAAGAGCACAAAAATTCTCGATAGAGAGGACTTGTTAAACTGGGACAGGAGAAACACAAGAGGACATGGAAAGAAACTCAAAAAACATAGTTATAGAAGAGATGTGAAGAAGAACAGTTTTCCACATACAGTGTTGGACACTTGGAACAAACTGGACGAAAAAATAGTGTGTGCAAAAACAATTCATGAATTCAAGAGCAAACTAGACACTGCGAGATACAAAGGCGGGACACCACGAGCGTAGCTCCCCTTCCCGTAAAATACAACTAGGTAAATACAATTAGGTAAATTCACGCGCGCGCACATACATAAACACACACACGTACACACACGCGCCCGTTCGCGTGGCGATGCTCACCTTTAACCTTGAACATGGCGAACTCTCTCGAATTATTGATGCTGAGGGCGACGTCATCGATGTGGTACTCCAGAAGGGACGGACTCCCCGTGTATCGGACGGTAGTCAGGTTTTCATCGAAGATGAGGTATTTGGAGGAGGCTGAGTTCATCTCAAAGTTGAGGGAACATTGCTGGAGATTGGGGACAACGGTCATACTGTTACAAATAAAGAAATTAGCAGACAAGCTTGGTAAAGCAGCAACAAAGAAGACAACTGTTGAGGTGTGATATACCATGAATATCAAAGAAATTAAGAGAGGGATGATATTAGAAAGAAATTCATTGCTAAATGAAATCATACCAGCACTCTTTAACTTCTGTTATTTGAAAACACAAACCTGATGATATGGCAATGAGAATGCGACTTGATTATGAAAACTATTGGATTATGTGTTTTATATTGGGTATTGAATACTCATTCAATCAATCAATCAAATCAGCTATCCTGAGTCCACTGCTGAACAAAGGCCTCCTTCATAGCATTCCACGATTCACACGATCGCGTTAACCTCTGCCACGTCACTCCTGCAAATTTCTCACCCTCATCTCTCCACCTTCTGTCTGGTCTCCCTCTTCCACGTTTCCCATCTCGCTGCGTCCACTCAGTAACACACTTGCTCCATCGCTCATCAGTCGTTCGCACTAACTTACCTGCCCAATTCCACTTTCTCTCTTTTACCGCCTCCACACTCTAGTCTGCTCTCTCACCTCACTTGCTCTCTTTCGGTCTCTCAGCGTTATTCCCATCATTGATCTCTCCATCCTCATCTGTGCAGTCCTTTGCTTTGTTTCCATCGCCTTCGTCAGGTTCTAAGTCTCACACCCGTAGATTATTGTTGACAGAATGCATTGATTGTAAACTTTACGTTTTGAACATAAATGTAGAGAGCCTCTCAGGATTTTATTATACTTACCAAACATTTTCCAACCAATTGTAATATATATTTTTATTTCATTATCATGATCATTGGTTATTTTCACCATCTGGCCTAAACAAATTATACTCATCAACTTCATCGATTATAATCTCTTAACTTTGAAATTTCGAGTTGAACATTACTTTGGTTTTACTCTTATTCATTTTTAAACCTACCTTGAGACTCTCCTTTTTCAGAACACTTAGCATATCTTGCAAGTCTTCTGCTCTCTCTGAAATAAGAATAATGTCATCCGCAAATCTTATGTGGTTCAAATATTCGCCATTAATCTTCAAATCCTTCTTTTCCCAACTCAACCTTCTGAAAATCTCTTCCAAACAAGCTGTAAATAATTTGGGTGAAATTGTATCGCCTTGCCGTACTCCTTTCTCGATCTTGATCTTTTCTTTATCTTTATGTAGTCGAACCTTTCGCATAAATCTTTTCTGAAACTCTTAAGATCTGTTCGATTGTACCCTGCTTGCGTAGCGAGTTTAGTATTGCTATTTGTTATAACGAGTCAAAGGCCTTCTCGTAATCTACAAAAGCTAAACAGAGAGGTATATTGTATTCTGTCGTTTTCTCGATTAGTTGTTTCATCTCCTGCAAATGGTCTAGAGTCGAATATCCGCTCCTAAAGCCTGCCTGTTTTCTCGGTTGGTTTCCATCTAAAACTTGACTTAGTCTATTTGTAAGGATCTTGGAGAATACTATATATATATATATATATATATATATATATATATATATATATATGTGTGTGTGTGTGTGTGTGTGTGTGTGTGTGTGTGTGTGTGTGTGTGTGTGTGTGTTTATATATATATATATATATATATATATATATATATATATATATATATATATATATATATATATATATTTGATAGCAAGCTAATCGGTCATGAGTTACTAAGGTCCTTCTGGTATCCTTTTTATGAAGCAAAATCACTATAGCATTGCACTACGATTCAGGAATGCTTTCTTGGCGTAAGTACTGGGTGTGCAACTGAGCTAATTTAATATGAACTTATTTCCCTGCATCTTTCAACAGATTTATCGATATACCATCTTTCCCAGGTGCTTTTCCTCGTTTCATATTTTTAGAGCAAATTCTATTTCTTACTTTCCAATCTCTGGTACACTACTAACGTCTACAGATGAATTTACTGACTCAACTACGGTCTTTGAGGAGTAAAGATCTTGGTAAAATTCTTCTGTTCTTTTTACCATTCTGTCTCTGCATTTAATGATCTCTTCATTTCTATCTTTCAAACATATAGTTTGTTGTCTTTCTAAAGCATGTCTGCGGTTGGTCATTTTAATAATTTTACCTTTCCGAAGAGTTTCCTCTATTTCATCCATGTTTCTCTTTCTTTTCTTATCTCTCTGCCTTTTGTTGACAAGTTTGTTTAGTTCTACTCTTTCTATTTCGTCTCTCCCTCTTTTAATCTGCATGGTCCTTCTTCTTTTAATTAGGTCATTTGTAGCTTTGGAGTATTTGTTTTCTCTAATACTTTTTGTACTTCCTACTTTCTCTACCGATTCCCTAATGATAGTCACTAAATTCTAACTCATATCTTCCACGGTGTCCTCGTTAGATCTTAGAGCTTCGAATCTATCTTTAATTTCTAAATGAAATTCCTTCTTATTATCCTTAATTTTTGCAAGTTATATTTTCTTTCGTAAAACTAGTTTATTTCTCTCGGCTCTGAAATTGAATTTAGCTGTGCAACCTACCATTTTAGGTCCACTACCTATGTTAACTTTATTTATGACCGTAAAATTGCTAACGCTCTTGCTCTCATCTCCTAATATGAAGTCTACTCCGTTCTTTGTTATTCAATTTGGACTTCTCCAGGTCCATTTACGACCTACACGCTTTTGGAAAAAAAAAGTGTTCATTATCCTCATGCTGCAATTCTCTGCAAAATTCACTAACATCTCGCCTCTGTCATTTCTTTCACCTACTCCAAACTTCCCAATGCACGACTCATCTCCCATCTTCTTCCCCACTTTAGCATTAAAATCATCTGTTATCAACGTGTACATACATACATATACCAAAGCCTTTTTCCCCCTTACAAGGGAGGTAGCCAAAAAGAAAAAGGCATAAAAACCATTCCCACCCATTCCATCCCTATTACACTCTACTCCCCTCCACCCTCTACCCTCCCTCTTATCTTGGCATCTCCTGAATGATGGGTCATCCCTGCACCTTGTCCACTGCCGTGGGTCAGAGGCAGTGTCGCAAGACACAGCACATCCACAGCAAGGCCGCTTCATTAAATCGGCGACCCCTCCTCTCAGGTCCCCTCATGCAGAAAAGGAGAAGATGGGGAGAAATCCCTTCAGGCTGCGTCAAATTTTTCTCACACATACTACCTCTCTCCCCATCCCCCAACCCATTCCACCTCATGCATCACAACATCATCCATATACAACCATTCTCCATTCACCCCTGTCTTCTGTCCTCTCCCATCCTTCCTCAACAGACATTCCCCTCTTCCTCAAAGCCCCTTTCACCCCATCCATCCATCTCATCCTAGGTCGCCCCCTCATGTTCACTCCCTCCACATCTGCCTTCCATACCTCTTTTACTAGTCTTTCTTCACTCATTCTTTCCATGTGTCCAAACCATCCCAATACTCTTTCATCCACCCTATCTCCCAACTCCCTTACCACCCCTGTTCTCCTCCTCACCTCCTCATTTCTCACTCTATCCAGCCTAGTAACCCCTATCATACTTCTCAGACACCTCATCTCAAACACATTCAAACTCCTTCTCTCTTCCTCTCTTATATTCCATGTTTCTGCCCCATACAGTGCTGTCGGCACAATCACTCCTTCATACAGTCTCCTCTTAGCATCCATTCCCAAATATCTATTCCTCATTACACTTTTTAATCCACCAAGGCATTTACTCGCTTCTCTTAACCTACATTCTACCTCCACTTCCATTCCACCTTTTCCTGCCACATTTGCATCCAAGTATCTAAGACAATCCACTTCCTCCAGTTGCTCTCCCTTAATGCTCACTTCCAGTCTACTGCCACTTTCACCCCTTGTACATCTCATCATCTTACTTTTACCCACATTTATCTTCAGCTTTCTTCTATCACACACTCTCCTAAAATCTGTCACCAACTTCCTCAATCCCTCCCCTGATCCTGCTACAAGCGCAGTGTCGTCCGCAAACAACAGCTGGCTCACCTCCCACTTTTCTCCATTTTCTTTAAACATCTCCAATCCCTGACCCACCACCCTTGCATTTACCTCACGCACCACCCCATCCATGTATAAGTTGAACAGCCAGGGTGACATAACACATCCCTGACGAAGTCCCACCTTTACCTCGAACCACTCACTCTTTTTCTTGATCCATTACCTGACTTAAATCATCATAGAAGGACTCAATTTCATCGCCTGAACCCTGTGAAGTTGGTGCATAAACCTGAACTATTTTTAGAGTGTACCTTTTACACAACCTAATCACAATCTAAGCTACCCTCTCTGATAGACTACTGAACTTGACTACGTTACCAGCAACCTCTCGGTTGATCAAGAATCCTACTCCACTAGATCTTTCTTTGTCCTTACCTCTATAGTAGAACAGGTGGTGACCATCTTGTAATTGTATCAGCTTTTCTTCAGCTTTTCGGACTTCGTTCAGTCCTACGATGTCCCACTTGATGTTGTCTGGTTCTTCCATTAAACTGTCCAGCCTGTGGTCTTCTGAGAGAGTTCTTACGTTGTAAGTATAGATCTTCATTTTCTTCATGCTGTTTAATGTCCAAGACTTGGAACTGCTTGGACAGTGCTTACTCACATTTGGTGGCACACTGCCCGTAAGCACACGAAGCAATACGGTTGGACCTTTAGGAGACGATGATCCAACAGGAACGCTCGGTTTTCTTTTGGTTGTACTATTCATGTTTGCTAAGCAGGGGTTTTTGCAATAATCTCACCTTCGTTCCAACTGGTTTCTGGTGAGATATTTCTCTGGTGTCATCTTATTCATAATATTCGGTGAAGCCATATATATTTACAGGGTGCCCAATGGTCCACGCCGTCATTATGACGGCACCCCATATATCTATGAGGAATTTCCCTGTACGCCATCAGGGACGTGCCAGTTAGCAGTGGGTCCTATGACTGTGTGTGAACTGCTCTTTGTCTGATCTTTCTTACAAAACTTGTTCGATATGGGTTACCCTGCAGAGATTTCCTCCTTTGTAATCATTCAGATTCTCAAGCCTATCCACCACGTCAAGGTATCAACTCTCGGGTCAGTATTGAATACTATTAGTTATAAATACTATTGTCAAAGGAAATGGTCCATGTAATTTAGGTAATCAATCACACTGATATTAAATGTAACATTGTGTATCAGTGTTGTACATTCATTTCAGTTAAAAAATCCAGAAATGTGTAATACTACTGAACAAGTGCGTAATTTCTTGAATGATAATGTACAACAAAAGAAAATAAACAAATTTAGATTGATCACATAAACTCTTACTTGCACTCTAATTCTATATCCGGAAAGGACTGACAGTTGGTAATACAGTAAGCTGACAATTAAGTTTGAATTGGAATAATTATATTTTTTTCTAGTGCAATTTTATGTAGTAATTTTGACGAGCAAGTTCCAGTAATACACGCCATTACGTCATCATTGTCCGTTATGACGTCATGTCTGCGAAAACTAGCAATATTGATCACTTTCTTTGCATTTCATGATTTAAGACAAATCAATATATATTCAATCAAAGATACCGTGCTCAGGTACCAAATGAGATGAAAATATGTTTAATTTACAGAGCACAAACAGATGTCACAAATGTAGTGCTCAATTACAGTATTTGCCTTTCATATTGAGGATTACCTGTTTGTCGAAGGGATACATAAGGAGGTCGAATTCACAGTTGAAGACGGTCTCGTACTCACGCTCGAGAGAAATAGGATTGGTCCTGCCTTCGAAGACCTCGACTAAAAAGAAAAGTGAAAGCGAGGAAATAAATACAAGAAAAATGCAGAAGTGGAATGGGATAAGGTTGTGATGTATTTTTTAAGTCGACTTCACACACTTTTATGCAAAAAAAATAAAACTCCCGGCTGTCTTTTAATGAACCCGGGTGCCCGGCTGTCTTTTAATGAACCCGGGTGTATGGGGACCACTGAACCAGCAAAAAGGGACACGTGTGTAATAAAAGTTTTAACCGTTAAAAAAAGAGGGCAACAAATCTTACGATTAGATCATCAGGAACAATGCCTTTAGAAACCGAATCCGACAAAAAGAAGCGTCAAAGACATTTTTGGAGGTGGGTTACAGGTACTCGGAAAATTTCAAACAAAGATTTTCAATATTCCGATGGAATGTTTGACAGTCTTGAACTTTTTGATGGACAAATTGAAGACAGTGTTTCTGAAGGTTTTATGAAGCATTACTTTGTCGGGTAAAACTGGGCGTAGCTCAGGCGTGAAGCGGCCCGCGAGCGAAGTGAGCAGCGCCGCAGGCCAAACACCTACGGCGCAGTCGTGGCTGGCGAAGCCAGGTGCTTGTCTATGCACTAAAAAAAAAAAAAATGTCGTCAAAATGGTCGGAATGGCAGTTCCGCCGAAAAGGGGACATTGCCGGGTATAATTGGACCAGTAACATGGTAACGTCTTCTAAGGATAAACGCAGGCCCCTGATTGGCTAAGAGAGTGGTGATGTCACGGAAACGGAGGCGTCTGATTGGCCAAGAGCGGTGACCCCACGGTAACGGAGCCGACTGATTGATAGAGAGCGAGACGTCCGCAAACCCCCGGGGAAGCCTCTGGAAACACCCGGGGAGCCCTTTGGGAGCCCTTGGTTTGTCACTAGGGAACCTCTGATAATCCCTGTGGGGATTCCCTGTGGAACCCTCTAGGAACTCCTGAGGACCCCATTAAGAACCCCCTGGAACTTCAATGGGAACACTTGTGGAGCCCCTGGGGTACACTCTGGAAACTCCTGGGGAGCCCTGTGGAACCATTTGGAAGTCTTGAGGGGAGCCCCTGATAGTAATAAAAGAATTCCTGTAATTGGACCGGAAACCGGACACCCCTCAAGGGGACACGTCCTCTCCGGCCCGGTTGCGTGATTCATCCCGGTGTGTCTCTGCAAGGTTGTCAAACACCATGGCCGGTACCACGCACGACAAACGCAAGCAAAGCCATTTTTGGAGTTGGATAACAAAGGGTAATATTCACTAAGTGATATGAGGAAGAATAAGAGTTTAAAACAGGAGTTAGTTAACATTCACAGAAGTGAATTCCCTGAGAAATACATGTCCTCTTTGTCTTCTTTCGGGAAGAAGGAAGATAATGAGGTGTCAGAAATCAAGAAGAGTATTTTGTTGTTCTTTAGAAAAATTAAGCGCCCAGAAGAGGAATTTAAGAACAATCCAACTCAACAACTGAGTCTTGAGGATCCTACAGATTACGACGGACATATAGACCCTGAAGAAGAGAAGCGATTTGTCTCATTATTGGGCTGGATATAGATCGTTTATATCCAAAAGCGGGTGGTTTAGCGCTAACGAGGACTTCAGATCCTATTATTCCGACATGAAATGCAAGCAGCCCGTGCTGCGAGCGAAGCGAGCTTGCTCGAAGGCCCGAGCCCCCGCATAGCGGGGTCGGGCGCAGCCCGTTGCTCGTCTTTGAAAAAATATATATATAGTGTCTCCATTCATGTCAATATTCTAAATTATCTAGAATCCTAGTGTGGACTCTGCTTTTGGGAATATTCCACGGTAGAAAGTGAATACATTAAGCCCTGCAGTCGAATCAGTGTAGGTGGGGTTCGAAGCCAAATTCAGGAAATTATTTAAATCAAGAGCTGACGAAATTAGGGTTCGAATCCTGCCCACCCCCATGATCAAGTTTGTTGTGTGTTCATTGCTCAATAAATGCGAGCCATGAGACGGTCGCTCGGTCAAATACGAGGTATGGAAAAGAATGAAAGTCAGAAAGAAAATAGCTTTCATAAAGCTTCGATCCTGCTAGGTACAGCTCACGTGATCACGTGACGTAAAGTCGCACAACGGCGGCGATTTGCTTATGATATCAAAAGTTGCTGACGTGGGATGATTGTCTACAGTTACAGCATTGTTAATCTAGTGTAAATTAACAATATGGTTTTTATTTAATCTCTTTGTCACATAGGTTATGGCCATATGAGGGATTTTGTATAGTGGCAGCAGAGGTGGTTATCTCGGGGCAACGGAATGATAGGAAATAGTAATAATAACAACAGTAATAATAATAATGATAATAATGATTATAATAGTAATAATAATAGTAATAACAATAATTATAATAATAGTAATAATAATAATAATAATGATGATGATGATGATGATGATGATGATGATGATGATGATGATGATGATGATGATGATGATGATGATGATGATGATGATGATGATGATGATGATGATGATGATGATGATGATGATGATGATGATGATGATGATGATGATGATGATGATGATGATGATGATAATAATAATAATAATAATAATAATAATAATAATAATAGTAATAATAATAATAATAATAATAATAATAATAATAATAATAATAATATCATTATTATCATTATTATCAATGATAATAACAACAATAATCTAAAATAGATAAGTATAATTTGGAGGTACACATTAATAACACTCACAACACAAAAATCTTCCTATCTTTACAAACTCCCCATCTTGAGGAACTTCATCAAATCAGGCACTGCTCCAACCTACCTTCTTCTGCCAGATCTCCTTTGCCTTTGACAAAGGAACTGTTTCTGTGGATGATCATGAAGCTCTTAACATCGACCACTGACAGCTCCTGTTTGACACTGCCAACGAAGGTCACACTCGGGGACCAGATGTCGTCCGTGTACTCATGTATAATCCTGCAAAGTAGCGAAATCCCTATTTTGGTCCGTTCATGTATTCTCCTGGCGTGTACGCAGGATGATCCTCCCGTACGCATGCAGGACATAAAATTGTTTGAGTGCTGTGCTCACCTGTTCAGCAGGGTTGAGGTCTTCAAGTTGTGGTAGGAGAGCCTGGCGTCGTACCAAATGAAAGTAAGACGATGAATGACCTCCATCTGCATCTCCTTCGTGTCGAAATCGATCGCAAGAAGGTGGACCTTGGCAGCGATGGGCATGACATGAGGGTACTCGAGTCGGCGTGGCGGAAGTTCCAACTTGTACGACTCTGGCTTCCGAATGATCTGACAGTTGTCTTCGTCCGTTTGGTCCAGGCAATCGAACTTGAGGTCACACCTGTGTTCGATGGGGATGCATGTAGCATCGTTGCAGGTGAACTGTCCTTCACTGCAAGAGGTGAGGAGCAAAGGCCTCTGGCCCTCTTCCTGTCCACACACGGGCCGATGGAGCTTCCAGAGGAGGCGTCCCATAGGAAACCCGTGAGTGTCTTTGATCAGAGTCCCTATGGTCTCGTTCTTAGTCCTGTCGAGCCAGATCCAGATTCCATTGTCCAAATAGATGGTGTAGTCGGTGTACCCTCGCCAGATCAGTTCCCCGGGACGTTCCTGCTTGAGGGAGAAGTATTTGTTGGTCAAGTCGACCTCACAGGAACCGTGAAAACTCCATAATAGGTCGTGAGTCTCGCAGAAGACACAGGCTTGGACCATGCAGGGCACGTCAAAGATCATAAGGGGCGCCACAAGCCTGTAGGTCGCGCAGTTCTGGTACCAGATCCCATTGGGCTCAAAGAACTTCCAGACCACGTGGTTGATGATCTCATTGGTTCTTCTGAAGCGCCAGACACCTTCCTCCTGCGCGTCAGTGAGACTAACGTACCAATAGTTGCAGACGGATACTGGGATCATCTCGGGAGCCAGTTGAGGGACGAGATCGAGCGGGTTGGACCGCATCGACTCATTGGTATATGGCATAGGCATCGTCCCACCCAAACCTTCACAGATATGGAAGGCAGCAGGAGCCGGGATCTCTGGAAACAGAAAGTGGCGTAGTTTTTTCCCCGTCTCGCAAAGATCATCCAGGCGTTGCACAAACCTCTCGGCACCGACGTTCTCCCATGGTCCGCTCCACGGGATGGAGTCGCCCTCTACATCCTTCTCGCACAGGGCGATGCTGTGGATCTCCTCAGGGGGTAGAACGCGTTTCCAGAGGTTCACCTGTAAGTATTCCAGTAGGTGAGTTACAATTAAGGTTTTCTTAATATTATCTACGGTTAGTACTAATAGATCTACTACAGGCAATAGGGAAATAAACGAACGTTCTCTTGATTTTACTAGTGCTGAAACTTGAGACACTGGATACTGAGTCCAAACCACAAGGTCTTATTTTTTACTTATTTGATTATTATTATATTTTAAGACCAGAGTCATAGCAAGTGAAACTGCTTTGCGGGAGACCGACTGGCTTGTTTTTGTATTAAAAAAGAAAATGCCTTGGGAGTGAGATCCACATACCCACAGGAGACCTAGAAGCAATGGCTATAAAGAGCATACGGAGGCAAAGATTATTCTTGATTCGAGTATCTGTCAGAGTGCCCTAAATGTGCTGGAAGAGGGAGGTTCTTTTTTAAGGCCCTTGTGATTATGTCCTCCTGTAATGGGATTGTGCCTGTAGTCTTGGCATAAACATTACAGTTCTCTAAACTATCTTTGGCACGAAGTCTCTTTGGAGGGTTATGAGAAGTCACGGAAGCCACGACATTTCCAATTAATAATTACTCATTTATGTATCTTAAATCGATATTTTAAAGTAAATCTTAAGACTACTCCAAAGAAATATATGGGAGAGAGGGCAGCCATAAGGAAATCACATCACATTGACCAAATTGTTTTGGGAACTTCCCCAACCTGTGGATTAATATCTTTGTGTCGGCGCTAGGAACATTGCCACTCGGAGAATTGGTACTGGGAACATTGCCACTGAGAAAATTGCCACTGGGAACATTGCCACTGGGAACATTGCCAACGTGGGAACATTGCCACTGGGAACATTGCCACTTCCTTAATTTCAACTATAAATCTACATTGAATTTTTAAAAACAATATATATTTCAAAACAATTCTTATCCTTAATTTCAACTACAAATCTACAAACATGTGTTGAAAGAATGGGCAATGTTCCCAGTGGCAAATGTTCCCATGTTGGCAATATTCCCAATGGCAATGTTCCCTGTGGCAATGTTCCCACGTTAGCAATGTTCCCAATGGCGGTGTTCCCACGTTGGCACTGTTCTCAGTGGCAAGGTTCCCAGTGGCAATATTCCGCGCACGCTTTGTGTCACCTAAATAACCCGTTGATATCCATTATTACTCTATGTTTTCTTAGTTGACCACAGGCAATTTTATTCAGTTAAAGAGGGGGCCTCATCTAAATGGGATAGCTTATCCAATGTCGAACAATGAATTGATCTGATTTTATATCACAAATTCCTTCGTCCAGGGTCCGGACGATGTTATAGGAAGGACTTGGTACGAGCGGTTGGGGACTATTACTCAAAGTGGATATCTTTCCTAATTCTTCCACCATGACCAGGATTAGAACCCATGCATGTGGACTCCTGAGTCTCCTGATAGACGCGCAAGCTACCACTGAGCCATAGCGGATCAGGAAGTATATTATTAATCGCAATCAGATCCAGGGGTTCTCTAAAGATGAAGAAAACCTTCATCGTTACATTTAGCGTTGGAATGGAATTTTATAAAGTAACCACTGGCTACGAACCTCCTAATCCCAGTAACACAATTTATAGAATCTGTTTTTGAATCACAAAGGACAAAAATACTACTAAAAGTCGTATTGCCCGATTAATAGCTAGTTATTTACAGGGCGACGACACACTTCATGAAGAATCTTTCTCCTCCAGGTCAGAGGAATTGGTGTCTCCTTTGACCTGACATGACCTGACCTGAGTGACGTCACCGCTGAAGCTCTGTACGGCGTCGATGGATCCCACCCGGAAGGTCTGGCCGTCGACAGGCACGGGGATCTCCTTGTAAGCGTAATAGACCTCCTCTCCGTCCAGGTAGCAGGTGATTTTGTTGGTGACGGAGTCCCGCGTGAAGCATACGTGGTACCATGTGTACCCGTGTAAGATCTTCTTCATCAGGCAGTACATGTACACGTCAGAGAAAGCCACTCGCACGAAGTCCATCGAGATTTCTGTCACGTGGACAATGATTGTCAAGGTTTTAGTTGGAAAACTGGCTGAAGAACACTGGATACAGCGAGGAAGTACAGAACGAACTGATTAGCACTTTACTTCACAAGTTCCTTATAAAAAACAAAAGAATTGAAAGGTTTTCTTATTACAGTTAGGAGGAAAAATGGAGTGACTGAGGAACCATCTAGCATGAAATATTCGTTTTTGTGCAAAATGACAAAGTTACAGTATCTTATTACGTATACGCGATTCTTTCTTGGCCCTTTCTTGTCTTCTGCTCTCCCTTCTCTTCCTCCCACCTTCCTTTCCTTTCTCGCCCCTTTCATTCCCACATCCTCTCCCTCACTTCCAACTACTTTCTCTAACCTTCCCTTCTCTTTTTTTTTTTTTCGTCCCTTTTTCATGACTTTATTCTATTCTCCTTCCCATCCCTTTCCCTACCCTCATTTCCCTCCCCCTTATTAAATTTCTTTCCACCCTCCTTCCTTTCTTTTACTTTCCTTTCCCTTCACTTACCACATCTTCTCTTTCCTTTGCTTCCCTTCACTTGTTTTTGGTCCTTCTCTTCCTTTTCTCACGTCTCATTTTCTTTCTTCGTTTTTCTTCCCTTGGTACCTTCTATTCTCCCTTTCGACTTTCCTCATACTTGTATTCCCAGCTGCCTACCTTCAAACCTCTTCTTCCTTCGTGACTTCCTCCATACATTACACATTGTTTTTTACTCATTGTTCCTTTTCCTCCTTCTCACTCTCCTTATCCTCCACATAGTTTCCTCCTTGTCCGACCCAACTCCTCGATACGTGCTCCCTTTTGTTTTCACCTTCCTGAAATACATTTTCTTTGTCCTCTCATCTTGCTCCATACACTCCGCTATTGCCCATCAGGATCTTTTACAAAGCCTGTTCTCTCACCCTCACCTCTCTAACACTTGTACCTCTCTGCATTGCCTAATTATCCTTCTTCATAACCCTTTGCTCTCCATACTTTGCCCTTCCACCTTCTTCTCTCGCCTCCCACTTACTTCAACGCCAGAAATACTGAGTCACCACTCACCATCCTACTCCGAAGTGAGAAACCTCTGATAGGGAAAAACCCCTTTATTAGTAGTAGTATTTTAAGACTACTCACGAAGCTTAATCTTGCTGTAGGTGAGGACACCCGTCTGGTTTCCGAAGAGGGTCCCAAAGACGGAAAGTTTCCACAGGTAGAAGAACCTGATCCTCCCGCAGGCAGTGAGGGACTCGAGCGGGAAGGCTTTGCGGTAGTCACCAATGTATGTCAGCCGCACATCTCGCTGGATGCCGTCCTCTTGGAAACGGTACACGTCGATCTCCTGACCTGTGACGGGCGGGAGGGTTCATCTTTAAGGAGGTATTCCTTGAGGCAGGTTCTCCGTCAGACAGTAATGTTATCCTATTATAAATTTCTCTGACGACAATACAACATTGAGACCAAAAGACGTAAGGAGTTTAAAACTTACACCAAACGATTTTGTTTAGCTGAGGGGTGTCCACAACAATATCAACAACAGAAGTCTTATAAATTATCCGATTAATCCTCTCGTCTGGTATCATTGCCTCTAGACATTGTAATGACTGATACCAGTTTCTGAGAAGTGCCCTTCCAGACATATACTCGTAGAATGAAAAATTTCTTCTCGTATAAACAGAATCTTGAATATTTAATATGATGTCTTTTAAATGACACTTGAATAATTCGGTACTACAATAAGGAATCACTAGTCTATAGACTCTATAGACTAGTGATTCCTTATTGCAGTATAGAGGATGTGGATGTGGGGTGGGGTGGATGTATTTCTCTACCTCACCATAACCCCGAACCCTCTTTGGATTGATCCCAGACTACCGCAGAGATATAATCCTCCCACACACCCTGAGACTGAGTGCAAAGTGTCTCGTTTGTGGAAGGAAGAAGGTTTAAATCTGGGGTGACGGTTGGAAAGACTCACCGACGCAGACAACGCCGAACAATAACACAACGACAAACGTGTTGATCATGACGACTCCTTCTGCGTTTGTTCTCCAGCAGGATTGTGGTGAAGTTCTAAGTAGTTTTAGTTTTCTCCATCTTGTAGAAGAAAAACAAGATAAGAGGTGGGGGAAAATGTCGACAGAATGGGATATACTTTCACGTTCTACAAATACTATGTGATCCTACAGGATCATGGTGAAGTTCTTTAATAAAATTTTATAGAATGTCGAAATCATGTTTATCCATTTGTAAATGTATATGTATATTTATATGTATATGTATATGTATATATGTATATATATGTATATGTATATTATATATATACACGTAGACTTACTTTATTACCCATAGATCTGGCCATATGAGCTCTGAAGCTCTCACCCACACACCCACAAACACACACACATACACACACACACACACATGCACACACACACACACACACACACACACACACACACACACACACACACACACACACACACAAACACACACACATACACACACACACATGCGCACACACACACACACACACACACACACACACACACACACACACACACACACACACACACACACACACACACACACACACACACACACACACACACACACACACACGATGTACATAAATATCAGAGAGAAAAGAAAGAAAAGGAAATAGCTAAGAAAATTCTGAAAGAAATTCAGGACGAAGGGCAAAATTTTGACAAAGAAATTGACGAGATTCAAAGGATAGGCAAATACTGAAAACAAAAACAACATAGACCTCTTAAAATAAAACTAAGAACTCAAATAATAGCCGAGGAGGTACTATCAAAAGTGGTTAAATTAGCAAACAGCAAGAAATTCAAACGTATATGGATAAAAAAGGAAATGAGTGATGAGGAAAAAGAGAAAGACAAGGCTCTCAGAATTGAAACCAACGATAGAAATGAGAAAAGAATGGAGACGGAAAAAAATAGAGTACTGAACCTGAGGCTGAAAAAGTTGTACATCAGAAAAATGGAAACTTAAAAAAAAAAAAAAAAATGAAACTAAAGGTGTCATACACAAATATCGACGGTATGATCTGGAATTAATGAACTTAACGACTATTTGGAAATAGAGAAACCTGACATTATGGGAATTGTGAAGACAAAACTGAAAGGCCCTCTCTCAACAAGTATGGTGGGACAAGATCTATACAACCACAGGGCGAAAAATAGAACAGACAAACAGGGAGGAGGTGTCATGATATTGATCAAAAAGGGTTTAACTGTGACAAAGATAAATGAAGGCAAATATAATGTGGAATTAATTATGATTAAAGTTGTAAATAAAAATATGAAAAGTAGACAATTTGTAGCAGTATATGTGCCACCAAAAGCACAGGCTTGGTATGATAGTGATCATTCTAAATTACTGGAAGACACAATGAATGTGTTAAATGAGTTACTGAAAGAGAGTGGTAACACAGTAATTATGGGTGATTTTAATGCAAAGGATATAATCTAGGAAGAAATGATAGTTAAAGGGAGAGAAGAACTTTGGAGCAATATTCTGCTGGATATGACCATATCCAGCAGAATGTACCTTAACACAATGGGTTAAGGAAAATACTAGATATATAAACAATGAGGAACCGTCGAAACTAGACTTAATACTAACTTCTGAACAGGATATTGTGAACAAAATGGAGTATGAGACACCAGTTTGAAAGAGTGACCATATACTAATAGAGTTTGAATTAAAAGAATAAATCAATGTAAGAAGGAATGAAAAACATAGAGAAGGAAGGTTAATGTACAACAAAACGGATTTTGTAAAACTTAGAAAAAAAATCTAAAACACAAACAGGGATAAATTCTCCAAAGAGGAAACAAAGATGGAGGACAAATGGAACATAATCAAAGAAAAGTACAAGGAAGGAATTGATAAATATGTACGAAAGAAAAAGCAAAAATAGATTTTTATAAAGTGTTGGTATAACAAAAGGTGTAGTGAGGCTAAAGACAGAAGAGACAAAGCCTGGAAAAGATGGAAAAAAATCTAAATGGGAACAAATATGTGCATATACGCAGGAAAGAAAAAAAGAACTATGAAGAAGATATTATAGACAAATGTAAGGATCAACCTAAACTCTTTTACAGGTATGTAAATGATAGATAAAAAGAGAAACACGAAATTGTAAAACTGCGTGGAGATAAAAAATATATAGATGACAGAAATGGCAAAAGTTATGATCAGACATTCCAGGTCTTTTTTACAATTGAGATCTCACAAATTTGGAAAGATGAACAACGAGAAACATCGCCTAAAATAAAATAAATAAAGGTAACACAGAAAGAAATAAAAAACCAAATAAAAAACCTAGATGTTAGGAAATCTCATGGACCGGATGGAATTGCAACTTGGATACTGAAAGAGTGTATAGACGAACTGACAGACAAATTATACAAGATAATAGACTTTTCACTCAAAAAAGGAAAGGTACCGCAAGATTGGAAAGATGCAAACATAGTAAAAATATATAAAGGAGGAAATAAATGGATTAAACACTAGGAAGAGAATAAAATATTAAACCCTAAACAATTTGGCTTTGGAAGTGGAAGATCATGTACCACAAATTTAATATGTTTTTACTCGATATTAATTGAGATAATACAAGAAAGAGATGGCAGGAAGATTGCACCTTCTTGGACTTGCAGAAGGCTTTTGACAAAGTACCACATAAAAAGTTAATAAGAAAAATTGAAATAATAGGAGGAATACAAGGTAAGCTACTGGTATGGATGAAGGATTTCTCAAGTGGGAGAAAAATGAGACTGGTACTTAGAGACAAAAATTTGAACCGGGGAGATGTGATAAGTGGCGTCTCGCAAGGCTCTGTATTGGCTCCTTTAATGTTTGCAATATATATAAATGATATGGATGAGGGACTGAAGTGCTACATGAACTTCTTTGCTGACGATACCAAATTACTCAAGAAGAAGATTGCAGATCGCTACAAGAAGACCTAGACAAAATATGAGAATGGAGTCAGAGCTGTGAAGTGAACTTTAACATTAAGAAATGTAGTATAATGGATTTTGGAAAAAGCAAAAATTTGAATATCGGGTCAATATAGAATTGGTACCAAGGAAGTCAAAAAAGTCGACTCAGAAAGGGACGTGGGAGTGATTATTTCAAGTGACTTGACACCTGATAAACATGTCAGTAAATTAGTTGGAGAGACTTTTAACTTATTAAGATCAATAAAAGTGCCCTTTGACTACATGGATGAAGAAATGGTAAAGAA
>NC_134809.1:44004482-44014482 GCF_046742065.1 Oratosquilla oratoria | reverse complement strand
AAAAAGGGCAATTTGTTATCTTGTTCTACCTCAGTTTTAGATTTAATAGAAGGTACTAAATAATTTAATTCAATAAGAAAATTGTTTAAATTACATAATCGACATATCGATACCAGATGACTTTACGGGGGAGGATACAAGGTAACAATTCTCTTTCAAAGAACTCCATGTACAAATTGCTTAAAACTGGGGATAAGGGGTTCCCCATAGCCAAACCAAATTTTTGAACACAAAATTCATCATTAAAAACAAATTTAGATTCAACCACACAAAGTTTAATCAGATTGATAATAATGTCTACAGGTAATGGTAAGTTGTCTGAATGAAGTTCTTTTCTTAGAAAGTCAAGCAAATAAAAAACGGGAACACATGTAAATAAAGAATTAATGTCAAAACTAACTTAAAATCATAAGTAAGGTCTAGACTGTTAAGTTTGTTGATTAAATCTTCGTTGTTTTTAATGTGAGAATGAGAAATAGATCCAACAAGGGGGATCAGAATGGACACTGGCCATTTTGATAATTTATAAGAAATGGGACCAGTAGAGCTCATTATAGGCCTAATAGGATGATCAGGTTTATAGGTTTTAATCAACCCGTAGAATTATGGTAAGGAAGGTGACAAAGTAGAAAACTGTTTAATGAGTAAGTCATTCCCTTTCAAATACTTTTTAAGATTCTTATTAAATTCTGCATTAACTGACTCAAGTGGATTCTTATGGAGTTTAGAATACGTGACTTCATCATTCAACAAAATTTTCATTTTGTCAACATAATCAACTCTGTTCAAAATAACCAAACAATTACTTTTGTCAGCTTTAGTGATATGTAAATCTTTATAATTTTTCAATTCTTTGTAAGCTAGTGAGAAACGTCTGGGGCAATTTGGGATACTAGGAGCTGTTAGTGAACTATATATGAGTCCTTTGCAAATATTAAGATCTTGTACAGGAACATCACCATATTTTTTCAAATTGTAAAATCTTTGGCTACATTTATTACGGAGATATTTGCATCCTTCCCCAGTTTTCTTATTTCTGTATAAATATTGTGTTCTATTTCTCTCTCTTGTACTCTGAGGATGTCGTAATAGACGAAAACGTTTAGTATTCCGACTTTTTCCCCCTGTGGTTTCTGCAATATATATATACATATATTTATATGTATATATACATGCATATATATATATATATATATATATATGTATATATATATATATATGTATATATATATGTATATATATATGTATGTATGTATATATATATGTGCATATATATATATATATACATATATATATATATATATATATATATATATATACATATACACATGTGGAAATAAACTCTCCTACTGGAATTCGAACCCTCGCCTAAGCGGCTTGCTTTCTATAAGGCGAAGAACGTACTGTCACGCCACCATGACCCTTCAAAACAGAACGACTTTGTTCAGGTACTAATCTATCCGTCGAGGGCACCTAGGTGAAATGTGATATGTACTGTATTTCGTCAAATCCTTTACGCAGGCTAGTCTTCCGACAAGTATTTTTGTGTCATTATGACATTTGGAAGTAAACTCTCCTACTGGGATTCGAACCCTCGCCTGAGTGGCTTGCTTTCTATAAAGCGAAGACCGTACCGTCACGCCACCATGAGCCTTTCAGAACGGAACGACTTAGTTCACATACTAATCGATCCGCCGAGGGCACCTAGGTGAAACGTGGTATGTACTGTATTTCATCAAATCCTTTATGCAGGCATACAAATAGACATTTTTTTCCATTCTAACGTAAAGTAGCAAGTAGCTATCACGACTTGAAAGAAGGGATAAGAAAGAAAATACAATAAGAAAGAGACAAAAAAACAGAAGGATTGGGAAATAAGAGGGAAAAAAATGAAGTCGAGGAAATTCACAGAAACACCAACAAATAGGAAGAAATAAAATACAAAAAAAATAAAAATTGAGGAGACAATTACGAAATTTATAGGATTATCTGAAAATAGTGCTGTATAAATTCAAAGACAATGTCGGGGCAGTTGACATTTCATTGTTGATGACGTTTGGAGCTCTGAACTACATAAACATGTGTAAAAAGTCTACGTGATCTTTAAGACACGTTTCACAAATTGTCAAGGAAACAATACAAAACATATATTGTAGAACAGTATTAGACCAAATATAAAAAAAATAAACGAGTATATATATATAAATAAAATAAATAAATAAAAATAAAAGAAGAAGAGGAGAAAAAATCACTGCAAGGGTGATTTGGTGTCGTACATAATTCAGAAAAACGTAAGAACCAGACAATATATTTTTCCTTTTTTGTTACTATTTGAAATGTATAATTTAATACAATATTCTGGTCCCTGTTTTCATCTCTTTGAATATAGGAATAACGCTAATCAAATTTCTAAATTCATCCCCGGTAGTAACATATATTTTTTATATATGTAATGGAATAACAATTTCCTTTCATAGCAAAGTTTTATGCTTTAAACGGCCGATTGGCATACTTCTAAGAAATATGTATTCTCCATATACAACCATGAGAGTAACTTGAATAATCTACCACTAAATATAGATAAATACGAAAAACAACCAATCATATAAACAGATAAACAATAGACAGATAAATATGGATATAAATAAACAAATCAGAGAATGAATGAATAAATGAAAAGATATATACTTATAGGTAGGTAAATGAATAATCGAAGAAATGATGGAATAGATTTAAGAATAGGTAAATAGATGAGTGAGTGGATATATGAACAGATAGATAGATGTTTAGGTAAGTAGATAAACACAATATTACACAAATAATGTAAAAGTGGAGATATGTGCACCTTCAGTCCCTGATCCCCCCACCATAACCTTCCGCCATGAGCCTCACAAATGCAAAGGCGACATTTGATGGCGACAAGTTTGAAAGCATCCTAAAGAATTAAACATTCTTCTCCACCTCAGCCAAGGCGAGCTGACTCTCCAGCTCATCTAAAGTTTACCTAATTATTACACATGTAATCCTTAGCCTTCTTCATCATCGTTTCTCCCGCTAACTTAGAAAAAAGTTGTTATGATTTATGGAATTTGTGGCAGTGCGTTCGTTTTCTGTTGGCTATGGATAAGGTTTTAGTAGTGGAGCAGTTTTTGGAGAATTTTACAATCTATACTAACTTCAGGAGATTTATTTATTTACTTATCTATTTTTCCATTTATCTCTAAATTTATGTATTTATTAATTAATTTATTTTCATTTATACATATCTATTTACTTATGTATTTGTTTATTTATTTTCATATCTATTTATCTATTCATTCATTTATTCATCTGTTAATTTATTTATTTATCTAAGGAAAAATAAGGAGCCGTAGCATTTTTTGTAAATGATTCAGATAGTTTTACTTAGATGTAGGTATACTTCTACAAGAAGTCCTGAAAGTAATAATGATAATGACAAGAATACTTTAATAAACAACACCAACAAAGTTCATAATACAGCAAATAGTATATACTATATTCTATCACATTCTATGTAACTTATATAATTAAGGCCATGTCACACTACGCCTCTTTTGAGTTAGGGTATCCTGGCCACTGATCTAGATATAACTGGATCACGGATCGGTGTCGAGATTATGAGGTCGGCGGCAGCCATGATGTTAGTACATACATACATATACCAAGGCTTTTTCCCCCTTTCAAGGGAGGTAGCCAAAAAGGGAAAGGCATAAAAACACTCCCACCCATTTCATCCCTAAATACACTCCACACCCCTCCCACCCTCCCTCTCATCTGAGCACCTCCTGGATGACGGGTCATCCCTGCACCTTGCCCACCGCCCTGGGTCAGAAGCAGTGTCGCAAGACACAGCACATCCACAGCAAGGCCGCTTCATTTAATCGGCGACCCCCCCTCTCCGTCCCCCCTTGCATATAAGGAGAGGACGGGGAGAAATCCCTTCGGGCTGCGTCAAAATTTACTCACATATACTACCCCACCCCCCCCCCCGCCCATTCCTCCTCATGCAATCACAACATCATCCATATACAACCATTCTCCACTCACCTCTGTCTTCCGTCCTCTCCCTTCCTTCCTCAACAGACATTACCCTCTTCCCCAAATCCACCTTCACCCCATCCATCCACCTCATCCTAGGACGTCCCCTCATGTTCACTCCCTCCACATCTGCCTTCCATACCTCTTTTACTAGTCTTTCTTCACTCATTCTTTCCATGTGTCCAAACCATCCTAATATTCTTTCATCAACCCTATCTCCCAGCTCCTTTTTCACCCCTGTTCTCCTCCTCACCTCCTCATTTCTCACTCTATCCAGCCTAGTAACCCCCACCATACTTCTCAGACACCTCATCTCAAACACATTCAAACTCCTTCTCTCTTCTTCTCTTATGTTCCACGTTTCTGCCCCATACAGTGCTGTTGGCACAATAACTCCTTCATACAGTCTCCTCTTAGCATCCATTCCCAAATGTCTATTCCTCATTACACTCTTTAATCCACCAAGGCATTTACTCGCTTCTCTCAATCTACATTCTACCTCCACCTTCACTCCACCTTTTCCTGCTACACTTGCACCCAAGTATCTAAAACGATCCACTTCCTCCAGTCGCTCTCCCTTAATGTTCACTTCCAGTCTACTGCCACTTTCACCCCTTGTACATCTCATCACCTTACTTTTACCCACATTTATCTTTAGCTTTTTTCTATCACATACTCTCCCAAACTCTGCCACCAGCTTCCTCAATCCCTCCTCCGACCCTGCCACAAGCGCAGTGTCGTCCGCAAACAACAGCTGGCTCACCTCCCACTTTTCTCCATTTTCTTTAACCATCTCCAATCCCTGACCCACTACCCTTGCATTCACCTCTCGCACCACCCCATCCATGTATAAGTTGAACAGCCAGGGCGACATAACGCATCCTTGACGAAGTCCCACCTTTACTTCAAACCACTCACTCTCTCCATTTCTAATCCTGGCACAAGCTCTACTACTCTCATAAAAACTCTTGACAGCTCCCAAAAGCTTTCCTCCTATCCCATAAATCTGCATAACCTCCCACAGTGCCTTTCTGTCTACCCTATCATAAGCCTTTTCCAGATCCATAAAAGCCCAAAAAACATCCTTCCCCTTTCCTATAGCTTTCTCACATATCTGTCTTACCACAAAGATCTGATCTACACAACCTCTACCCATCCTAAATCCACACTGTTCCTCACCAATTACTCCTTCTGTTCCTCTCCTAATCCTCTCAATCAAGATCCTCCCATAAGCCTTCCCTACTACACTTAACAGGCTAATCCCTCTTAAACTACTACATTCACACTTGTCCCCTTTTCCCTTGTAAAGAGGAACTATACAGGCACTTCTCCAGTCCTCCGGTACTCTACCCTCTCTCCAGCAAACATTAAATAACCTCACCAACCAGTCCACCATCACTGTACCTCCCTTTTTCAGACATTCTGCATGGCATCCATCCAGACCAGGTGCCTTACCTGCTTTCATCATCTTAACAACTGCCTTCACCTCATCCTTCCTTATTTCTCCTCCATTCTCCTCACTCATCACTCTCATTTTCTTCGCATTTCCCACTGCAGCTATCTTTCCTTCCCTATCCTCCTTCACATTTAGCAACTCCCTAAAATATTCTGCCCATCTTCTTACTGCCTTCTCTTCCATTATCATCTCTCCATCTGCACCTTTTACCTTTTCTTCCCTACTTGATTCGCCTCCTCTTCCTCTCTTAATTTCTTTCCAAAACATCTTTTTATTACTTTCAAAATTTTCTGTCATACTCTTACCCCATTTCACATCTGCTCTTCTCTTTGCCTCCTTTACCTTTTGCTTTACTTCTCTTTTCTTTTCTTTGTACGTCTCATATGACTCCCCCGTCCTCTTTTGTAACCAATCTGTGAATGCTCGCTTCTTCTCTTCTACAACCTTCTTTGTTTCCTCATCCCACCATTCACTACCCTTTCTTCTATTTCCCCCTGTCCTTCTTGTTCCACACACCATCCTTGCACACTTTAAGACTCCCTCCTTGAACCATCCCCATTCCTCCTCCACACCCATCTCTGCTCCATCCTTTACTCCCTCCCACTCCTCCTTCAGCTTCTTTTCGTACTCCTTCTCCTTTTCCTTTTCATTCAAGGAGTTCACTCTAAGAACCTCCCTGTCTTTTGTCCCTTTCCTCTTTCTCCATCCATCCTCCACTCTCAGCTTACCTTCCACCAAAAAATGATCTGATATTCCCCCACCCTCTCCCCTTAGCACATGTACATCCTTAACTCTTCCTATCATAATCCTATTTACCACTACATAATCCATTAGCGCTCTATCTACCACCCTTCCATCCACCACCCTCTCCCATGTGTACTTATGCTTGACTTTCTTCCGAAACACTGTATTTGCTATCATCAACTCTCTTTCTAGACACATTTCCACCATCAACTCTCCACTACGATTCTTTCCTGGAACTCCACACTTCCCAACCACTCCATCGATTGGACCATTTCCCACCCTAGCATTAAGGTCTCCCAGTACTATTACAATGACATTTCTTCCTAAACCCTCTATGCACTCATTTAAATCTATCCAAAAGACCTCCCTTTCTTCCACGCTCTTCTCACTGCCAGGCCCATATGCACTTACAAAGACCCACATCTCCTTTCCCAGTTTCACCTTCATCCACATTATCCTTGAGGAAACCTCCTTCCACTCCACTACCTGTTTACCTATCTCCTCACTTATTAGAATAGCCACCCCTTCCCTCCCTCGCCCTCTCTTCACTCCTGATAACCTCCCACTTACACTCCCAAACTTACACTCACCCTTCCCTTTCAACTTAGTTTCACTCAAAGCCAACACATCCATCTTTCTTCTCACAAACATACTACCTATCTCTTCCCTTTTACTCTCATCTGTACCACATCCACGCACATTAAAAGACCCAAACCTTAGGGTGCTGGTCCGAGGCCCTCCAGCACCCTTTATGCCTTCACTTTTGTTTTTAGGATATATGCCCCGTGGGGCTACAGGGAGAAGGATGCCTAGTCCCACTCCCCGTCCCTTTCTTCTCGCCTCTTACGATCCAAGTGGGATACTTGGTGGCAGTATTCTTTTCCCCCACCACAGGGAATTCCCCCATCACAGAAAGAGAATACTCAGAGAAATGGTACAGGACAGCAACAAGGGGTTGGGGGACAGCATAACGGAGGGACAGTCGTAGTATAAAAGTGTCATAATTTCTCTATGAACAGAGTTTTCCTCTATCATAGACAAAATGATGTGTGGCTCTGGTCCGTAGGGGCGCCCCATATAGACCCTAAAGTATCTATATAGTACCAAAACAAAGTCACGCCACGCGAGCACTGATCTGATACAGTTACAGTTCTCGGCAGCTTTCGCTCCCATATACATATTCAACGATCATTTTACAATGCCAACTTGTGCTGCATTCAACTGCAACAACCGGAGAAAAGGTGGATGTGAGCAGTCCTTCCACTCGTAAGTAAATCAAGGTTTTATTACCCAAAACATCCCGATACCCATCAACAAATGTTGCGGCCATCAGGAGCCATAAAATGTTGCCCACCAACTGTTTTGTTAGGTGTTGTCATGTTAATGCTATGTATTTATTATCTGTAAGAAATAGATCTAGCAGCAACCCATTTGCCACGAATGTAATCGTGGCAATAGCAGGATAGATATTTATCATTTAAAAATATCTTATAAGGCTCAAACGCTATCCAGAGCTGTGTAGCTGTATAGAACCAGTTGTTCTTCCTGATTACAAGTGTAGGCTTTTTCTATATTGTGAAGTGTGAGAAATTCATATTAGATGGGCTGAATTACTATTCGGGGCCCGTTCAAAAATTATGTAACGTTTTTTCTGGTGAAATTCGACACCCCCCACCTCATGTAACATTGCGTAACACTGGGCGTTACACCTCCCTGTATTACATAACACTGATTACAACTAATTACAACTCGGCACCCCCATCAAGTGTAGGCCAGATCCGCCAAACCCCCTCCCCCTTGACTTCTCACCAAAACATACTCATTTCTATTTGTCCTGTGTGAAATTGTTTTCGATTGCAACAAAGAATGAAACATGGTATGATGTTTTTGGATTTTTTTGCTCGATATTTATTGCTCGATCTATTAAGGATATGCTATTTCAGTGCATAATTTATGACATAAATTAATAAATAAATATAAATAACCATTATTAGCGTTGCGTAGCACTGTTGAAAACACCCCCACACCCTCGTAACGCATCGCATCTACCATGCACCCCTCCCCCAGCGTTACATACTCTTTGAATGGCCCCTTACATGTTCACCACTTTAATGCGATATTTTACTATTTGAAACAATTTAGATCATAGATATGGCAATTTCTCTATCTTTCCACATGTTCGACACAACCCCGGATTCTAACTACATCGTCAATTTGATCAAGTGTATCGTCACGTGCTTCTGCAAAATCAGGCTCCATCATATCTCCAAATTGTATTCTCAAAAAGTAACCGGTGTCAAAGTGAGGAAGGAGTTATCAAAACTTGTTTTATTCAAGCACCAATAACGATAAGCAGTACAGTAATCAAATGTTATAGGGATATTTATTCCGTTAAATGCTAGTATAGATCTATTATTATCCCTATAATATTTTGACTATGTATCATTATCCCATTTGTTGTCTGTGTAACATTCCCTTGAAGTTATAATATATACTGGAATTATAATTTGTCAGTGCCAACTCATCCATATACATGCACAAGTTTATGTATATAAATGGTTATTTCTGCTAGAGGTAATAAATATCAATATATTGTTTTATTGTGATGATGCTATTTTGATATACACCTTGTATATGTATGTACGTACGTATGTATGTATGTATGTATGTATATGGAGGGCCCAACAGCGATGAATTGTGTGGCCATTATATACCCAATCATGCTTGGATCACAGGCCACGAGAGTAACACGACAGCTCCCATGACACTGATCTAAAAATGGTGTTATATAGATCAGTGTCCCATGACCGGCGGAGCGGTTCACACTTGCTGTTTTGGTACTTCCATTATGGCGGCCATGTCCCGCCTGCCCGCCTCACTCCTGGGGCAGCCCACGGCCCGTATACGCTATCCAGGTGTTATATAGATAAGTGATCCTGGCGCAGGAGTGAAAGGCGCGGTTATTTTAACCATTTTATGTTCAAAAGGTGACTCACTGTTGTGGGTGAGTGACCTGTACTAATCAGTTTATCAAAGATGTCACAGATTTATTACAAGTGATGCTTTACTTGCCACGCTCTAGTAGAAAAATACGCAAAAGGATAATTATAAAAAAGTAAATTCTCCCATTCGACAGAAACAGACCCCACCCGAAATAAACAAACAGATATATAAGTAAACAAATGAGCAAATAAATACATAAATAAACAAATAGATAAATAGCTAAATTAATTAATAAAATTCTCCTATTCGACAGAAACAGACCCCACCCAAAATAAACAAATAAATATATAAATAAACAAATGAGTAAATAAATACATAGATAAACAAATAGATAAATAGATTAATTAATTAATTGATTAATAAATGAATCAATTCAATAGATAAGTAAATGAAAAATAATTAAATGAATAAATTAATCAATAGATAAATAAATGAAAAATAAGTAAATGAATAATAAATAAATCATTAAAATTCTGTACGATGGTAGGGCCCCGTAGTCAAATTATATGAGAGAAACAATATATGGTGCGAAGAAGAAAACGGATGAGAATGAATACACAAAGAAGACAAAAATAAAAAAGGAATATCATATCCTTTATACCCAGTTTTTGTATTAAAAAGATTAAAACATAATATTTTAATAATTTATGTAGAAATATCAAAACAAATTGTTAGTGAGAAAAAGAAATAGATTGGGGAAAAATTTAGTGCCTTTGCTCAAGTCAATAAACGTTGATT
>NC_134809.1:43989482-43999482 GCF_046742065.1 Oratosquilla oratoria | reverse complement strand
ATACTAAAGGATAATGGCAGTATTACGCGGACAGGGACATACAATATTGCGTAAGAGATTTGATAAAACAAAATAAACACCGATCTAGTGCGCCGTGTTGCCTCAATGCTTGATAAGGGTTATTTAGCAAATGCTCTTAAGCGTTTGAAAAGTCCGGTCGAAGTTTTGAATAATTATCTTTCCACTGCTGAATTGATTTATTAGGATGACTGTAAACTACGCATTATTTTGATGAGAAAGAATCATATAATTTTTAGTGATTACAACGGAAAGAATAATACTGTTAAACACTAAATTAGAACAGCAATTTTTTTTTATCAGACGTGCCAAAATTGTATCGAGCAACAGAAGAGGTACCAGATACGATTTCGAAAAATATACATATTTCAAAATTATTCATAACCTATTTCGCTTTGATTTCTTCATCAAAACTTGTTGAAAAAAATCGTCTTCTCACTGTCCGTTAAACGTTCCTTTTTCATCTCCGATTTTTAAGTCTAATCCTAGACAACAGAGTTGCTAGGTATATCATACAATGCTCGACGGTGCAGTGGTATTGTTCTTGACCGCTAATTCAGTGTGTATCAGTGGCGCACCTAAGTATAGGTACGCCACTCAGTTGAACAGTAGACGTCACTCGGGTCAGGTCAAACTGGGGTAGCTGCTTCAAACAGTGAGATGGCCAGTGGTTGTGTTTCAGTGATCAGCGCCAAGGAAGTACAATCTCTACGTAGTAGAACTGTAACCTTAGAGAAGACTGTTGAGGGCCTCAAAGAGGTGAATCGAGTTCTTCTTTTATGCCCAATACACGGACGACAAGCCATGTTTGGAACCTGGATGGACAATGGTGACAAACAAAACACTAGGCCCGCTTGAATTCAGAAACACTTTTAAAGCTCTCGCGGGTCTACAAGAAGAAACGAAGAAGAAACAAGAGAAAAAGGGTAGAACAGTCGCTAGATATCTGCCCACAGGTAAGATTTTGGTTGTAGGGGATAGCCAGGTAAGGTATTTAGATAGGGCTTTATGCGACAAAGGTAGGAAGCATAGAACCCAGGTGTCTTTCCCCGGGGTTGGAATAGGTGATGTAAGAGACAGGATAGAAAACTGTATACTCGGGGAAGGTGTTAAACCCATCATTTGTTTGAGTGATGGGGGTAATAAAATAGATAATTTAGGGAGTGAGGAATTGTTTGCTCGGTTGCGGGATGCGCTAGATAAGATTAGAAATAAAGGAGGGGTTCCTGTTGTATGTGGATTCCTTCCAAGACGTAGAGTTGGAGCCATGTAGCATTCCAGGGCTATTGCAATGAGTTGTAGGCTGGCAAAACATTGTAAGTCTAATGGATAGTTGTCGACAACTGGGATCGCTTTTACGGTAAGAATCATCTATATACAAGGGACGAGGTGCACTTGTCACCCAAAATATTTCGGCTCCTTGCTGAATCCCTTAAGCAATATATAGGCATCCTGCAATTTTTTTTTTTTTTTTTTTTTTTTTTTAGGGGGGGGGTGGTAGATTACGTGGGAGTCAGGGGGGAAGTATCAGAATATAGTTTAGGCAATAGAAACAGCTGAGAGAGGGACTGAAAAGAATCACCTGATCAGGTGGAGGGAGGATAGAATAAAGTTTACCATACAAACAGCAGAAGCATAATAGATAAAATATATTTGCTGTGAGGTGAAACATGCGTAGAGACATTTGATATTATAGCTATTACTGATTCATGAACCAATATGACTGATAGACATTTCCTTCTGGAAATCGAAATAGAATATATATATATATATATATATATATATATATATATATATATATATATATATATTTTCATAAGGACAGGGTTGAGAGGGGTAGGGGAGGAGTAACACTTTTCGTTAAAAATACAATAAATTGTATTATCAACAATTCGATTATGGAATCTTTTTGAGTGGAGATTATAGGCAAGAATAAGAAACTTATTATTAGCGTTATATTTAGACCTCCTAACTTCAGCATTGAGGAGACTGATCCCATGATTCATGAAATTCACAGGTCGTCCCAGTACAAAAACGCTGTGTTCATGGGAGATTTTAATTATAGAAACATTGACTGGGAAATTTTAGTAGGACATCAGGAAGCGCAAAATTTCTTAGATGTGGTGCAGGATAATTTCCTAAAACAAGTTACGAGAACCGTAAAAGTGGGAGATAGTCTAGGCTCTAGCGATCATCAAAAAATAAGATTTAGTATTATTTGGGAAGAATTAAATAGTACGAATAACGTTTTAGTACCGGACATCAGGAGAGCCAATTTTGATGAGATGAGACAGTATTTAAGACATTTGGTCAATTGCGAGACCAAACCAGAGGGCTGTGACGGAATAAGATACACAGTCAGTTCGGACGTCATTTGCGCGGTCATGAGTCGAGTATGCGTACCTTGGGTCAGGTCACTTACAAGCGCAAGGTTAACAGCCCGGTCAGCGATTTGGATGAAATGTACAGTAACCTAACAGCCTTAATTCTAAATGCACAAAATAAAATTATTCACCTCAAATGAATATAGATGAATAGTAATACTCCAAAATGGATGACGGACAGGCTGAAATATGAGATTTGAAGGAAAAGAGGACTTTACGCAAGAATAAAAAACGGGGAAACACACCTTAGATCCAAATATAACGGTATGGCAAGACTGGTTAAAAAGAACACGCGCGCAGCGAAACTTAACTATGAAATTAAGGTTGCCAGACAAGTTTGATCCAACCTAAAGGGCTTCTTTCATGTCCACAGAACAAAAAAAAAAAAAGGAAAGGATAGGCCCAATTAAAAACAACGAAAATGTCATGATGGAATCGGAGGAAAAAATGAGTGAGGCGTTTAACAAGTATTTTCTCTCTGTGGTTACTAAGGACAGGTTAGATAAGGTACCTGACTGTGATCCGATTTTCAGTGGGGATGAAGAAAGAAGACTATCAGACATCAACATAAGTAAGGTAGAAGTAGTTAAACAGATTGAAAGACTTAAAGCTACAAAATCCCCGGGTCCAGACGAAAAATTTCCGAGAGTGCTTAAAGAGTGTAAATTTGAAATCTGCGACCAGTTAACAGAAATATTTAATAAGTCGGTAGACACTGGTTTTGTGCTTATTGCTTGGGGGCAGGCAAACGTTGTTCCTGTTTTCAAAAAGGGAGATAAATCGTCTATATGCAACTACAGGCCAATCAGTTTGACATCAGTTATAGGTAAAATGTTTGAATCAATAATAGTTAATAGACTCAGAGATCACATCGAGAGACATAATTTGATTCGTGACTCACAGCATGGTTTCTCCAAGGGTAAGTTATGTGTGACTAACCCTCTATCCTTTTACACTAAAGTATATAAGGCGTCAGATAACAATTATTGTTACGATGTTATTTATCTCGACTTTAGCAAAGCATTCGACAAGGTGCCACACCAGAGACTACTAAATAAAATCAAAGCCCATGGCATAGGAGGAAAAGTGTTAGAATGGATTAGAGCTTGTATCAATGACAGAAAACAGCCGGTCACCATAAATTGTATAAAATTCAAATGGGGGATTGTTTGTAGTAGAGTTCCCCAGGGCTCGGTTTTGGGTCCCTTATTGTTCATTATGTACATACACAACTTGGACAATGGGGTTAATAGTGATGTTAGTAAGTTTGCGGACGACACTATAATAGGAATCCTAATTAGGTCAGGAGACGAAGCCAGGATTCTGCAGGATGATATTAACAAATTGTTCACATGATCGATGAAATGGTAAATGGACTTCATATATCTCAAAGTGCAACGTGTTAAACGTGGGGCTACACAATCCCGAAACAGATAGAACTTAGATAACATGTATTTAGAGAAAACTGAGTGCGAGACTTGGTAGTTCTAGTGAGTCCTAACCTTAAATCCAAGAAACAGTGCATTTGCGCCAGGAATAAAGCTAACAGAGCATTAGGTTTCATTGCTAGAACAGTTACGAATAGAAGTGCAGAGGTAATTACCAAACTCTATCTAGCGATAGTTAGACCCATCCTTGACTATGCGGTACAGTTTTGGTCTTCTCTTATAGAATGAACATCAGTTCACTAGAATTAGTACAGAGAAGAATGACCAAAATAATTCATGGGGTCAGAAATTTACCTTACGAGGAGAGGCTTAGGCACCTTAACTTACACTCTCTGGAGATACGCAGAGTGTGGGGTGATCTAATAGAGGTGTTCAAATGGATCAAAGGCTTTAACAAGGGTGACGCAAGGGCAGGACTCGCAGTAATGGATTAAAATTGGACAATTTTAGATTTAAGAAGGAATTTGGCAAGAATTGGTTTACTAATAGGGTGGCCAACGAATGCAATAGTAAATAGACTTAGCAACCATGTAGTGAGCGCTGAAACTACCAGTTGTTTTAAGAAACGGTTAGACAACTTTATGAATAGGGATGACAGGCGGTAATGGACATGGAACTGCCTAGTGTAGGCCTTATGGTCTCTTGCAGTCTCCTTCATTCTTATGTTCTTATCCAAATTCGAGACCCGCCCAGGGCTGAAAATTTGAACATTGATGCACTGTGAACCGGCACCCTAACTGATGGGCAAGGAGTATGGATGTGTGTAAGGTCACAGTAGTACCCATAGATCGGTACATATATAAGCTCTGAGCTCTCATTCGTAAGGGGTATAGCTGTCGATCACGACTCCAACACGTGATCAAAGACCGTTTTGAATCAGAAGTAATAAACGTAAAACGGACGAACGTGCCACAATATTACGTTTTCTTCTATTAAGACGGATATAGAATACGATTAAATTAAGGACTGACGTGAGTTTTATGACATTCTCTCTCTCTCTCTCTCTCTCTCTCTCTCTCTCTCTCTCTGCTTCTTTGCTATTGTGGTCATAATTCACTAGCATATTTCACAGTTTATATTTTTGTTCACATTTTTCAATTCTAGATCAAACATATTCTAAGTAGGAATACTTTTGTCTTTTTCAGTGTTCATTTTCTGTAGTGTCTTTAAGTGTTTTGTGAGTATCTTTCGATTCAAATTTCAAATATTCTGTTTCCTAAAATTTTATTGGAAGGTATTTTAGTCATTAGTCCTTTGGATTTCATTTTATGCATTTCATACTTTGAGCTTAATTTGTCAGGGTCTCTAATAAGAACCTATGATCTATCCTGTTTTTAAATTTATCTTTCTAAATACAGTTGATAGTATTTACTATATATTTATTTAATATTGGATTTGGTTTATTAGCTTATGTCTTTTATTTCGCTTATTTAACATCAAGACTACTTATGATTTTGACTTCATTTTGTACATTTTGTTTCCTTGTGTCTTTTCTGGCACTATGACAGAGATCGGAAGTGTGCTGGTCGCTTAGTCGTGCGGGGTTCGAATCCTCTGCAGTTTTATCCAATTCCCAGCAGTCCCCAAGGCGCATGCACAGTACATAGGGCAAAGGTGACAGCGTAAGCTCTTCACCTTCTTCTAAAATGTGTATAGAATGTCTCCTCTATGACATAGTGCCTTTCTAATGGCCGGGGGTGAATCTAAAGATGATTTATTTTCCATCATTATTCTTACCCTTGATATTCATTCTTGACGCCCTGCTGATGTTCGAGTAATCATAATAGAATTTGGAAAATCACCGTAGTTGCAAAAACACCTCTTCGAACATAAATATCAGGACAAAAGATTTAAAAAGCGAGTAACGCCCGCTCAAGGTATTGTCTAAGGATATAAATAGACAAACGTCTTTGCCCGAGAGACCAGAAAGAAACAATGGGGATCTTGTGTGCAATTGTATGTACTACGCCCATACCTTCTTATCTCACTGCCAACCTGTCTGCCTGTTTTCCTGTCTATACATCCATGCCCAAACCCAACTACCTGTCTCATTACCAACCAACCACCAAACAACTTAACTTTCTACCTATCTGCCTACATACCAACATGCCTAATGATGCACATATATACGAGGGGTGATTGAGAAATTCGTGGCTTAAGGTACAACATTTTATAGAATGATAAATTGATACATTTATTTTTTCAACGTAATCTCCTTGCAAGTTTATACACTTATTCCAGCGGTCGTGGAGTTTACGGATCCCCTCTTCGTAGAAGCTCGAGTCTTGGTCCTCTACGGCATCAACGACGTCATTATCCGTGGCGAAATGTTGACCGCTGAGCTCTTTTTTTCATCTTGGGAAATAGATAGTAGTCTGAGGGAGCCAAATCAGGTGAATAGGGCGGATGTTCAACTAGCTGGAAGCCGCAATCATGTATGGCAGCAAGAGCCACGGCGGATTTGTGTGCCAGCACACTGTCCTCATGGAAAAGCACCCCTTATGACAGCATATATATATATATACATATATATATGTATATATATGTATATATATATATATATATATATATATATGCAATAAAAACACTAGGAGCGTGTGTTCACAAATGCGTAAATAACCACTAGGAAAAAGTAAACTAACGAAGCAGAGCGCTTTCGTGTAATTACATCTTCAGTGCAGATACAAAGAAGGAATTATAAGATGAAGAAACAAGGTACAGAATATATGACATAGTGAAGAGGGCATTCGGAGAGGTAGTGGAAGAAGTACACGTGACGGACGTATGGGCCGTCCTGGTAGCCAACAAGTATGGGACGTTTGGGCCGTCCTGGTAACCAACAGGTATGGGACAACTGCTCATAATTTATATTACAATTCAAACAATTTTGAAATTTCATGAGAAATAAAACTATCTAATTTGTACAAACCTTGATGAAGATTAACATTTATCCCCTTACTAGATTTGATCAAACTGCATTCAATTAAATTTCTTTCTGTTATATTGTTGTTGTATGTGATGACTTTAGCGTTATCCCAGTCAACTGGGTGGTTAAAATGGTTCATGTGGTTGAATATACCGCTAGATTGGTTTCCCTCTCTAACGTATTTCTTATGTTGATTGATTCGTGTTGTGAGTGTTTTAGCAGTCTGACCAACATAAAACTGATTACATGATTTGCAAGGTATTTTGTACCCTTTATTACTATTGACAGAATTATTTATGAGCAGTTGTCTTACAGTGTTCTTGTTATTGAAAACTGCATTAATGTTAAATTTACGTAACATATTTGGAATATTTTGCAGGTTCTCTTGGTACGGTAAAATTAGCAAGTTATTCATATTGAAAGTTTGAGTTGACCTAAGGTTGTAAAATGTCCTTTTAGCACGATTGTAAGCTTTATCAAGAACATGTGTGGGGTATTGTAGCTTAGTACCAATGTCGTAAATACATCTTATTTCATCATCGATGTACTCATGAAATTTCAAAATTGTTTGAATTGTAATATAAATTATGAGCAGTTGTCCCATACCTGTTGGTTACCAGGACGGCCCAAACGTCCCATACTTGTTGGCTACCAGGACGGCCCATACGTCCGTCACGTGTACTTCTTCCACTACCTCTCCGAATGCCCTCTTCACTATGTCATATATTCTGTACCTTGTTTCTTCATCTTATAATTCCTTCTTTGTATCTGCACTGAAGATGTAATTACACGAAAGCGCTCTGCTTCGTTAGTTTACTTTTTCCTAGTGGTTATTTACGCATATATATATATATATATATATATATATATATATATATATATATATATGTATATATGTGTGTGTGTGTGTGTACATATATATATATATATATATTTATACCCCTTATGACAGCATTCCACAACGTTTTTTTTTTCTTTTAATTTTCTTTCGTAGCTGCCTTATTAAGTTGACATAGTGCGGTCCAGTTATGAATTCAACCTTCCCTGCAGAGACAACCTACTTGGTCTTCTTTGGAGCTGGGGATTCATGATGATTCCATTGTTTTGATTATTCTTTCGACTCAGGCTGGAAGTGCTGACCCCAAGTCTCATCCATGATCACAAATCGCCGGATGAATCTTTGTGAATCGGCATAAAAAATGGCAAAGTTGTTCTTTGAAAAGTTGCATCGCAGCAGCGCTTCTGATCAGGTCCAAGAAATTTTGGGACCCTTCGAGCTGAGACCTTCGTCATTTTAAGATGGTTGTGGATAATTGCATGAACACGTTCCTGGGAAATGCCCAACTCGGTCGCAATAAAACGTTCAGTCAAACGCCGATCTGTGAGCAACATGTCATGGATTTTGTCGATAATTTCTTGAGTGGTGACAGTGGTAGGCCTTCCTTGACGAGGGTCATCTTCCAAGCTGTCACTGCCCCGTTTGGAACCATCAGCTGCCCATTATTTAACCATGCTGTATGAAGGAGCATTGTCTCGTAAAGTAGCCACCATGTCCTCGTGAATTTCCTTTGGAGTTAAGCCCTTGATGTGGAGGTACTGAAGGACTGCCCGATGACCAATTTTGTCCATTTTCTCTACAATACCTTACTGTCCCAAATCAATTATCTGAAAAAAGTATACATATATATATATATATATATATATATATATATATATATGTATATATATATATGTATATATATATATATATATATGTGTGTGTGTGTGTGTGTGTGGGGGGGTGTGTGTGTGTGTGTATATATATTAATATATATGTATATATATTATATATATATACACATATATATATATATATATATATATGTATATATATACATATATATATACATATATATATGTATATATATATATATATGTATATATATATATATATATATATATATATATATATATTACGTTAAACTCTTGAAAACTCTTATACCAACTTATGAAAGATTATATTTTGTGTGAAATTTTTTTGTATCTCGTGTCCTTCTACCATAGGCCACGAATGTTTCAATCATTCCTGGTACTAACGTACGTACGCACATACATACCTACGAACCCAACGTGCCTACCAACTTACCTACCTTATTCTTTATAAATGACACATCAATTAACGTCCTTGTGACTTAAATTTTGTATACATAATTACATACATACATATACCAAGGCTTTTTCCCCCTTCCAAGGGAGGTAGCCAAAAAGGGAAAGGCATAAAAACACTCCCACCCATTTCATCCCTAAATACACTCCACACCCCTCCCACCCTTCCTCTCATCTGAGCACCTCCTGGATGACGGGTCATCCCTGCACCCTGCCCACCGCCCTAGGTCAGAAGCAGTGTCGCAAGACACAGTACATCCACAGCAAGGCCGCTTCATTTAATCGGCGACCCCCCCTCTCCGTCCCCCTTTGCATATAAGGAGAGGACGGGGAGAAATCCCTTTGGGCTGCGTCAAAATTTACTCACACATACTACCCCACCTCCCACCCCCCCCGCCCATTCCTCCTCATGCAGTCACAACATCATCCATATACAACCATTCTCCACTCACCTCTGTCTTCCGTCCTCTCCCTTCCTTCCTCAACAGACATTCCCCTCTTCCCCAAAGCCCCCTTCACCCCATCCATCCACCTCATCCTAGGACGTCCCCTCATGTTCACTCCCTCCACATCTGCCTTCCATACCTCTTTTACTAGTCTTTCTTCACTCATTCTTTCCATGTGTCCAAACCATCCTAATATTCTTTCATCAACCCTATCTCCCAAATCCTTTTTCACCCCTGTTCTCCTCCTCACCTCCTCATTTCTCACTCTATCTAGCCTAGTAACCCCAACCATACTTCTCAGACACCTCATCTCAAACACATTCAAACTCCTTCTCTCTTCTTCTCTTATGTTCCACGTTTCTGCCCCATACAGTGCTGTTGGCACAATCACTCCTTCATACAGTCTCCTCTTCGCATCCATTCCCAAATGTCTATTTCTCATTACACTCTTTAAACCACCAAGGCATTTACTCGCTTCTCTCAATCTACATTCTACCTCCACCTTCACTCCACCTTTTCCTGCTACACTTGCACCCAAGAATCTAAAACTATCCACTTCCTCCAGTCGCTCTCCCTTAATGTTCACTTCCAGTCTACTGCCACTTTCACCCCTTGTACATCTCATCACCTTAC
>NC_134809.1:43959482-43981982 GCF_046742065.1 Oratosquilla oratoria | reverse complement strand
GTTTGTATGTATGTATGTATGTATGTATGTACGTATGCCTGCATGCATGTATGTATGCATGTATGTATGTATGTATGTGTGCATGTATGTATGTATGTATGTATGTATGCATGTATGTGTGCATGTATGTATGTATGCATGTATGTATCCATGTATGTATGTATGTATGTATGTATGTATGTATGTATGTATGTATGTATGTATGTATGTATGTATGTATGTATGTATGTATGTATGTATGTTGCAGTAATTCACAAGGCACACGTGAAAATAATATGCAGAAAAAAACACTGGGAAATACGAAGCTTAGTCCGAACGTTTTCGTCTATTTAAGACATTATCAAAATTCAATAATACTATTGGATCTTGTTTCATAAAAAGAAACAAGATTCAATAATATTATTGAATCTTGTTTCATAAAAAGAAATTTTGGAAATAACATGAACTTGAGTTTGTGTTTATTTAAATTGGACAGTTTTATTATTGACAAAATTGTGTGATGATATGTAACATGGAACCTTTCCGAATATCCTCTGTCTTCTTATGTATATATTGTTTCTTTCTGTATTGTTTTTGTACCTTTGAAAATGTCTTAATAGACGAAAACGTTCGGTATCTGTTTTTTCAATTTCCCGCTGGTTTCTGCAAAAAAAAAGTATGTATGTATGTATGTATGTATGTATGTATGTATGTATGTATGTACGTATGTATGTATGTATGTATGTATGTATATATGTATGCCTGCATGCATATATGTATGTATGTATGTATGTATGTATGTATGTATGTATGTATGTATGTATGCATGTATGCATGCATGCATGTATGTATATATGTATGTATGCATGTATGCATGTATGGATGTATGTATGTATGATGTATGTATGTATGTATGTATGCATGTAAGTAAGCATGTATGTATGTATGTATGTATGTACGTAAATTTATGTCTGTATGTATGTATGCATGTATGTAAGCATGTATGTATGTATGTATGTATGTATGTATGTATGTATGTATGTATGTATGTATGTATGTATGTATGTAAGCATGTATGCATGTATGCATGTATGTCTGTGTTATTACACTCGTATGTTGTAGTTTGGGGTGTTGTGTGTTTGTTGAGATGATAGGAATACGAGTATTTCTTTTTATGAAACAAGATTCAATAACATTATTGAATCTTGTTTCATAAAAATAAACAAGATTCAATAATATTTTTGAATCTTGTTTCATAAAAAGAAATTTTGGAAATAACATGAACTTGAGTTTGTGTTTATTTAAATTGGGCAGTTTTATTATTGACAAAATTGTGTGTGATGATATGTAACATGGGACCTTTCCGAATATCCTCTGTCTTCTTATGTATATATTGTTTCTTTCTGTATTGTTTTTTTGTACCTTTGAAAATGTCTTAATAGACGAAAACGTTCGGTATCTGTTTTTTTGTTCAATTTCCCGCTGGTTTCTGCAAAAAAAAAAAAAAAAAAAAAATAATGTATGTATGTATGTATGTATGTATGTATGTATGTATGCCTGCATGCATGTATGCATGTATGTATGTATGCATGTATGCATGCATGCATGTATGTATATATGTATGTATGCATGTATGCATGTATGCATGTATGGATGTATGGATGTATGAATGTATGCATGTATGATGTATGTATGTATGTATGCATGTATGTATGTATGTATGTATGTATGTATGTATGTATGTATGTATGTATATATGTATGTATGCATGTATGCATGTATGCATGTATGCATGTATGTCTGTGTTATTACACTTGTATGTTGTAGTTTGGGGTGTTGTGTGTTTGTTGAGATGATAGGAATACGAGTATTTCTTTTTATGAAACAAGATTCAATAACATTATTGAATCTTGTTTCATAAAAAGAAACAAGATTCAATAATATTATTGAATCTTGTTTCATAAAAAGAAATTTTGGAAATAACATGAACTTGAGTTTGTGTTGGGCAGTTTTATTATTGACAAAATTGTGTGTGATGATATGTAACATGGGACCTTTCCGAATATCCTCTGTCTTCTTATGTATATATTGTTTCTTTCTGTATTGTTTTTTTGTACCTTTGAAAATGTCTTAATAGACGAAAACGTTCGGTATCTGTTTTTTCAATTTCCCGGTGGTTTCTGCAAAAAAAAAAAAAAAAAAAAAAAAATGTGTGTATGTATGTATGTATGTATGCCTGCATGCATGCATGTATGTATGTATGTATGTATGTATGTATGTATGTATGCATGTATGTATGTATGTATGTATGCATGTATGCATGTATGCATGTATGCATGTATGGATGTATGTATGCATGCATGTATGTATGTATGTATGTATGTATGTATATATGTATGTATGCATGTATGCATGTATGTCTGTGTTATTACACTCGTATGTTGTAGTTTGGGGTGTTGTGTGTTTGTTGAGATGATGATAGGAATACGAGTATTTCCTTGTGTAAAAGTTTCTTGCCAGAAGTATTTACCTAATAGAATCGATGGTTCTGTCTGACTTGACGCTCCTGTTTCGCATATAGACTTCGACACGAGCAAGATTCACAAATTCTGGGCCAGTCTGGTACGGGAATACGGCCCTATTATCCGAGTAGACCTTCCGAGGACGCCACCGCTGGTCTACTGCACCTCCCTTGACGACGTGGAGACTATCATGAGGACCACCCTGGCCAATCCCCAGCGAGGCGTTTTCTCCTCGCTCAAGAAGGTTCGCGATGAGGCAGAGGGGATCTTCTCTGATGGGAAAACAGGACTGCTAACAGAGTAAAGCCACGAAGTTGCATGTTCCTTTATCGTCGTTCTTTTGTTTTATTTGTTTCGTTTATTGCTATTGTTATTTGTAAATATATAGTAGATTCGACTTTTAGAGGAGGAAGTACAATGACGACATTTATTTTTTCTTCGCCCTCCGTGTATAAATTGTTTCCATCACCCACGCCATCTTTCAACGATTATATTCTGAACCACTTTATCATCCGATCATCACTGTGTGTCTCTGCTCAAAACTTCAACTCAATCTTCCTCATTTTCTATTTTTCCTTCCACATATGCCCCCCTAATTCCTACTTCAATACAGTCATCTCCATTTTCTACTTACTCTTGTAATTTTTTTTTAAATATATCAAGAACTTTCCCTCCCCTTATGAAGAAGAAAGCCAAGTCAAAAAGGCACGCAACTATTCCCACCCATTCCACTCCCATCCATCCACCACCCTCTCCCCCCTCTCACCTTAGCTCCTCATAGACGGTGGGTCATCCCTGTATCCCGCCCACTGCCCTGGGTCAGAAGCAGTGTAGCAAGACACAGTACATCCACAGCAAGGTAGCTTCACTTAATCGGCAACTCCCCTTCTCCGTCCCCTCACACAGAAAAAGGAGAAGGCGTGGAGAAATCCATTCGGGCTACGTCAAAATATCATTCAAACATGAGCACACCCCCTACCCCCACTCCCATCCTGCGTCCCTCTCTTCCTTGTATAACAGTATTGTCTATACAAAACCACTCTCCACTCATCTCTATCTCCTGCATTCTCCCTTCATTCATATGTTACAGCCTTATAATTCAAGTGTACCATTACGTTAAGCTTTATCTTGTGATTTAATAATCATCTTCGTTTATTCCATCTACTTGGAAGACAAGGAGCTGAATGGTGGCGAGTCAGGAGCAGAACTCAACCTCACCTCATGAAATCAGCCGTTGTTGCAAGCGTCCTGCCAATCGTAGACACCGTGGCAAAGGACTTTGTTGATAGGTATGATTTTTGAGTTCGTGGAAAAGTAAGTAGCAGAAAGATTACAGGTGTAGGGTTAGTTAGAGATTTAAGTTTATCAGGCTCCACCAAATATTTTCTAAAGGGAATCACTAGATGCTTAAGTCTCTGTTCTATTTTATCTTACTTATTCATTTTTCATTTATTTATTTACTCCATTTAATCTATTTATTTTTTAGTTTATCTAGTAAATTGTGTTAAACATTGATTTTATGTGTTGACTTTGGTGCCCATTTGGAAAGCGTGTAATAAATTTTTCATGAAGCCCACTGAATATGATACATGATAGAAAAACAATGAACAGTAATAGAAATTACTATGATCCTTTTATGTTTGATTATTTTTCGATTAGTTTTATGTTACCTATTCTATTGTCAGCCAACACTGCAAAAGGGGATTTAATCCTACATCCAGAAATGCTTAGGTGATGCATTCAGCCCATATATATTTGTCTTGTATTTACACTATATTACTAATACCCGTGTATTAAGTTATTTGTATTTGTTTATTTGACATCAATTTACCGTAACCGATCATCATCTAACTGAAATAGAAATAAAGCGAACATACAGTGTTTCTTTCGTACTAATACATTTTTCGTTAATTGAGAGATTTTTTGTTGATACGATGACCATGAATAGGTATTTTGGTTGTGAGTAATTCCGAAAAATATTCAATCATTTCCAGGATTGAGGATCTTCGTGACTCGGAGGGTACCGTTCCTGACACTTTCATAACGGAGCTTTACAAGTGGACCCTGGAGAGTAAGTCCAAAAGGCCGACATTTTATTTCTTCTAGAATCAATCGATCAATCGATGCCTCGAGTTTCCCCAAGTGGAAAAAAGAGCAGCCCCACAGTACCTGGCAATGGTCCACGGAACATCCTTTATATCTCTTTGGAAAGAAACCTTATTCTATTGTCTGTGCTGTATCAATGTTTCTGTGGCACTGGCTAAAGTAGTAGGGTGAGGGAAATAGTCTCCAGAAGTCAGCTCTTCGTATGTGGCAAAAGTGTACGACATGTATCTAAAGTTTATAGGGATCTTGGGCCCAGTCAACTGACAGGGAATTTTCAGGAATGGTGGTCGATCGTCCCCATATGGTCTTGTTCAATTTTGTGATGAACTGATTCAAGGTTCAGGTCAAGATCACCGAACACACACACATGCACACACACACACGCACACACACACACACACACACATACACACACACACACACACACACACACACACACACACACACACGCACACACACACACACACACACACGCACACACACACACACACACACACACACACACACACACACACACACACACACACACACACACACACACACACACACACACACACACACACACACACACACACACACACAAACACACACATGCAAAGAACGAAAAATACAGGATGACTGGGAATATGCCAATATCGTACCAATATATAAAGAGGGAAACAAGAAAGACTCAACAAATTACTGACCGGTCTCCCTTACAAGCACAGTAACCAAAATCTGTGAACAATATAGAACAATATAGTAAATCCGAGACAATTCGGATTTAGACAGGGAAGATCATGTGCCACAAATTTGATCTGTTTCTACTCAAGACTAATAGATATAATACAAGAAAGGGACGGATGGGTTGATTGTGCTTTCCTAGACTTAACAAATCTTTTGATAAAGTACCACATAGAAAATTATTAAGAAAACTGGAAACTATAGCAGGGATACAAGGCAAACTGCTGAAATGGATGGAGGATTTCTTGTATTGAAGAAAAATGAGAGTAGTGTTCAGAGACAGGAGTTCTACTTGGGAAGAGGTGATTAGTGGAATTCCACAGGGATCAGTATTGGCTCCTATAACATTTGTTATTTATGCAGGTGACATGGATGAGAGTGTGGAATGTTACATGAGGTGATTAGTGAATTTCCACAGGGATCAGTATCGGCTCCAATAATGTTTGCTATTTATGTAAATGACATGGACAAGGGTGTGGAATACATGAGGTTCTTTGCAGATGACATAGAATTGCTGAGGAAAGTGAGTACTGAAACGGATTGTGAGTCGCTGCAGAAAAAATTTAACAGGGTTTGGGAATGGAGTCAGAAGTGGGAAGTGGACTTCAATAGTAAGAAATGTTGCATTATGGAATTTGGACAAAGTAAAACCAGGATATCAGGACAATATAAAATCGGCACAAAGGAAGTAAAGAAAGTGGGATCTGAAAAAGACCTGGGAGTAATCATCATAAAGGACATGGCCCCTGGTAAACAGAAAAACAAAATTGTCAGAAAAAACTACAACTTGCTAAGAACAATAGATGTGACTTTTACCTAGTTGGGCGAAGAAATGGTGAAGAAAATACTAATCACACTGATAAGACCAAAACTGGAGTATGCAGTGACATTTTGGACACCCAGTACTAAAAAGAATAAAAAGAAAATTGAAAGAATCCAGCGAGCAACTACGAAAATAGCCCCAATACTTTCAACACTGTCATATGAAGAGAGATTGTCAAAGTTGGAATTACCGACTCTAGAACAAAGAATAGAAAGAGGTGACCTATTGACCATCTATAGAATCATGAAAGGCATGGAAGTCTTTGATAGAGAAGACTTACTAAATTGGGATATCAGAAATATAAGGGTACATGAAAGAAAACTCAAAAAGGACTGTTGTAGAAGAGACGTGAAAAAGAACAGCTTTCAACACAGAGTGGTGGATGTATGGAGCAAACTGGACGAAACAATAGTGTGTGCATAAAACACACACAAATTTAAGAGCAAACTAGACACTGCAAGATACAGAGACAGGACACCACGAGCGTAGCTCCCTTTCCCGTAAGATACAACTAGGTAAACACACACACACACACACACACACACACACACACACATACACACACACACACACACACACACACACACACACACACACACACACACACACACACACACACACACACGGCTCGGTGGCGGATTGGTAAAGCACTGGCCTCACAAGCCGGAGAACCGGGGTTCGATTCCCCGGTCGGGCGGAGATAAGTTGGGTTTGTCTCCTTTCACGTGTAGCCCCTGTTCACCTAGCAGTGAGTAGGTACGGGACGTTAGTCAAGGAGTTGTGACCTTGCTGTCCCGGTGTGTGGTGTGTGAGTGGTCTCAGACCTACCCAGAGATCGGCTAATAAGGAGCTCTGAGCTCACTGCCGTAGGGTGGTGTCTGGCTGTCTCGACAGAGACTGCAGCAGATCCGAGGTGAATACACACACACACACACACACACACATATATATATATATATATATATATATATATATATGTGTGTGTGTGTGTGTATATATATATATGTATATGTATATATATATATATATATATATATATATATATATATATATATAAACAAATGCAGATGAGAGTTTTGGGTGGTGGATTAAAACGAAGATGTTCTCGGAATACGTTACATTACGACCACCTTGGTCTTCTTCAGAGTTGTCTACAGAAGGTTTTGCATATCACATTTCATATCACTCCTGAGGGGCCTCTCGGTCAGGTCACAGCGTCAGGGCGGTGAGCATTTGTCCGGTGTCTCAGCGAGTCTAGTTTAAGGATACTTGCCACCTTCGATAAGCAGATAAATCCCTCTCTTCTATTAGCGTTTTCTTTGACGTTCATACATGTAGCTTCAATAGTTTTTCTTATCTTCTTTTCATAACCATTTCTGAGGACTTTGGCCTCTTTCCAATGGGGCAGGTGGCCAAACTTGTTTACATGCTTAACTAAGGAGTTGGACGTCCTGTGTGCTTTAAGGTCATTTTTGTGTTCAAATATATGATTGTCTAAACCTCGGCTCGACTCACCGAAATAGGAGGTTAAGCACCCCGTAAAAGGAATCTCATAAACAACACTTAACTCAATGACAGGACTTTTTTCTTGTCTTTTCACTGTTCTCGCTATTTTGTTAGAGGAAACTGGCTGTTTTGAGTACACCTTTCATGAGGAGTCGATCGATGTTCTCGGTGTTAAGCGCGTTGGGAACGGTTATGTATGTGTACTTCTTCTCACTCTCGGCTTTGTGGGCATTTGCCCTACTGTGGATTTCTCTGTCTTTGTTCCTCACTCTGCAAATTAGGCCACTAGGGTATCTCAGTTCTTTGAACGTTTTCGTAATATAATTGAGCTCATCTTCTAAATATACGCGACTACAAAGTCTGTAAGCTCGAAGGAAGAAATCAATCAGAACTCATGTTTTCACCCTCCTGCTATGATCTGAAAAAAGAATGGACAAAATAATCTCTGTTCATAGGTTTCCTATATACTGCAAAATCTACTTCTCCGTATGTTCTGTGAATCAATGTATCAAGGAATGGTAGTTGCCTTCTATTTCTATCTCAATGGTGAACTGGATGTCTTTGTTGACACCATTGAGTCTCTTCAATTTATTTTCCACACTAGCAGAACTCGGTAAAATTGCGATGACATCATCCACATATCTCAACCATGTACTGCCTCTAACCATGATGTTGATGTATTTGTTTGCTTCTAACATATCCATTTATAGGTTTGCTAAGACTAACAAAATAGCGAGAATTGTGAAAAGACAAGAAAAAGTCCTATTAATAAGTTAAGTGTTGTTTATGAGATTTCTTGTAAGGGGTCCTCAGTCTATTCCGGTAAGTCGAGCCGAGGTTTAGACAAACGTATATCTGAACATAAAAATGACCTTAGAGTATACAGGACGTCCAACTCCTTAGTTAAGCATATAAACAAGTTTGGCCACCTTCTCCATTAGAAAGAGGCCAAAGTCCTCAGAAAGGGTTATGAAAAGAAGATAAGAAAAACTATTGAAGCTGCATATATAAAATCAAAGAAAACGCTAATAGAAGAGAGAGATTTATCTACTCATCGAAGGTGGCACGTGTCCTTAAACTAGACTCGCTGTGATATAAATAGACTCAGGAGTGATATAAAATGTGATATGCAAAACCTTCTGTAGACAACTCTGAAGAAGACCAAGGTGGTTGTAACGTAACGTATTCCGAGAACATTTTCGTTTTACTTCCACCACCCAAAACTCTCATCTGCATTTGTTCATATATATATATATATATATATATATATATATATATACATATATATGCAAAACGGCAAGAGCAAGTCCATGTAAAACATGGATAGGCAAGAATATCTCGGTAAATACATAAATCTATCAGAAAGTAAGAAAAATTAGTTCCACTATTAGTAGTATGACTGATGCAGTAGCAGCCCTAAAAAATGGTGATATATATTTGGTACTGGTAATTACAAAATTGTCGCAGTCGCTCTTTATTGCAATATAATGTGATTATCAGACCTATCTTTTTTTATGAAGCTGTCAGCCTGTTGTGCTTGAACGAACGCCTAGGGTGCTTTGAACAAAATCTACAGGATGTCTCCCGCCCCATGGTATTCATCCGAACGGTGAACGAATTCCTGCAAGCACTAAACGAAACGGAATTCAACATTCAATTCTGGAAACTCTTCAGGACACCAAGCTACATAAGGCTTCAAAAAGCTCACAGTCGCTTAATGAAGTGAGTCGTTTTTATTTCGTAGTTTTTTTTAAAGACGTTTCACACTGTTGTGAATGTCCATTATTTGTATTTTTTTTTTCTTAATTCATCATTTAGTGTCTCAATATATGACCAAAAGATATTTTGACATTTGATAAAGAAAAAAATGTAACCGAAGTCGTTTCTACTCGAACGAACTCAAAATAGTTGAGGATCGACCCAGTGAGACATAAGCTTAACGTAGCAACTTCAGTGGCATGGTAAGTTATCGTGAATTAGATAATGGAAGAACCACAATCTATCATGAACTACCTCCTACTGATTAAGGTATATTTCTATGCCATCTTTTTAGGTTATGTCTCCTAATTATAGAACAAGTACGTTTTTTCGTTATGAATATCTTAGATCGTTAATGTTGGTTATTCATTATTGTCATTCATTAAATGTAGTTACTAATACCGTGTACGTAACTTAATTGTGTACCTACGGTCATTTATTAATATATATTTAAAAGCCAACGGTGTACAACACAAAGAAATATATAAACCAAAATACATTACACGATCATACAAGTAAAATAAATTAATCTTACCTTGGCAAAACATGGCTGAATTATAAATATTACCAAGTACTATGCACTTTGTTCACCACGATCTTGGATCACGTGTTAGACTCGTGATCAATGTATATTACCCTCCTGGAAAAGAGCTCATATTTAGCTAATGTTGTGGCCTTACACTTACACTCACACACACTTGAAAAAAGCCCGCCAGATTTGAGGTGCCGGCTTGCAGTATTGTGATCTTTTTCATTCCTGGGTGAGGACCAAACTCGCATTACTATTCATGACTCGGGTATCATGAAACCCTAATCATAGCATTGTAGCTAAAATATTTCTAACAATTTATTAACTCTGTTAAACACATCTTACATCTGACAATATATATATGTATATATATATATATATATGTATATATATATATATATATATATATATATATATATATATATATACATATATATATATATATCGCGAGACCACCAAAACGATAGTTGTAGAGTTGTAGGTTACTTCTACATTGGTGAATTAAAGTCTGGGAGTGTTCTTTACTTTAATGTTCCAGACTGCTCTCTGGTCTACAAATACAAGGCAACCTCCGGAGTAACCTCGGGGGGTTGCCAGATTAAATATATTTACAACTGTACAAGTAGGCTGTTGCCATATTCACATTTAGGAAAAATATAAGAAAGGTTGGTCGCGTCGGATTGAGCGACGATCACAGGCACCGCGCCTATTGTACTCTGAAGGCGTGAGGTGCAGGTGTTTCAAGCAGATGTTCGGGTGTCTGACCCGAGATGCGGCGAAGCCATTGTTCGGTTTGGGCGTTGGCTGGAAAAGTTGGCGGCTCTGGTCACTGTTTAGGTCTTCAAGCCAAAACTTTCATAAATCTATCAATTAGGTCTGAATACAGTGGCAATGTCCCCTGGGAAGAAAATCTGGAACAATAGGGGATATCTTGAGTTGCTTGAAAATTCATGCTCACTCTATATGCGTGCGTGCGCGTGCACGCTGAACATTGAAGATGATAAGATACATGCTTAATATCGAAGGAGATGATAACGGAGCTCGGCCAACTATGCTCACTGTCCTCAGTGAGATTGGTACTCATGGAAGAAAAATAAATAAATAAGGCCTGCAGAACCTTGGTATGAAGATACGTATACAAAATGGTGTAATAATGGTGGCATCGGGAAATTTCATGAATAAAAGGAAATAAACTTAATTGTATGAGCATGCGGAAGTAGATATTATTTCCGTTCATCTAGATAAGTTGTTGCTCGATTTTGAAGATTATAGTGGGAAAAGGGAACCGGAGGTTTTGGTCGAGAGAATTGGTGATGGTCCTCTATTGCAGGGATAGTGTGAATCTGAAGGAACGGTCTCTATGTCGATGACACTGGGAACTCTTTTGATATAATCTTTGTGCAAGACGGTCTCCGTAAGATCGTGCAAACTGAGTGCTTTGACTTTGCTCATTGACTCATGTCCAATGATACGAAAGGGTCCAGAGAATTTAGGGGAGAACTTCGAGGTGGGAGTGTGGTTGAGGGTGTAAACAATAACTCCAATTTCAAAGATACAAGCTCTGGCTGATTTGTTATGCAAACGGACCATTTTGTCCTTAGATGAAGAGTATTATGTATTTTTTTTAAAGATTTTTGAAATATGCTACTTTGACTTTTACGTAATCATTGAAGCTGTAAATGGGAAGTGATTCCGAAAGAAGAAGATCATATGGGAGGCTTTTGACCGAGCCAAAGAGGACAAAATGAGAAGATTCCGATATTGATCTATTAGAGGAGCTATTTATACAAGCTTGTATCATGGGGACATGTTCGTCCCAAGAAGGGTGAAGATCAGAAGCAAGATGTCTATGAACATTGAGAATTTTTCTATTCTGGCATTCAACTAAGCCATTTGAACTAGGGTGATAAGCAGTAGTGATGCATTTCTTGATTTGAAAGTAATTACAAATGTGCGAAAGAATCCCATTATTGAATTCAGTCCCGTTGTCATCAATCAGAGTTTTGGGTGTAGTGAAGGGGCATATGAATTTGTCAGTGAGTGTCTTTGCTACATGTTGTGCTGTTTTGTCTGGTATGGGGGAAAGAATACAGAATCGAGAAAAATGGTCGACACAGACAATGAGATATTGGTTTCCGGTATGTGTAAGTGGTAACTTATGAATATCAACAGCGATAAGTTAGAATTGGAACATGACCGCTGATATGACCTTTGTGAATCGAGCAAGGGTGGCAAACTTCAATGTACGCATATATATCCTTCATCATGGTTAACCAAAAATAGTGCAATCTGGCTTGTGTAACGCATTTTTCCTTGTCAGGGTGTGCATCAATCGGTGAATCGTGTATAAGCTTTAAAACTTCCGGAATGAGATCCGTAAGGACTACAAGTTGAAACACTGATCTGTTGGGCTCATGTTTGTTCGTTAGTGTTGTTTTGTGATAGAGCATATCATCCACTAACGTGTGATTGTCGATATCGGAAGGAAAGTTTTCTGTCAGTTGTGTCTGCAGATTTGAGGATGTATATGACGCGTTTCCAAAGAGTGTCTTATTTCTGCGCTGCAGCAACGCGCGCTTGTGTAAGAGTTACTGAAATAGTTACTGCTAATGCTTCTATGTCTGTGACTGAGTAATTTCGCTCGTGTTTGTTGAGTGTGCGACTCGTATAGGCAATTGGTCTGAGTCTTGTGCCGTGTTGTTGCATGAGGGTTGCGCCAAGTCCTGTGTAGGACACATCAGTGTAAATTGTGAAAGGAAGCTTGTGGTTTGGGAAAGCAAGGACAGGTGCCGTGGTGAAGGCTTTCTTTAAATCATTAAAGGCTTTCCCTTGGCCAGGTGTCCCAATGAAGGTTGTGTCCTTCTTAAGTGATGAAGTTAATGGTGCTGCTATACTAGCGTAACCTTGAATGTAACGGCTGTAAAAACCTGACAGACCAAGGAATGAACGTATGTGTTCTACAGAAGTAGGGCGTGGAAACTCTATGACTGCCTTGACCTTTTCCTGCGAGGTTAAAATTCCTTGTGGATTAAGGACATGCCGTAGAAAGCGTATTTCTATCTGAAGGAAGGAACATTTCTTAAGCTTCATTTTGAGACCTGCTATTTCTTGTCGTGAGAAGACAGTGTATAGAGTGTGTAGATGTTTGCTAACGGATTTGAAAACGATGATCACGTAATCGAGGTACATAAACTTTGAATGACCTATGAAACCAGCAAGTACTGTGTGCATGAGTCGTGCAAATACTGAAGGGGCCAATGGCGAATAGTTTGAAGTGATAGTGACCTGTGGGTGTGCTAAAGGCTGTTAGAGGCCTAGACTCTGGGACAAAAGGGATGTGGAAATATCTCAACAGAAGGTCTAAAATCGTGAACACAATGTTGTTTTCACCGGCGGAGTGGAAGATGTCTTGTAAGAGAGGGATTGGGTGTCTGGTTTGATTAGCTTATTTAATTCTCTGAAAGGCGGAAGCAACCATCGCGTTTAGGGACAACAAAGAGGGGGAGTTCCATTCGCTGATGGATGATTCAATAATGTCTTGCGCAATCATGTCTTGTATAATGTTATCTACAGTCATGCGTTTGCTGTGTCGTCATCTGTATGCGGGAATGTAACATGATTTAGAGTGCTCACGAAGGGGTATATGATGCTGAATAAGATTAACAACTCCAAGGGGCTCACCGGGAGTGGCAATGGTATGTCTGAACTTGTTGCAAAGTACAAGTCTACTTGTGCATCAGGGAAGTCTATGGGGTTGAAATGCGATGTACCAATGTCCTGGAGGCACGTCAGAAATTGTGATACAAACTTAAGAAGACGGGAATTTGCCATCCATGACTTTGATGCGTGAAGGATATTCTTCGAAATCGCAAATGTGTGTACCAACTGTGATATGGAGGGTTGCGTTAGTGTTATTGGCAATTAAAATGCAAGTATGACATTTCTTTGACATAGAGCTGATGGCTGAAAGCAGGGAAATGACATTGACACGGCAAGTTTCTGGCATACAAAGTACATCGATGTCTTGTGTTTGGAAAACTTGTATGTGTATCTTTGTATATTTACGAGGGAACAGTTTCTATGGGCTGATAACCACTGCGTGAGGGTGTTTGAATGTAGATAACACTTCCGAGACTGGGGTGGATTTTGTGTTGAAATCATCTGAGAGGGACAAGAAGGTGTCCTCAGGCGGTGAAAGATCAACTGTATTTACTGGGTGCTATGTCCTTAGTTTTGCTGATTTGGACATGCGGGAGGAGTTAGTGCGTTTATTATGCTTTGAACGCATGCCCACAGCTGTCAGTGAAGTATTAGAGTTAGAGTCATGGAAATGTGTCTGTGTGGCTGGTGCATCCTCGTGTGATGAAACAGAGTGAATTTGAGCGGTGGGGCTAGAATTAACTGACGTTAAATCAAGTTCTATGTGCTCGGCCACGTTGATGTGGTTGACTTTGTGGGAAGTTGCTGATGGCAATGGAGGGAGGAAATGATTAGTATAAGTGATGCCATTTTGAGCAGGGTAAATTATATATATATATGTTAAGCCTATGAGGATATTAGAAGGAAAGTAAACGTCAGCTACGTATGTGGTAATTGGAATGGATGGGCACTCTTCTTTAAAGCTAATGTCTAGGGAGATTATACAAATAGTTGGGAATGGTACACCATCTACATTGCAAAGGTTGACGTCGGGGGTTCCAAAATGGTGACACGTTTTATTTCAGTGCAGTATTTGTGGAAAAATGTGTACTGACATGATGTTAACTGGGGAACCCATATCGGGAAATACTGTCACTTTGCTGTTGCTAGACTTAGCATTGAAAGTCAAGTAATGGGAAGACATGTCTGGGATATCCAGAGTATGTACCGGTAGAGTTGAAGATTGAATATCTTGGTATAGAGTAACTGTCCTGGGTGTGCACTGAGTCTTTGTATCCTGTAGTCACAAAGGAGATGTGTTATGTGAACACTTTGCAGGAGATGTGTTACGTGAATGCCTTGCAAGAGATGTGTTACGTGAATGTCTAGCAGGAGATATGTTATGTGAATGTCTAGCAAGAGAAGGAGCTAGGGATTCTGGTCTGAGTTGCCTTCTTGCTAGCAGCACACGACAACGATCACTCAAGTGAAAACATGTGCTGTGATGATTGCAGTTTCGGTTCGATTCGGTTGTGACGGGTATCTGTGATAACACGTATTAACGAGGTGTTCTGCTTTGTGGCAGTATGTACAAAACATTTGTGTTCTTGAAGGAGAGCGTTGGCGTGAGCGATATCGCGCGCGTGATGTATGTCTTGATCTTGTGTAATATGAGGGGGGCCGTATGACCTGGGCTATCGTGTGTGTGGGTGCAATGGGTACTGACTGGCTCTGTATCCGAGTAATAACTTTGTCCGTGTCGGATAATTTCCGAGAATCCGCCTAATGTGATACCTGGTGTGAATGTAATTGTGGTAGCTTTCTGGAGTGTGCCAGGGTGTAATTGGGAGAGTGAGTATGCCATGAGGGAGACTACATGTTCCAATAAAATTTTGTTGTCTGAGACCCTGTCTGAATTTTTTTAGGCTTTCTCTGAGTTTGCTCTTAAACGCTGAAGCTATTTTGACAGCTGTGTGGACCATAAGTGTATGTTTTTGCCAAAGAGTATAGGGGAAAAGTGCTCCAATTGGCTCAAATGCCGCAAAGAAAATTTTAAATTGTTCTACGAATTGATGATAGGATGTTGTTTCCTCAAATAAGTCAGACTGAATTACGTCACCAGCTAATGTGTTATTCTTATCTGTTTGGATGTTAAGATGAATATCTTAGTCTGTGGAGTTTCTTCGTGTTATCTCTGATTCAACCTCATAGAGGAAATTGTGTACAGGAATGTTTTTGCCGTTAAAGAGGGGTAATGCCTCATCCTTGACTACGGTGATAAAGTTTTGTGTTGTCATGGTGTTTTGAGTAGGTGAATCAATGCAGCGGTGCTTCTTGGTAGGATGCTGGACGATGCAGCTAAGAGGGATTGCCTCGTATGTGATGCTTGGCTATGCAGGAGAGAGGGGTCTGTGCCTCGTAGCGATGCTGGATTTTTGCGAAGATTGTTAGTGTTGGGAGATGGCTATGTTCAAACGAAGCCGATGTTATAGAGTTGTGCCTCGGAGGAATACATAGAGTTGTATATAGAGCTGGAGTCTCGGCTCCCACCGCTGGCCACCAGAATGTAGAGTTGTAGGTTACTTCTACATTGATGAACTAAAGTCTGGGAGTCTTCTTTACTTTAATGTTCCAGACTGCTCTCTGGTCTACAAATACAAGGCAACCTTTAGAGTAGTCTCGGAGGGTTGCCAGATTAAATATATTTACAACTGTACAAGTAGGCTGTTGCCATATTCACATTTAGGAAAAATATAAGAAAGGTTGGTCGCATCGGATTGAGCGACGATCACAGGCACCGCGCCTATTGTACTCTGAAGGCTTTAAGTGCAGGCGTTTCAAGCAGATGTTCGGGTGTCTGATCCGAGATACGGCAAAGCCATTGTTCGGTTCGGGCGTTGGCTGGAAAAGTTGGCGGCTCTGGTCACTATTCAGGTCCGGATACAGTGGCAATGTCCCCTGGGAGGAAAATCCGGAACAATAGGGGATATCTTGAGTTGCTTGAAGATTCACGCTCACTCTATATGCGTGCGTACGCGCGTGTGCACGCTGAACATCGAAAGAGATGATAAGAGACACGCTGAACATCGAAGGAGATGATAACATAGTTATACTTATAGGCTTACATATAAGAACATGCAGCATATTTGACAATGTTTAAGCAAACTGATATACTGTAGTGTTACGCTTTTATTAGCCTTGGTTAGAAAAATCGTATACACCTGAAAAACATACTTTAATGAATCTTTCTATAGAAGTTATAGCATAATACTTCTATTAAAAGGAAACATGCTTATATTTGTTGGTTACTGTTTTTCTTACGAAAAGAACTGCATAAGGTCATAGAAACCCTTAAACCTAATCTGATCAGTTTTACAGCAGAAACAAGTCATTATTCATAACCAAGCCTTTAATCTTCAAAAATTATATAACAATGAAGCACACCTCTACGTCTCGCAAAGCTAGCTTGCTTATGACAGTCCGTCAGTGATCGATGACGACAGTGTTCCTGTGAAGTGTGATGGGTTGAGTGAAGCTTTGTGGTACTGTGCGGTCATCCTAAAATGCGTCCATTGGCGTCCAATTGGATAGTATAACTATCTATACAGTTGGAATTAATTTCGAAGTGAATATATACTGCAGATAAATATTTCTGGCAATTTTCATGGAATTTGGGTCATTAACAGTGAAGTCACCTGTATATGAATTGTCAGATTTGTAGCGTCCAGAAATCTGCGGTCAGCCATCTTTGTTTGGATTCCCTGACATAAGCTTACAAGGTTAGGATAGATTAGGTTAGGGTAGGTCAGGTCAGGTCAAGTTGGGGTATGTAAGGTTCGGTTAGGTCACGTTAGATTAGTTAGGTTGTATTGTGCTAGGTTGGGTTAGGTTAATTTAAGTTAGGTTAAGTTAGGTTAGGTTAATTAAGTTAGGTTAGGTTCGGTTAGGTTTGGTTAGGTTATGCTAGGTTAGATTAGGTAAAGTTAGGTTAGGCTAGGTTAAGTTAGGTCAGGTTAAGCTAAGCTAGTTTAGGTTAGTTTAGGTTGGGTTGGGTTAGATTATGAGCTTAGGTTATGTTAAGTTAGGCAGACCAACACACGCACACACAAAGAGGACTCGGTGGCGCGGTTGGTAGAGTCCCTGACTGTCACTACGGCGGTCCGGGTTCGAATCCTGCCCAGGGCTGAAATAATTTCAGTATCGCTGCGATTCGAGTCGTTACTCCAACTCTCGTGGGCGAGGAATTGAGGGTGTGTGTGCGTGTAAGGTCACGGCATTACCCATAGATCGGTTATACGAGCTCTGACACACACACACATACACACACACATCTCGGTTGGTGCTATTCCCTGAAAGTGGCCCCCAGAAGGTGATTGTTGTGCCTGAATAGTGGTCAAGCGAAGTACCACTGCACCAGTAATACGGCGTGTACATGCCCGAGAGAGAGAGAGAGAGAGAGAGAGAGAGAGAGAGAGAGAGAGAGAGAGAGAGAGAGCGCATACATATACATATAAATGCATAAGGAAAACACAAGAATTCTTCTCATCGCTGAGTTGCCAAGGGCACGATAACTATCGGTGGAACGCAAACCAACCTTACGAATAGTTTTCCGAGTTATGATCAGCTTCGTTCAAATCTTCGGGAAGTCTTTGAGCTGACTTCATAAATCGAGAATTCTGTACTTTCATTTAAAGTAGTGAATTCTGTATACATCTCTTCCCCTCAGGCTGGCTGAAGAGAGCATCAACAAGGCGGAAGCGAGATTGGAAAAATCGAAAACGAAGGAAAAGTCTTACGAGCCCTCGACCTTTATGGAGTCTTTGTTTAACACGAAAGGCCTCACGCGTTCTGACGTCATGACGCTGCTGACGGACATACTTATGGCCGGTGTCGACACGGTGAGTTTATATTTATGGTTACTGCTGTGGTGTCCATTACGGTAAATGTCCCTTACCACTCCCCTGCAAGAGACAAAAATAGAAATATCAAAAATATTTCCTTATAATCGTTTTGCATTGTGCAATCTTATTTTTATGCAATAGTATATTTCACAGAAGAAAAAGAAAAAGAACATTATGATTGGCAGCCTTTCATCGTAAATCATGATGCTAAACTGCACTTACTTATCTTGTTTCTATTTACAAATATAAATGTAGAAAGGGTTGGCAATCAATTGATGGAACAGATACCGGTTCGCCAGCGTGGAACAGTCATCTGGGTCGAGAAGTGTTACACTACATTTGGCATTCATCGATGACGCAAATTATTTCCATTATCATAATATTACATGATACATAAATAGAAATTCGTAAATTTTCTTCAATAACGTAATTTTTGTAATGTTTCTACCATTTTTCCATTGAAGACTGATTTAGTGTCGCGCTTATCAATTTACAAGCCATCAGTAGATTTGCTCCAGTTATTATGGAGAAATAACATGTTGATATCTGAATATTGTAGTACTACATGATATAATAATTTCATAGCTTAGATTTCTTTCCATTTATCTAATGATATGACATATGTTTTTTGACTTATTGTTATCATATTGCATCAATGCATAGGTTTAAGTTTTGGGAAACAATTCAGATTTTATGCTTATTTCACAGACGGCCCACACAATGGCGTTCACTCTCTACTGCCTCGCTCGCAACCCAAATGCACAAGAGAAAGCAAGACAGGATGTGGAAGATGCCGTGGTGGAAGAAGAAAACTGGAAGAAACTTCTTACACCTCAACATATTGCCAAGTTTACATATCCGAAAGTAGTTCTCAAAGAGAGCCTCAGGTAGATATGTTTTGTTGCTAAATGTAAATAGTGTCATGCAAGGCGCATATATCTCAACAATACTGTGCTTAGTGATTACTAATGTCGATATTTTTCTCTTTCTTTCCTTGTAAGGAACTATTGCTGCATAGTACGTTTACTTACATGAACCAGCACACAATTTATAATTACACACACGCACACAAACACACACACACACGCGCGCGCGCGCGCACACACACACACAGACCTAATCAGGGTTTGGGAATGGAGTCAGAAGTGGGAAGTGGACTTCAATATTAAGAAATGTTGCATTATGGAATTTGGAAAAAAAAAGAATATCAGGACAAAATAAAATTGATACAAAGGAAGTAAAGATAATGAGTTTTGAAAAACAACTGGGAGTAATCATCACAAAGGACATGACCCCTGATAAACAGATAAATAAAGTTATCGGAGAAACCTACAACTTGCTAAGATAAATAAAGGTGGCCTTTATCTACTTGGACGAAGAAATGGCAATGAAAATACTAATCACACTGATAAGGCCAAAACTGGAGTATCCAGCGACATTATGGACACCCAGTACTAAAAAGAATATAAAGAAAATTGAAAGAATCCAGAGAGCAACTACGAAGATGGCCCCAACACTTTCAAAACTGTCATATGAAGAGAGATTGTCAAAGTTGGAATTACCGACTCTGGAACAAAAAATAGAAAGAGGTGACCTATTGACCATCTATAGAATCATGAGAGTTATGGAAGTCCTTGATAGAGAAGACTTACTAAATTGGGATAAGAGAAATACAAGGGTACACGAAAAGAAACTCAAAAAGGACAGTTATAGAAGGGACCTGAAAAAGAACAGTTTTCCACACATAGTGGTGGGTATCTGGAACAAACTGGACGAAACAATAGTTTGTGCAAAAAACCATACACGAATTTAAGAGCAAACTAGACACTGCGAGATGCAGAGACGGGACACCCACGAGCGTAGCTCCCCTTCCCGTAAGATACAACTAGGTACAAATAAGTGAATACACACGCGCGCGCACACACACACACATTTAGGGATCATTGTTAATTTCATTAGTAATCATAAAAGGAAGAATCTGATGTATTTTACACCAGCGAAATGATAAGTACTGTCATTATTGAAAGTTTGATTCGCCCAAGACGAGAGAGAGAGAGAGAGAGAGAGAGAAAGAATACAAAGGGCGGGTGGCAACAAAGGGGATCCCAAGCCTAAACAGGAGAGCACATGAGAGACTACGAAAAATAGGATTTTCCACATTGGAGGAGTGAAGCGAGAGAGAGGTGACATGATAGTAATAATTAAATCAAAGAAAGATACAGGGAAAAATGGAGAGAGGGAGTCTGCTGGTATGGGATGAAAGATCAACAAGATATCTTCGTCGCTAAGATGGGCAGGACATGTAATGCGCATGGACGAAAATAGGATCCCTAGAAAGGGTTTTAGAGGAAGACCCGGCAAGGTGGAGACTGTAGAAAATAGGCGAAGATGGAGCATACTGGGTAGAGTGGAGATGAGTCCACAGATGGTCCAAAATCCACCAGAGTAAAAGTAAGAGTCTGTCCAGCAACCTGTAGTTTACCTTCATCAATCACAAATGCATTAATGCCACTGCGTTCTTCACGTCGACAGGTTGTATCCTCTCACTCTTGGTGTCCTACGTATCCTCGACAGTGACGCCATTATTGGAGGGTTCCATATTCCTAAAGGGGTGAGTGTTGTTTATTTCTTAACATATTTACACTGTAAAAAGAGCAATACGTTGTGTTTTGTTTTCCAGCATTGTCAAGTATTCTGGACGCCCCTGTTTTTACTGTTTTGCTAAGATTATGGTTGTCACGATTTGGTAGAATAGTCAAATGAAACTCTAGATTTTGAATTAGAATTAAATCACATATAATATATTTCCTTTACTCACATATGAATTAATTTAAATGTTCCAATTTTACACTCAACCCTCGATTTAGCGGACCTCGAATTTGCGGACTTTCGACTTAGCGGACAAAAAAGTGTGTCCGATAGTAACAGTAGAATTCCGGACGAAGTCTGTAAAATAAAAATTTTGTCCGATAGGTGTCCGGTAGTAACAGTCAAATACCGGACAAAGTCCGTAAAATGAAAATTTGTCCGAGAGGTGTCCGGCACCATTATGGATGACGTCCATGAATGGATTGACGAACAGGAAAATCAGAATGGCTATGAACTGATGGATGACGAAGACATTATTGCATCAGTGACACAGGCTAAGGAAAGTGACAGCAGTGATGGAGAGGATGAGGATGAAGTGAAGAAGTGAAAAATGTCACATATCCGTTACTGTGTGGACGCGCTGCTGGACTACACCACATACAGCAGAGTCCCCAAAGCTTGTAATCACTACACACAATTACGCCTCCTGAGGAAAATTGTTATAAGTGAGCATTACATGGCAGGCAAGCAGACCAAGAATAGCAGATTCTTTGCCCCAAGTCACAGCCGGGCAGCTGATGCACCAGCCACCCCAGTCAACCCTGCCAGCTCCCAGCCTGGCATATCAGGTACAGTTGATGCACCAGTCAGCCCTGCCAATCCCCAGCCTGGCACCATGGATACAGCTGATGAACCAGCCCGCCCAGTGTGCCCTGTGAGCCCCCACCGTGGCACAATGGATACAGCTGATGCACCAGCCAGCCCAGTCAGCCCTGCCAGCCCACAGGCTGGCACCCCTGGCTGGCACCACTAATCCAATGGAGATACTGTACTGTACATATGTAAATAGCAGCAAGTAGATTTAAGGTAAGAAATGGTTCAATTTCCTCTTTATATGTAATTTACATCAATATACATATGTACTGTAGCTTTTTATCACATATCTTATACCTGTGGGCACACCGAAACCTAACGGACAATTTTCTACGTAACGGACTTATGTCCGGTATCCAGTATTGGTAACGGACGGACCCGATTTTCAAATAACGGACTTTTGCAAAGAACGGACAAGGGTCTGCACGCATTTGTCCGTTAAATGGAGGGCTAAGCGTATTTTCTCTTTGGTTGTTGTACATTGTTGTAAGTTATATAGCTTTACAGAATAGCCAACAATTCTTTATATTCAGTTTTCAGTGGGCAGTTTAA
>NC_134809.1:43929482-43954482 GCF_046742065.1 Oratosquilla oratoria | reverse complement strand
AAGGCTCTATACCACATACATGGAGTTATCTTTTTTTTAAGCATTTGATTTATGAAGTCGATTCCTGGACGGTGAGACAAATTTCTAATCTATCGAGAGAATGGGGCTTTGTTATCGAGGTTCAGGCAATGCAGTCTCGGTTATGTGAGTTGTGAGCTGCCTTCGTTTTTATGTGGTTCTGTTCTCTCTAACTTTTTCTCGTCCAACTTTTTCGACAAGAAAATGGTGTAACTCTCCTATAATGAAACAGGGGGATTTCCACCAGACACAAAGACCACCGGACGTGTGTGTGTACGAGGGTATGTGCGTGTATGTACGTGTGTGTGTATATGTACGTGTGTGTGTGTGTGTGTGTGTGTGTGTGTGTGTGTGTGTGTGTGTGTGTGTGTGTGTGTGTGTGTGTGTGTGTGTGTGTGTGTGTGTGTGTGTGTGTGTGTGTGTGTGTGTGTGTGTGTGTGTGTGTGTGTGTGTGTGTGTGTGTGTGTGTGTGTGTGTGTGTGTGTGTGTGTGTGTGTGTGTGTGTGTGTGTGTGTGTGTGTGTGTGTGTGTGTGTGTGTGTGTGTGTGTGTGTGTGTGTGTGTGTGTGTGTGTGTGTGTGTGTGTGAAAGAGTTTGTTCACCCAATTACGCTTACCTAACTGTAGTATACCAGAAAAGAGCTACTCTTGTAGGAATCCGTCTTTTTCTCTCCACTAAATAAGTTCAGTTTTCCATTTGTTTGATTATTTGTGTGTGTGTATGTGTGTGAGCGTGTTTAGTAGTATTAGTAGCAGCAGTAGATTAGGTGTACATGTACATAAAATTTCCTCTATTACAAAAGCTTCAAGGCATTTTCTGCTGACGTCACTATTGGGTGGGAAGGCCCCGAGCTTCCTGGAAAACAGGTTCCAGGAGACTCCAACGCCATCAGCACGGTGACAGCAGCTCACCAGAATAAAAACCGACTGGCGCTAACCAAAATAGAATCAGTGAAGTGTGTCGTCGAGAGCCAAAAGTACTTTCTCGATGTGGTTTTTAACCATTTCAATACGGTGACTCTCCTTCATATAAATGAAAATCGTCTGAAGTTTTCCCTAGGTCTGACGTCGCCTAATTGAAGGGGGACTTAATCTTTGGATTAGATGGTAAGTGGCAACTCACCATGTTCTTGGCTATAAATAAAAGCCGGCCGTAATGCGTGGCTCAGTTTCTTCAAAATGGTGAGTACCGACAAAACGTTGTGAAGCATTTTCAAAGTGATCATTGTTTTTAGCCTCTTTGACTTCGTGACGCCCTCGACAGTCTTTGTTCTGGCTACCTCCACAGGATTCTATTCAGCTGAGGGCCGATCCTTGGCCTGAGGAGGTTCAACCATATTCTCAAATGTCTATGGGATTTTTTTAGCAGGGCACCCGCAAGACTGAACACACACACACACACACACACACACACACACACTTCAACGAATGGACGGCTTAGAAGACGTTCTGAAGAAAAGTGAAGTCTGTGGATCCCAACGCAAAGAGAAGTGCCTAGTGTTTTTGCAGGGTGGGGGGGAAATTGCTCGTGGAGTAGTGGGAACGTAGGGAAAGAGGAAAAGGGGAGGGATTACTGAGGGAAATGGAAGGAAATGAGGAGGGAGTAGACTTTGACCAGCCAGACAAGCGGAAGGTAAACAAAAGACTTAGCGAGGATCAAATGTCTAATAAAAATGTAAAGATTAGAAGTATAGAGAGGAGCAATACAGAAGAAAGTGACGAGAATATGTTCCAGGGATTTAAAGAGGGTGGGGGGACACAACCCCCCCCCCCCCGACTGATAAGACTAGAGGAGAGAGTTGATAAGGTGATCGAGGACTTGGAGCGTAAGTTAGGTAACGTAGACTCCATTTTTCAAAGAATTGAAAGGTTGGAACAACTAGAGAAGGCTAACAGAAACTTAACTGAAGAAATAGAGGACCTAAAAAGACAGTTAGGAAATGTAAAGGAGGAGAATGAGAAATTGAAGAAGAATAGTAATGAAAACAGAGAGAAACTAGCTACAGAAGCTAAAAATTGGAGAATAACTCAAGAAGGGAATAAGGTTTCATTCACTGACATAGTCAAACAGCAATTGAAAGAACATAATGAAGACTCAGTTATTAAAGTGATGAGACAGAAGGAGAATATAGTAAGAGAATTAGCTGACAAAAAGAAATGTATAATTATATTAGGAATGGAAGAGAAACATAACCCAGATAGAACTGCAAGAATCAAGGAGGAAAATGAAAGAGTAAGCAGTTTATTAAAATTAGTCCAGGAAGATGAACCAGAAATTATAAAGGAAATTGAGGAAAAATTCAGACTCGGAAAATATAGTACAGATAAGACCAGACCAATTAAGATTAAATTCAGGTCACAAACAACAGCAGAGAAAATTCTATCCAAGACAGGGAAACTAGCAACAAATGATCAATATAAAAAGGTATGGATAAAAAGAGAAATGAATAAGGAGGAAAGAGAGGCAGAAAAGCAGAAAAGAATTGAAGCTAAGGCAAAAAACGAGGAAAGAACGGAGTCAGAGAAAGAGAGATTCTATTGGAGAGTAGTGAACATGAAAATAAAGCAGTTCGACATACTAAAGAAAAACATAAGGGAAACAGAGAATACAATGGAAGTGGCAGAAAACTAAGAGTGTCTTACACAAATATAGATGGATTGATAACAGGATTGAATGAACTGAATGATTATTTGAAAGAAAAAGAACCGGACATAATGGGAATTGTAGAAACAAAATTAAAAGGCCCACTACCACCCAACAGTGTAGGACATGATATATACAATTATTGGATTAGAAACAGAGAGAAAAAACAAGGGGGTGGAGTTATGTTCCTGACTAAGAAGGATATAAACGTGAAAGGTGTCATATATGGAAAGAATACAGTAGAGATGATTATGATAGAAGTGGAAGACCGAGATAAGAAGAGCAGAAAATTTGTGATCAATTATGTGCCTCCGAAAACAGCCTCATGGGAGGAGAGTGAACATAAAAGTATGTTAGAGGACACAAAGATAGCATTAACTAAAATAATGGAAGACGGAGGAAGAATAGTTATGATGGGCGACTTTAATAAAGAAATAAATAGATAAATGCTACATAAGTAAATAGATGAATACATAAATAAGCAGACAAAAATATAAATAATAAGATATCAGCTTGTCAAAGACCGAATATGCATTCCGAGACGACCCCGATCCTCTATGCTTCTACGTCAACATCAAAACTTAACATCTGTATTCACCGATAGAGGGAGTTCTAGGGAGATACTGGGTGGCAGAGAGGAACTATAACGGAGAAAGGATATTAGGGATGTGTACTAGAAGGGAAATAATGATAGCGAACGCAATATTTAAGAAGGAGAAGGGGAGAAGGAAGTCGATTATCAGATCCTTATCTAATGGAGGGAATATTGAGAGTGGAATTTCAGTGGAGAAAGAAGAAAAAGGAGAGAGGCAGATAGGTGCTGAAAGCCGACAAATTGAATAAAAGAGAGGGAGACAGGCAGAGAAAGAGAGAGAGAGAGAAGACCAGGTGGACCTGAGTGAGGTATGAAGTGTAGAGAAATATAAAGGAAAAATGTGATTAGATGAAGGGATATGGAACTGTGATTAGATGAGGGAATAAGGAAGGGCTAAAGTGGGTAAAGAGGACGCATGGGATGAGATGGAAGACCAGGAGTCGGGGCAAAAATGGGATCAAGACGCGAAGGTGGTAATGATGAAAAGGTGACGATATGACGAAAAGAAGAAACGAGGAAGCATATGAGAGGGGGTGGAAGCAAAACACAAGGTGTAGGACACCAACAGGAAAGCGGGTGAGATGTGACGTTTATAAGTGTTTGAGGGAAAACTTTGGAAAATAGTAATAATAATAATAATAATAATAATAATAATAATAATAATAATAATAATAATAATAATAATAATAATAATAATAATAATAATAATAATAATGATGAAGATAATAATAATAATAATAATAATAATAATAATAATAATAATAATAATAATAATAATAATAATAATAATAATAATACATAATAGTAATAACAATAATAATAATATAAATAATAATAATATAAATAATAATAATAATAATAATAATACATAATAGTAATAACAATAATAATAATATAAATAATAATAATAATAACAATAATAATAATAATAATAATAATAATTAATAATAATAATAATGATAATGATGATAATGATAATAATAATAATAATAATAATAATAATGATGATGAAGATAATAATAATGATAATAATAATAATAATAATAATATAATAATAAGAAGAAGAATTAATAATAATGATAATAATAATAGTAATAATAATAATAATAATAATAATACATAATAGTAATAACAATAATAATAATATAAATAATAATAATAATAATAATAATACATAATAGTAATAACAATAATAATAATATAGATAATAATAATAATAATAATAATAATAATAATAATAATAATAATAATAATAATAATAATAATAATAATAATAATAATAATGATGATGATAATACATAATAATGATAATAATATGGTGTAGGAGACCAACAGGAAAGCGGGTGAGATGTGACGTTTATAAGTGAGAGAAAACTTTGGAAAATAGTAATAATAATAATAATGATAATGATAATAATAATACATACATACATACATATACCAAGGCTTTTTTCCCCCTTCCAAGGGAGGTAGCCAAAAAGGGAAAGGCATAAAAACACTCCCACCCATTTCATCCCTAAATACACTCCACACCCCTCCCACCCTCCCTCTCATCTGAGCAACTCCTGGATGACGGGTCATCCCTGCACCCTGCCCACCGCCCTGGGTCAGAAGCAGTGTCGCAAGACACAGCACATCCACAGCAAGGACGCTTCATTTAATCGGCGACCCCCCCTCTCCGTCCCCCCTTGCATATAAGGAGAGGACGGGGAGAAATCCCTTCGGGCTGCGTCAAAATTTACTCACACATACTACCCCCCCCCCCCCGCCCATTCCTCCTCATGCAATCACAACATCATCCATATACAACCATTCTCCACTCACCTCTGTCTTCCGTCCTCTCACTTCCTTCCTCAACAGACATTCCCCTCTTCCCCAAAGCCCCCTTCACCCCATCCATCCACCTCATCCTAGGACGTCCCCTCATGTTCACTCCCTCCACATCTGCCTTCCATACCTCTTTTACTAGTCTTTCTTCACTCATTCTTTCCATGTGTCCAAACCATCCTAATATTCTTTCATCAACCCTATCTCCCAGCTCCTTTTTCACCCCTGTTCTCCTCCTCACCTCCTCATTTCTCACTCTATCCAGCCTAGTAACCCCCACCATACTTCTCAGACACCTCATCTCAAACACATTCAAACTCCTTCTCTCTTCTTCTCTTATGTTCCACGTTTCTGCCCCATACAGTGCTGTTGGCACAATCACTCCTTCATACAGTCTCCTCTTCGCATCCATTCCTAAATGTCTATTCCTCATTACACTCTTTAATCCACCAAGGCATTTACTCGCTTCTCTCAATCTACATTCCACCTCCACCTTCACTCCACCTTTTCCTGCTACACTTGCACCCAAGTATCTAAAACTATCCACTTCCTCCAGTCGCTCTCCCTTAATGTTCACTTCCAGTCTACTGCCACTTTCACCCCTTGTACATCTCATCACCTTACTTTTACCCACATTTATCTTTAGCTTTCTTCTATCACATACTCTCCCAAACTCTGCCACCAGCTTCCTCAATCCCTCCTCTGACCCTGCCACAAGCGCAGTGTCGTCCGCAAACAACAGCTGGCTCACCTCCCACTTTTCTCCATTTTCTTTAACCATCTCCAATCCCTGACCCACTACTCTAGCATTCACCTCTCGCACCACCCCATCCATGTATAAGTTGAACAGCCAGGGCGACATAACGCATCCTTGACGAAGTCCCACCTTTACTTCAAACCACTCACTCTCTCCATTTCTAATCCTAACACAAGCTCTACTACTCTCATAGAAACTCTTGACAGCTCCCAAAAGCTTTCCTCCTATCCCATAAATTTGCATAACCTCCCACAGTGCCTTTCTGTCTACCCTATCATAAGCCTTTTCCAGATCCATAAAAGCCCAAAAAACATCCTTCCCCTTTCCTATAGCTTTCTCACATATCTGTCTTACCACAAAGATCTGATCTACACAACCTCTACCTGTCCTAAAACCACACTGTCCCTCACCTATTACTCCTTCTGTTCCTCTCCTAATCCTCTCAATTAAGATCCTCCCATAAGCCTTCCCTACTACACTTAACAGGCTAATCCCTCTGAAACTACTACATTCACACTTGTCCCCTTTTCCCTTGTAAAGAGGAACTATACAGGCACTTCTCCAGTCCTCCGGTACTCTACCCTCTCTCCAGCAAACATTAAATAACCTCACCATAATAATAATAATGATAATATGAATATGAAGAATACATAATAATAATAATAATAATAATAATAATAATAATAATAATAATAATAATAATAATAATAATAATAATAATAATAATAATAATAATAATAAAAATAATAATACATAATTATAAAAATAATAATGATGATAATAATAATGATAATAATAATAACAACAACAACAACAATAATAATAATAATAATAGTAATAGTAATAATAATAATAATAATAATAATAATAATAATAATAATAATAATAATAATAATAATAATAATAATAATAATAATAATAATAATAATAATGATATTAATAATAATAATGATAATAATAATAATAATAATAATAATAATAATAATAATAATAATAATAATAATAATAATAATAATAATAATAATAATAATAATAATAATAATAATAATAATAATAATAATAATAATAACAACAACAACAACAATAATAATATTAATAGTGATGATGATAATAATGATAAAGACATTTTGGAAATAGAAAGAGTGAGTAGTGAGTCGGGTAGTGGGTAAAGTGTGCAGCAGATGGACAGATGTTAATGGAAGTGAAGGCAGTGAGAGAAAGGCGAGTACAGTATTTCAAGTTGTTGAATAGAGAGGACAGAGAAGCTTTGATTGTGGTAATGGGAGATGCCAGTAGAATGTTGTAATAAGGGAAGAAAGTGATAAGGCCATCGGAAGAGAAAACATATGACTAAGACTGAAAGAGATGAAAGCTAGTAAGGTGTCTAGGTTTGATGGCTACCTTTCATATCCTGTCCATGAAACCTTCCTTGAATACAACCAAACTAGACTTGCTACTCCTTTCCCACCATCAGTTCTCCTGTGATCCAGTAACAGCTACAACCAACATAAGTCCTCGAATAGCCCAGATTCTTCTACTTCCGACAGCAACACTACTCCCCTGCCTCGAGCGGCCTCGGGCCCAGTGCTGACCATTCAGTGTGTGTGCTGTGCCTCAGGCCAAGCGCTGACCGATCAGGGCGTGCGTCATGCCCCGGGCACAACATTGACCAATCAGAGCGTGCGCCATGCCCCGAGCACAACATTGACCAATCATAGCGTCCGACGTTCAGCCCACTCAGGCGGCAGGACCAACCACAATGAAGGACTATATTGCCTTGCCTACAAGCCACTTTTACTATTTTTGTATAAATACTCCTTATTTGTAACTATTCACGTTAATATACTAATACACCTTCCACGAGTTTCGGTTACCTTTCCAGGGGCACGCGAGATATATGAGATATTGAGAAAACTCAACATAAAATCAATGATATACAACTATCATGTTTAGTTAAATACCACTACTGCTTATAATGATATAGTAATAATGATGATAATAGGGTTTTTGAAAGAAGGGAGCTATGCACAGAACTTATGAAGATACAGTAATGGAGTGACATCTTTGAGGTATTGACAAACTTTTTACAGGAGTAACAACTCAATTGTTTTACAGGGGACCTGAAAGCAGGACATTTACATGTAGATAATACATTGAATTCTGTATTTACATTTTCATTCATATAATTTCAAGCAAAGAGAAGTGTTAATTGTATTTGTATTTCAATTAATTTGTTTATGAAACCCATATAAATTTTATGTATCAAATTATACACTATATGAATTTCAAATTATGACTATGATATTATGTATAACGATATGCATTTATATTATTATATAACAAGCAAAGTGAAATACAAAATTTATTTTGTTATTTACTCGTAGATGTTGAAAAACAAATGTATAATACATAAATTTAGCACTGATGTAAATAAAACATTCAGGCGAAGAATATTCATGCTTACTAACTCAGTTTATAATTATAAAATTATTTCAATTAGTTTTGCTTTTGTATGTGGAATGCATAGTACATTTGCAAATATATATATATAGGATAGGTTTTGAAGGTGGCATTACAAAAAATGATATGATTGTTTTCTACAATATGACCACATAACAGAAACCAGGCCACCTTCGTTTGATTTCTTACTCATTTTATATTATCTATCTATTCATTTTCTTTCAATTTTTATTTAGCTGTTACTTTACTTCTTTGAAATGTCCAGTATTGAGCTATTTTACTATTTCATGAAAAATTAAGTCTAACACGAACGCTACACTTGTACAGTACGACGAGAAAAGAGCGCGTTTTCATTCATCTGAGACCGCTATTTTCAAAATAAGTAACACATACAGTAGCGTATATCGGTGTGTGTATTCACTTGGTCTTTTGGATCACGTGTTCGACTCGTGATCGACAACTATTTCCCTCCTGGAAGAGAGCTCAGAGCTCGTAGGTCCGATCTATGGGTAATGCTATGACCTTTCACACACACACACCCCCAACTCCCCGCCCACGAGAGTCAGAGTAACGACCCGAAGCGCAGCTGTACCGAAATTAATTTCGGCCCTGGGCAGGATTCGAACCAAGCACTACGCGCACCACCATGCTAGTAGTTCATCGTTCTACCAACTGCGCCACCGAGTCGTGTGTGTGTGTGTGTGTGTGTGTGTGTGTGTGTGTGTGTGTGTGTTCCTAGTTGTATAACACGGGAAGGGGAGCTATGCTCGTAGGGACCCGTCTTTATATCTCTCAGTATCTAGTTTGCTCTTAAATTCTTGTGTGGTTTTTGCACACACTATTGTTTCGGCCAAATTGTTCCAGACATCCATCACTGTGTGGAAAACTAATTTTTTTTCAGATCTCTTCTATAACTGTCCTTTTTGAGTTTCTTTTCATATCCTCTTTGTCTTATCCCACTTTAATAAGTCTTCTCTGTCAAGGACTTCCTTGTCTTTCATGATTTTGTAGATGGTCAGTAGATCTCTTTCGTTTCTTTGTTCCAGGGTTGGTAGTTCCAATTTAGACAATCTTTGTTCATATGTCAATTTTGAAAGTGTTCGTGCATTCTTTGTCGTTGCTCTTTGAATTCTTTCTAATTTCTTTATGTTTTTTTTTCTGGGTGTCCAGCGTGTGTGTGTGCGTGTGTGTGTGTGTGTGTGTGTGTGTGTGTTTGTGTGTGTGTGTGTTTGTGTGTGTGTGTGGATTACCGTGACTTGTAGATTTACAAGAATGTTTTGTCTTTTGTACCAGCATAATAGAGAAACCTGCTGCCATAAATAAGTATTGTTTGCTGCAGGTATATTTGGAAACACAACCCTTTGATATTCAGCACCAGGTGTATATAATGGCCGTGTAGGCTATTTTTGTTATCAGACTGATTAATTATTCATCAGCAAAGGACCCTGAACATACGCAGAAGCTTGTGTATCCTTGACCATCTTGTCGGTTGACTCGGTGACCCTCTTCCCCTCCCCTCCTCCACTCCACGCGTCCGTATTTGGGCGGTTACGGAGAAGGGATACAAACTTTTTGGGGGCTACTATAGCGTGAGGTCTACCACACTAGCGTGAGGTCTACCACACTATAGCGTGAGGTCTACCTCCCGTTAGCACTATAGCGTGAGGTCTACCATTTTCATACATTTATTTTAGCGATAAACACACATTTTGTACATATCCTAGGAATGACTTGGATAGATAATTGGATTTCTAATTACATTCATAGTAAAGAAAGAAACGTAAAAATAAACATGTTATATATTTCCATACATTTATTCTAGCGATACAAACTTCGCACATCTTCTAAGAATGACACAAATAGGTTAGGTTAGGTTAGGTCAGGTCACGTGGACAGGTGACGTTTTTTATGTATTTGGGCAGGACACATGTTTGATGGACAGGTGAGGGGAGCGTCCCGGAAGAACTCGGATCACGCGGTGGACCTCGGCTGCAGGCTGCACCTGGGTAGGCGACAGATGGCGGTAGACCTCACGCTATTGTAGCACTTTTTTTTTTTTCTTTCTTTTTTTTTAGGTACATGGATGCTGCCACGGCGCCTGACCACTTTCACACAATTGATGAGACACATTCCTAACACATTTAGAGTTATCTCATTCATACTCTACATTCTTCGCATAACTCAACAATTAAAGTTATACGCGAGGATTTGGAACAACGTATATGTGTTTATTCTTTCACCTTTGCATTTCAATAAAATCCATTAGCTCTGACCTGTGTTGCGAATTCTACTGAATGATGTCGTCGATATGCTTTTTATGAGTTTCTCACAAGTCGATGGTAAATGAAAAATTTTCTGACATGAAATGTGCATGACTTTATTCATCTATCTACTCAATATCTATTTTTTGACGATGAATTTCTGATAGATTTCCCAAGTCCTATCGATGAATATAAATATTATACTTTCACGTCTTTAACATTCACAAAGATAACTGTCATTCTCATGATTTATTATTTCCTCAGAAATTCTCCTAAAAAGATAGAGTAAATTTCAGCAAACGAAACTGCTGCGAACTAATGTGCGTCGTTTACATCTATATATCAGATTTTCAATTACAAATAAGACATTTCTACTTGTACAGATCTATGTGTTAAAAAAACTACAAACTCGCTCAGTTATGTATTCAACAAAGACACCAGCTTTGCAAACGATACGCTTCTTGTTAAAAAAAACATATCCAAATACTTTTGTTAATATGGTAGCAATAGGTATAAGGAATTAAAGATTAAAAACGAAAATTCCAAAGAATAAATCAAACATTAAAGGGAAAATGGGTAGTTATTATTTCCTGTGGTTATACTGGGGTAATATTTTTATATCAAACCTGAAACACCAAAATTGTGCTGAGTTACGCCAAGCCAAAGGTTGTCATGGATTGGTGTGAACTCGCCAGCCAGTCGATAAATCTGAATGAAACATCTGCTAAATGTAAACAAAAATGCACGAAGGTAGACTGAAAATGGCACTGAACTTGCTATAATAAAAGAAAAATTGAAAGAGGCAAATTTACATGTGTTCAGGTCATCAAAGGGATCAAATAAAATTGACAGAAGTTACGAAGTTACGGAAATAAAACGAAAAAGACCAAATAACCAAAGGATGTAAAAGCAAATGAATAAATAAGTTGCATGTAGATTCGTCAATTATTAGATTAAGTTAGAAAATGAACTAACCTATGCTAAACTATGAACAATGTCAGAACTGGATTTAATGTAGAAAAAGGGGCCATTGTAGTTCCTTTCCTGCGCATGACAAGAAATGAAGTACAGCACATATAAACAAATAGATGAATAAAAAAAACAAAATATATAAATAGATGGCTACACAAATAAATAAAAAGCAAAACCTAACACTGATTCATCCCATAGAAATGCATCAATAATGTGGTTTCCACACCTAAAGAGGGATATATTAGAATAGGCACCCAAGATGATCCCAAACTTAATAACAAATCATATGAGAAAACAAAGAAATCACACACACACACACACACACACACACACACACACACACACACACACACACACACACACACACACACACACACACACACACACACACACACACACACACGACTCGGTGGTGCGGTTGGTAGAGTGCTGGGCTACCAGCATGGTGGTGCTCGTAGTACTTGGTTCGAATCCTGCCCAGGGCCGAAATTATTTCGGTATCGCTGCGCTTCAGGTCGTTACTCTGACTCTCGTGGGCGGGGAGTTGGGTGTGTGTGTGTGTATGTGTAAGGTCATAGCATTACCCATAGATCGGTCATACGAGCTCTGAGCTCTCTTCCGGGAGGGAAATAGCTGTCGATCACGAGTCCAACACGTGATCCAAAGACCAAGGTGAAAGACCAAGGTGAATACACACACACACACCCTCTCTTCCGGGAGGGAAATAGCTGTCGATCACGAGTCCAGCACGTGATCAAAAGACCAAGGTGAATACACACACACATGCACATACACACGAGAGTAGTGTGCGCCCATCTTCAATCTCTGGATCAATTCGCTGGATTTTTATTATACCTCTTGTCAACTACACAAAGAACACATTTCAAAAAGATTCTTTAAATAAGCTGACACATTCGAGTATGAAATATAACCGAAAACATGATTGCCTACATGCCATGCCCAGGTCATCACAATGAATTATGTATACAGTGTTATTAGAAAGGGATGTGGCACGACACCTGGTGAGTTGCTTTATTTGCTGGAGAAATAAATTGTTGATGAATTACAGAGGTTGTCGTCTAAGGTTACTATCTTCTCTGGGAAAGACAATTGCTACCTTACATACGGATGTGAATGTTTAGGGTTATGAACATGCCAATAGACTGGGTTTCTTTAAAATTAATAAAAGAATTACAGGGATTGGCATCAGTGGGTGGGATGGTGGGCGTACTTTGAGGGGGTGTAAGTACAGAGGACTTGCGACAACGATAGTGATAAAAAGTTTTCTGTGTGACAATCATTGAGACCACCTACCTAGAGGCTGACGACGCATTTTACGGTAAATTCTTAACGTTCAAATGTGCCACAAAATTGCTACTTCATTTTTGTGTATTTATTCTATTTATTTGTTAATGTATTTATTACGTTATATAAGTGTATGATTGTGCTAAAGAATTATAGTGTTGTTCCCTATCAGCAGGGAAAAATATCGTGAAACCTATCGCAGAGCGAAATTATCTAACATTTTTCAACTGAGAAACTTGACCATCGTTTTTGTTTATATCAGGCCTCTAGAATTCTTGAACAAGAAATTGTCGTTGTGATATTGTGCCCATACAATATTTAACTGTTGTTAAAATGTATGTCAACTTTATGCCAGTTTTGATTGAGATGTGATTAGTGTCAGAGGTCGGCGGGAAGTAGGTAATGCGTAGATCGAGTTTCGGTTAAGAATTTGAATATTTGGTTCACGCAGGTGTTGCGTCTTTCAAGGATGAGGCTGGACAGCACCGAGTAACAAAGAACTCATAGTTTTGGTATTTGGGGGCCACAAGGCAAGCAAAGATTTGATGTCCAGTAAATCAATGTCTATAGAACTACGCTTGCAATAATTAATACTAATCAAAAGAAGTAAGTGCGGTCACACTATCATAACTCAAGTGAGTTCGTTTGAGCAGAAACGACTTCGTTTTCATTTTTTTATTTTTCGAATCTCAGAATGTCATAATATTACCTCTGCGTCATATGTTGAGAAGCTGGATGACGAACTAAGAGAAGTATACGAATATTAGACACATTATTGAATTGTCCTTAGTTAAGTATAGAATACTGTAAGTGAAGTAGTCCAATAGGTTTTCAAATTCACAACATTTGACGAGAATAACGATAGCATGACAGGGGCTTTAGTGTATGTCGGGTGAGGGAAGTACAGAGGCGGGGGCTGGTACAAATAATTGTATAAGCGGTTGTTCTTGTGTAAATAGAATTAAGAATAAGAATTTAGGGGAAAACGTACATGTGAACAAAACTTCGATGAGAAGTGTTTTGTACGTCTATTATAATCCATGTTGTAAATTGTTCGATTGTAAATTGCGGATGCTATAGCAATTTTTAGAACGAAGCTAATTTAGGCTACGCATTAAGATCGTACTACAACGTGATTGGTTGATTATCGTCTATGTGTTTTAGAAATATGAACCCTTGTTTATATTCAGCTTTTGAAAATTAATATTTTATGAATTTAATGTATAAATTTCTAAAACTAAGGAATAGCATTTTGAGATGGTTATATGACATCGCGACAACTACCGTTGAAAAAATCGTTTGCATAGATATACATTATGTGCAGTGGAACATGATGTAGAACATGTATGAAAAGTCCTAAAGTTCGAAACAGTATCTCATCCAATATGTCGGATGTTGCTTAGGCACCACTTACACTCCCTGGAAAGACGAAGAGTTCGGGGTGATCTAATGTAAGTATTCAAGTGGATCAAGGGTTTTAACAAGGGGGATACAGGCAAGGCCATCATATTACGTTCTTACGTAGTTGGAGTTTCTCGGCCGTATTCCGCCGCTTACACGGCGCTCATTACAGCCGCCCTCATGCAAACTAACACTTGTATTCTTGCTTCATAGTCATATCATCCAGATCGTAACACTCAGTAAAGAAGTATGTCTTCAGTCTTTTCTTGAATATTTCAACATTTTCGGCCATCTTAAGATTCAAAGGTAATTTGTGATAGAGTCTTGGAGCACAATTTTCAAAGGCTCTAAATCCAATTTCCAGATTATACCGTGGCTCATGTAATCTATGTGGCATCACACTGTGTCTTAACAACATATCTGAGTCTATATGAAAGTCCTCAAGGAGATCACGTATATATTTGGGTCTACCAGAATTTAATGCATGATAGGCCATCACACATATTGTATACACAAGTCTGGCCTTAATTGGTAACCAATGCAGGTCAATTAAAGTTGGTGTTATTCTCTCACGTGAAGATAACCCTTTAATTAACCTTGCGGCTCTATTCATGACAAGTTGCAGCTTTCTCAGTAGATAGTTAGGGAGGCCATAGTACAAACAATTACAATAGTCGAGTTTACTAATTACATAATTATGATCGAGCATTTTGGTAATATTCTCGTCAAGATACTTTATTACAAAGGCTATATTTCGTAAGTGATAGCCCGCTGCTCTCACCATCTGATTTATCTGACACTTAAAACTTAAGTTGCAATCCACCATCACTCCTAGGTCCTTCACAACATCTTTTACTTCCAATACAGTATCATTAATTGTCAAGTGAGGAATGTTCAGTCTCATGATATCATGTTGTTTTCCAACAATTACACAATCAGTCTTATTTTCATTTAGTTTCAGTTGTTTGGACTTCATCCATCTATTTATATCTACCATAATTACACTCAACTTTTCTTCAATATTATCAATATTTGTCACTGTCATGTAAAATTGAGTGTCGTCTGCAAACAACTTGAAACTCGCGCTGTGTTTCTCAAGTATATGAGATAGTTCAATTGTATACATGCAGAACAAAACAGGACCCAACACACTTCCCTGGGGGACACCTCTTTCTAAGGTTTTTTCCTCTGAGTAAGATTGACCTATTTGAACACAGTATGTCCTATAACTCAGGTAACTCCTTAAGTATTCAAATGAATCCCCATCTACACCAATCGATCTGCAGTCTCTCAATAGCAATTTATGCACAACATTGTCAAACGCAGCACTCAAATCTAATAAAATCAGAATACCACACTTTCCCTCATCCATTACCACAAGTAAATCATAAATCACTGAGCACATTGCCGTTTCAGTAGAGTAAAGTCTCCTATAGGCAGACTGGTTGTTGTTGTTGTCGTTCCCTAGACTGTCTGTCCGAGCAGTCCCGTCTCCCCAAGGAATGCCACAGCCGAAACTGGGTTTTCCCACAAATCCTTTATAGAGTGTATGTTGTGTTGTTTGCGTGCATGATTGTGTATAATGCAGTCTTCCATTATGTGTTGTATGGTATGGGGTGAAGTGTTACATCCTGGGCAGCTGTTCACAACACGGTCGTCCAGCCTCTTCTGGTAGCTTAGAAGTGCTGGGTGGTGACCGCATCGCAGTCTGGCCAAGTGGACTCTGTCTTTTCGTGGGAGAGAGGATTCAGAAGGGTGGATATCAGGGGGTCTGGCATGCAGCAGTGTGTTGTCTTTCAGTGTGTTAATGGAGCGGTGAGTGATATGATTATGAATATGTTTCCGGAGGCTGGTATTTGGTGGTTGTGGAGGAAGAGAAGAGAGTATCTGTGCGTAATAAAGGTCTTTGGGTGTAGTTTTAATGTTTCTTGGTGTGTGTGGGTGTTCTGCTATGTAGTGTAGCGGGTGTGATGTGTTTGTGGTGGCTGCGGCAAGTGTTTGTGTGCCTCTCATGTCGAGGTGGTCCTTGACTTTGAGGACTTTTGTTTCATGGTGTAAATGGTCTGTAGGTGATGTATTTGTGCAGCCTGTAATTATTTTTAGGGCTTTGTTTTGTATGATTTGAAGGGTGTTGTGGTGTGTCTCACTGAGATTAGGAGCCCATGCAGGACTCGCATAATTCATCACTGAGCGTATGCATTGTTTGTATATTGTTATATTAGTTTCTTTGTTTTGTCCAAATGTTGTTCCTGTGATTGACTTAAGTGCGTTAAGTCTAGGTGTGCATTTGTTTTTTATGTTTGTGAGGTGTTGTTTGAAAGACATGGATGTATCGTATGTTACACCAAGAATTTTCGGTGTGTTTGTGTGTGGTATTAGAGTGTTGTTGATGTAGAGATGAGGTATGTATTTGTGTTCTTTTGTCCAGTTGGTGAGAAGTGTTGCTGTAGATTTGGTTGGAGCTATTTTGAGTCTGTTTGTGATGAACCATGTGTTGAGTGTGTCAAGGTAAGGCTGGATTATTTCTGCAGCTTTGTCTGTGTTACGATGTGTGCATGTGATTGTTATGTCGTCTGCGTAGGAAGAGATTTGTATTTCTGAGGTGTCTGGCGTGGGTAAGTCATGCATGTATAGATTAAATAATGTGGGGGATAGAACTGAGCCCTGTGGTACTCCGTTCTTAATGTTTCTGATGTGCGATGATTGGCCATTATATGACACATGAGCATTCCTGCCTGCCAGATAATTGGCCAGCCATCTTTTGGTGTTTATTGAGCATGTCTGAGTTATATATGTAATTTGTTAGGTTGTGGCTGGGGATAGCATCAAAAGGTTTACTAATGTAAAAAGTTATAATAAGTGTTCTGTGTTGGTGCCTATCAGAATTGATGACATCAAAAAATTCTTTGTGTGAGGTTTGTCAGAAGAGTGTTTGTGGAGTGTAGTGGCCTAAAGCCGTGTTGTGAGTCAGCAAGGGGAATATATGGTGTGACAAGTTTAAGTATTAGGCGTTCAATGACTTTAGAGGGGGTGCAGAGAAGTGTGATTGGGCGGTGCGATGTTGGGATTGTTGGGTCTTTGTTCGGTTTTGGAATGGTGATTATTTTACCATGCTTCCAGATGTCGGGTATAGTGTTGTGTGAATAGCTGTAGTTTGCAATGTTTGTGAGTGCGTGTATACCTTGTGGTCCAATGTGTTTTAGGTGGATGTTGCTTATGTTATCAGGGCCACAGGCAGATGAGTGCTTGAGATTATGCATTATGAGTTTTGTCTGACTGTCTATGAAGGGTGTATAGTCTGAGTCTGTGGGGAAGTCTTTCTTACGTCGAATGGTGCGTCGGTCGTCAGGGTGAGATGTAAGATGGCTCGTCTGTGCAAAATGACGTATGAGTGCGTTTGCTTGTTGTCTGTTTGAGGGTAGATTATCTGTTGTTGTGATTATTGCTGCGTGAGAGCGTGTAGTGTTAGTGTTGGATAGTGTGATGCTGTTGAGTGTTTTGTACAATTTGCTGGTGTTTGTTTTGTGATCAAGTGTATTGATAAAGTTTTGCCAATTTTGTGTTTTTGTTCATGTATTTTATTGGCAATCACAGTGTTTAGTGTTTGTATTTGGTCTGCTATGTTTTGAGGGATAGGTGTGGGGGTATCGTGTTTAAGTGTGTCACGTTGTCTGATGATGTCTTGGATTTCTGGTGTGAAGTTGGGGTTGTGTGATTTTCTGTTGCCTCTAGGGATGTATCTCTTGTCTGCGTTTTGTATGATTGTATTAAAAGCGTGCACAGCATTGTTTATGTTTGTGATTGGTGTACTGTTAAGTGTTTCAAAATGTTGTTCTGTCTCTTCAGTAAAGGCTTCCCAGTTAGCTCTCTTGTAATTGGTGTAAGTGTGTCTGTGGCCAGCTGGGGTGCATCTTGTTTTGGTGGTGATGATGATTGGAAGGTGGTCAGAGCCAAGGGCTCCGACCACTCTCCATGATGTTGTTGGGGTTAGGCAGGGGGAGCAAAAGGTGATATCAGGAGAGGAGGGAGTGTAGAGGGCTTGGTATGGGATATGTGTATGATTATGCGTGTTGTTCATGATAGTCAATGAGTCGAATTGAGTCTGTATATCAAGCCCTCTGTCTGTGTCAGGGTTGTCGACAAACCAGGCAGACGACTTGGCGTTGAAGTCACCACCCATGATCAGGTTGGGGATTGAGGTTAGTTGGCTGAGTTGAGGTCTGAAGGTGTTTGGAACTGTGGGGGATGATTGGGGGGGAATGTACATGTTAACTATTGTTAGTGTTGAATTGTTGCCTGTGCGGAATACGAATGGATTGGGTTTCTGTTGTGTTATCTGTGGTAGAGAGGAGAATTTTGGTTGTGGCACTTGTGTCCACAAAACAGATGGAATGGTGGATCAGGGTAATGAGTCCACCGCCATTGCCGTCAGTCCGGTCTTGTCTGATGGTGGTGTAATTATGAAATGATGGTGTTTTGTGTGAGTGTCTTAATTTTGTTTCTTGTAAAATTGCAATGTGTATGTTGTGTTGTTTAAGAAAGTGTTCAAGTTCATGTTTTTTAGTGTTAATACCGTCAATGTTGTGTTGTAATATGTTGATGTTGTGTATTTTGTATGTGTTGTATGTTGCCGTTTGGGGTTGAGGTTGGGGTGGTAGTGGGGAAGGTGTAGGATCTGGGTCAGAGGGGGGGAAAGGAGAGATCGGGACAAAGGAAGGGGAGTACTAATCGGGGGTAAGGGCAAAGGGAAATTGGGAGTGGGTAAGGGTGTTGGCTGTGGTTGGGGAGGTGGGATTGGGGTTACTGGAGGGCAGGTAGAACATGTCCAAGTGTTTGTGTATTGGTTTGTGTCAGCAAGTGTTGTACAAGTGAGGTGGGCCCAGTTTTTGCACATATTGCACTGAACTGAGCCCCTTGTCTGTCTGCTCGAAGTAATGGGTTTAGAGCATGTTGGGCATGTGTATTTTGTGGTGGGCCCAGGATTGCTCTCTACATCTCCGGCTAAAAGTAGAAGAAGAGGGGTGATCGCCGGAAAATGACCCCTCAGTGCAGAAAAAACGTAACATTGTGTGTTGGAAAAAAAGGATTGTGGTACTCCCCCAGGTAGGCGTAGTTCCTCCTTGGGGATCGGTGCCATCTGCGTAGAGCTGATGGCCAGGGGTGGTTGCTGCTGATTGGCCCCCAACTCTTGGGGTTGGGGGGTGGTCCCACGACGTAGACGTTGCAGCTCCAGGACTGGTTATCAGGTAACACATTCACTCGTTGCATATGCTCGAGCAGTTGATTCAAAATAACATTTTCCATCACTTTAGATAAAAATGTCAAATTAGAGACTGGTCTTAAAGAATTCAAACACTGTGCATCAAGATTTCCTTTAATTATTGGCTTTACGATCGCTCTCTTCTCAGACATTGGGAATATATTACTGTCAATACTTTTATTCACTATGTCCACATAAATGTCCATAAATTGATCAAAGTTCTCACTATGAATAATGTCTCTTATTGGAACAGGATCATTGTCACAGTTCGTAAGTTTCATTCTCTGTACTATTAAACTAACAGTAGTTCTGTTTACTGAAGTAAACGACAGTAATTTCATTTCCGGTACATGAGCAGTAAGGATTACTTCATGGTTCATGTCCATATCAAAACCAGACACAATATTTCTAATCTTGTTGTCAAAAAAGTCTAAGAATTTATTCGCTAGCTCTCTGTTAAAAAAACCTTCTGGTAACTTATTTTTCTTTTTATTTCCTGTCAAATTATCCAATATTCCATACAACTTGTTAGTATTAGTACCCGCGTCTAGCGTCTTATTTCTATAATACTCCTTCTTTCTCTTTATTATAAGGCGATTTTCATAATTCCTCGCTTTTTGATAGTCTCTCCTGGCTTCCTCAGTTTTCTGTCTCCTCCAAAGCCTCTTTTTTTTTTTTCTTTTTCTCTTTCTTCACACGTCCCACTTCATCATTGAACCATGGCGCACTATCTACAATAACAATTTCTTTCTCTATTAACGGGCACATATCTTCATATTTTCCTTTAGCAATGTCATTAAATAATATCGAGAGACACATCACACACTCTTCATATTTTCTATGAATATGATTACATGACTCAAGTTTCTCCACATTTAGGGTGTTTACAACAGAAGTTATAAATAGATCCGGCGTAAAATTTCTCATTGATCTACACTTTATTAATTTTGATTGCTTTTTACTTTGTCTATGGGGTATGAAAAACGTCACTAGATAATGAACAGGCGACAAATGACAAATTTCATCTACATGGAGACCATTAACTAGGTCATTATTTTTATCTACAATTACCAAATCTAATATGTGGCCACTAATTGATGTTATGTCATTAACCATGTTCATTAAATTAAAAGAATCCATCACTTCAATAAACTCCATAGTACTTCGCGCACTTAAATCGTCTATCCACAGATTAAAGTCACCACAAATAAATGTATTTACACTAACCATACCAAGTGTTTCTAAGTATGTACTAAATTGCTCCGTGAATAAACTTTTACTCGCACTTGGGGGTCTATAAACAATAATAAAAGTACACTTTACTCCATCCATTTCACAACCAACTTGCACGTGTTCAAAACTTTCAAAGTTATTTGTGGAGTAAACCTTCAGTTTTTTAAATACATGAGAGAGAAAAATCCCTACTCCTCCACCCCGTTTTTCTGTTCTAGGTTTATGTAGGAAAGTATGCGTCACCGGAGTCATTTATTTAATTTTAGCGTTATCGTATTCATTTAGCCAAGTTTCAATTAGTGCTAGAATGTCATAGCTTCCATCAGTAATTAGATTCCGAATATCAAAAGTTTTATTTCCTACTGACTGTATATTCAGTAATCCACATTTTATCTCTGAACGATATCCATCAATAGCCATGATCAGTATTGCTCCTTATCCTCTCTATCTCCATCGCCAGGACAGGACAGCAGGAGTCACCAACTGAGTGATTCACTTCGGGTTTTTTGTATCTTACACAGTTCATGCACATTTTCTCAGCCACTGCACAATCCTTCCTTGACAGGACTCGTGGTAATATATTTGAATTGGACAAATTTAGATTGAAGAAGGAAATAAGCAAAAACTAATTTACCATCAGGAGTGGTTAATGAATGGAATAGACTTTCTAACCATGTAGTGAGCGCTGAAATCATTGGTTGTTTGAAAAGAGAAGATTAAATAACCTTATGGATGGGAATGGCAGGTGGTAAATGGATATAGGACTGTCCAGTGTAGGCCGTATGGTCTTTTGCAGCTTCATAAATTCTTATGTTCTAATGATGGACAAACGAGGGAAGAATTGTCACACACAATCAATGCGTTAAGAATGAGTGTTGGTTTATGGAAATGAGAATGAATGAGATAGCCTATTAAAAATTCTTTAAATTTTGTACAGATTATCATTCCTTATATCAGGCATAAAGGTTTTTACACTCATTACACTGGGCAAGCTCGCAATTCTTGTGAATTTGAATTGCTAAAACACTTTGGTTAGTGTTCCAGACTTCCCCGAGAACATTTCAACAATATGTATGTCCAATATATATATATATATATATATATATATATATATATTATATGTATATATATATATATATATATATATATATATATATATATATATATATATATACAGTAGACCCTCGTTTTACGCGGATTTTTTATGCGCGGTTTTGAATTTACGCGGATTTTTGGGTTTTTGGGTTTTTGTATATATATAGCCTTAGCAAAGGAAGTTGGCGGTGAAGGATTTGCAGATATGGAGGAAGAAGAGGTTCGGGAACTGGTTCGTGGCCATGCAGTTGAGCTGTCTGAGGAGGAACTGGTGGAACTCGTCCAGTCGGCCAGTGAGGAGGAGGAGGAGGAGAAGGGCAATGTTGAAGAAGAAAGCCAGCCACAGGAAGGATTAACTTTGGACTCATTGGCAGCCTTGATACGACAGGCCTCCGCTCTCAAGGCTGCCATTTATGAGACTGACACATCCATGGTGAGGGCAATTGCGGCGCAGAATGGCATCGACAGTGTTATGGCGCCCTACAAAGCCGTTTTGCAGGACATGAAAAAGCGCCGAGTACAATTGCCCATCACCATGTTTTTACAGAAACGTGGTGGTCCAGCTAATTCTGATGCCGAGTCCGACTAGACTGCTACCTAGACTACTACCCCCTTCTACATATATTCATTTCATTGCACTGTTTTTTTCTTGTTCTTTTGTTTGTATTGTATTGTTTTCCTATTTTTCTATTGTATTATTTTGGTTCAATGGCAATTCATTGTGGAAATAAAATTATTAGGGTTCTAATGATTGTTTTGGTATATCTCCTTCAGTGGCGGAATTTTACGCGGATTTTCGTTTTACGCGGGGGTTCCCGGTCCCTAACCCCCGCGTTTAAAACGAGGGTCTACTGTATATATATATATATATATATATATATATATATATATATATATATATATATATATATATATATATATATATATATATACTGTATATATATATATATATATATATATATATATATATATATATATATATATATTTTTTTTTTTTTTTTTTTTTTATTTTTTTTTTGTCAACCACAGTACACTTTAATTCTAAGCCATCGACATCGGGAGACCCGCGGAGCCAACATTTCTGCATGTTGGCCTCCGCGGATCTCCCGATGTTGATGGCTTAGAATTAAAGTGTGTTGTGGTTGATAAAAATGTATATCTGTTCACTGGGACCCATTCACTGTTGTACAATTACATACATACATATATATATATGTATATATATATATATACATATATATATATATATACATATATATATCTATATATATATATATATATATATATATACACACACATGTACCAGTGGCTTTTTTCCTTTACAAAGGAGGAGGTAACCAAAGGAAAAGGCATAAAATTCATTCCCACCCATTTCATCCCCACATATTCCACTCCCATTCACCACCCCTCGCTCCCTCTTTTCTTGGCTCCTCCTGGATGACGGGTCATCCCTGCATCTCGCCGACTGCCCTGGGTCAGAAGGAATGTAGCAAGACACACTACATCCTTAGCATGGCTGCTTCATTTAATCGGCGATCCCTCTCCGTCCCCTCATGCAGAAAAAGAGAAGACGGGGAGAAATCCCGTCGGGCTGCATCAAAATATCATTCACACATTCTCCCTCACCCCCCATTCCCCAACCACTCCCATGCGTCACAGCATTATCCACTCACCCCAATCTTCTGCCTTCTCCCTTCCTTCCTCAACAGACATTCTCCTCTTTCCCAATGTACCTTTTAACCCCATCCATCCATCTCATCCTAGGTCGCTCCCTCATGTCCACGTCCTCCGCCTCTGCCTTCCACACCTTTTTCACTAATATTTCTTCACTCATTCTTTCCATGTGTCCAAACCATCCCAATACTCCTTCATCAACCCTATCTCCCAACTCCCTTTCCCTCCCCCCAATTCCCCCCCTCACCTTCTCGTTTCTTACTCTATCTAGCCGAGTAAACCTTACCATACTTCTCAGGCGTTTAATCTCAAACACATTTAAACTCTTCCTCTTTTCCTCTCTTATATTCCATGTTCTGCCCCATACAGTGCTTTCGGCACAATCACTCCTTCATACAATCTCCTCATAGCATCTATTCCCAAATGTCTTTTTCTCATTACACTTTTCATCCCCCAAGGCATTAACTTGCTCATCTCAGTCTACATTCCACCTTCACCACTTCCCCTTTCCCACCACATTCACATCCAAGTATCTAAAGCTATCTACTTCCTCTAGTAGTCTTGTCTCTCTTTCGTAATACTCACTTCTAATTTGCTGTCACCCTTTTCCCTTGTATGAGTACATCTCATCACATTTATCTTCAACTTCCTTCTTTCGCACACCTTCCCAAACTCCGTCACTAACTTCCTTTATCCCTCCTCTGATCTTGCTACAAGCGCAGTGTCCTCAGCAAACAACTGGCTTATCTCCCACTTTTCTCCACTTTAACCATCTCCAATCCTCGATCCATTACCTCTCGCACCACCCCATTCATGAATTAATTGAACAGCCAAGGCGACATAACACATCCTCGGTTAAGTCCCACATTTACCTCAGACCACTCACTCTCTCAATGTCTAATCCTAAAACAGGCTGTACTACTCTCGTAAAAAATCTTGACTGCTCTTAAAAGCTTTCCTCCTATTCCATATATCTGCAATACCTCCCACAGTGCCTTCGTGTCCACCCTGTCGTAAGCCTTTTCCAAATCCATAAAGGCCCTAAAAAAATCTAATCCACGCAAACCCACATTGTTCTTCACCAATTACTCCCTCTGTTACTCTCCTAATTCTCTTAGTCAAAACCTCATAAGCTTTCCCAACTATACTCATCAAACTGAACCCTCTGAAACTAATACACTCACACGTGTCCCCTTTTCCCTTGTGCAGGCACTCCTCCAGTCCTCAGACACTCTATCATCTCTTTCACAAGCATTAAACAACTTCACCAGCCAGTCCAGCATCACTGTACTTTTTTTTTTTTTTTTTTTTTTTTTTTAGACAATCCATATGCCCCCCATCTAACCCAGGTGCCTTAAATGCTCTCATCATTTTAATAACGACTTTCACCTCATCTTTCCTTATTTCTCCTCCATTTTCTTGATTCATCATTGTCATTTTCTTAGCGCTTCCCATCGCAACTACCTTTCCCTTCCAATCCTCCTTCACATTTAACAGCTC
>NC_134809.1:43649482-43924482 GCF_046742065.1 Oratosquilla oratoria | reverse complement strand
TGTTTGGTCAATGTCCAAGTTTCACAACCGTATAACACTGTTGGTCTAATTACAATGTTGTATGTTCTCATTTTTGTTTTCTTGCTAACCTTTCTGCTTCTCATGATGGTAGAGAGAGCATGGTAGCATCTATTTCCTGCTACAATCCTTTCATTTATTTAAATCTCTATCTCATTTCTTTCCGTTACAAGGGCTCCTAAATATTTGAATTTGTCTGTATATTGCAGGGATCCGGCCTGCATGTTGCCTCTATTGCCGCCTTCTCTACTCATTTTCATGATTGCGGTCTTACTCTTGTTGCACACCAGGCCTACTTCCCCCGCATTGTTCTGGAATGGTGTGAAAATTTCGTCAATCTCATCCATATTCTCGGCTATCATCACAACGTCATTTGCATAGGCTAAAAGCCCTATATTTCCTATGTCAAATCTTGCTCCTGGGTGGTTAAGGGTTGATTCACACTATCGGTCCGGTCGCGCTCCGCTCTTGGTCCGCTCTCGGTTCTGAGGTATTCACACGTACGGTCTGCTCTCGCTCCGCTATCGCTCCCGTCATTCCCCCTCCCTGGACACCAGTAGAAGTCTTACCACCAGTTACGAAGGATGTGTGACTTTTCTGACGCCGAGTTGGCAATAATCGCTATTGCACTTGATGAAGAAGAAGAAAGAAAACAAAATAGAAAAAGAAAGATATTGTGGGTTCATCCTATGTTGCAAGATAGGAAGACTGAATGAGAATTTCATACTCTGCATCCTCGTCTTATTGATGATGGGAGTAAATTCCACAGCTATTTCAGAATGAACAAAGGGACATTTGAGAAAATACTATCCAAAATTGAGGATGACCTGAAATGTACCAGAAGATGCTGCACTTCCTGGCACTGATGTGCTTGCACCATACGTTATAGTGGGAGATGAGGCTTTCCCGCTGAAGAGAAATTTGATGAGGCCCTACCCAGGTTCACAGACTGAACATAAGGTAGAGAAGAGGATTTTTAATTATAGAATATCTAGAGCCAGGAGGATAGTTGAGTGCACATTTGGTATTCTAGTGCAAACCTTCAGAATATATTTAAGGAAACTTAAAGCTATGCCTTCTAACGCTAATGCAATCATTACAACAACATGCATACTTCACAATCTGATACACCCAAATGCTGTTGCATTACCAGATACTGTTGTCATGCCTCCATCAAACACAGTACGTCCAATGAGAGGAAGAGGGGGAAATGCTACAAAGGAGGCTTTTGGCGTGAGAGAAAAACTGAAAAATTATTTCAGCTCCCCAGCTGGTTCAATGCCTTGGCAAAATGATAAAATATAAGTAGACAAACAAACTTATGTAGGAATATTTGTTGAGTGAGCTAAGGAGATGCATTTCCGCAGTGGATAATAGGCTGTTATTATACATATGGAATTTCTTTCTTCGGTTAATAATGTGTATTTTTTTTTCTCTCAGTACCTTGGCAATATGATAAGTATGCAAACATTATTGTATAGGAAAATTGTTTAGTGAGGATAGGAAATGCATTTCCACAGTGGACATTAGGCTATTGTATGGAATTTCTTACCTTCACAACCCAGCTGCCTGCTTATTTCAACACAGCTTCTTATTTTCGCCACGTTATCACTGTAGTGCAGCGAAGTCAGGTCATACAGCTCTGGTTTACCTTTTGACTAATTCTATTAGCATTTCATCTGAATCCACAAAATTAAAGTAAGTTTTGTAGGTTATATTTTATTCAGTTGGTGCTTATGTATATCCTAGCTGTACGCATTGTCATTGTATCAGTGATAAATAAAAAGAAAACGTATTTTTATCATTTATCTAACTTTCTCATGATCCCGTTGTGGTGGTTTTTTTTATTATCCATGGTTTGGTAGGACAGAAGGTAACACTGCTTGCTTATATAAGGCTGAATCTCGACTGGAGTGGAGCAGGAGGAGCAGGACCGTGGCAACTGAGTTCACACTGGCGCTCACGGTCCGCTCACGGTCCGCTCTCGCTCCAGTAAAAATATCTTTTGACGGAACCGTGACCGGAGCGAAACCGGAGCGAGAGCGCCAGTGTGAATGCTTCCACTGAAATTAATGAGACAATATTGGACCGGACCGAGAGCGGACCGCGACCGGACCGATAGTGTGAATCAAGCCTTAAGACTCTCCCTGGCCGCCTTTTCCATTACGAGGTTGAAGAGTGTTGGAGATAGGATGCACCCTTGCCTCAGTCCACTAATTACCTCAAACTCTTCTGTTTCCTTCCCCCCTACCTTTACTACGCATCTGTTATCTACATAGCTATGCCTTTATTAGAAAGAGCAGTTTCTCTGGTACTTGAAGTTCTCTGAGGATCTGACACATTGATTCTCGGTGTGTATATATATATATATATTCTTTAAGGCATATTGAATTGTATGCAACAGCAAATTGAGCTCTGATGAGTTTCCGATGAAGAGTTTCAAGTCTTCTAAAGATCTCTCTAGTATGGAGTGGTAAAGAAAAAACCAAGGTGCCGATAGAAGCCATCTAATGGGTACAACAGGATACAAGACGTTTCGCTAATCACAGTTAGCATTTTCAATTGTGACAATAGCAAAGAAATGGATGATTATAAATACAGAAAGTAAGCACTAGGAAAGATTACAAAGAAATGACCGCTATTCTGGTCTGAAACTGGGAAAGGACACGTTGAATATCGGGGAAAGGAACGCGGGAAGGGGAACTGTGACCACTGGGAAAGGACACTCAGATGACCGTTACTGTGGCCTGGGTGTCCGTCGCGGACACCCAGGCTCTTCATCGGAAACTCATCAGAGCTCAATTTGCTGTTGCATACAATTCAATATGCCTTAAAGAAAATATTTTGCCGCGTTACTCCAATATATATGTGTGTGTGTGTGTACATATATATATATATATATATATATATATATATGTGTGTGTGTGTGTGTGTGTGTTCAACTTCTTATTGGAAGCCGCAAAGGTGTTTTGACGTTTGGAGATTCGGAAAAATATATATATTGTAGCCGAAGTCATTTCTACTCAAACGAATTCTGAGCAGTTGACGAAAATCGGACCAGTGGGCGGTGGCTTTGAGAGGCCCGTTAGCGAGGAATTGCAAAAAAAAAATAAACAAATAAACAAACAAATGAATAAAACAATTAATAAACAAATAAAATAGAATAAATAAATAATAAATAAACAAATAAGTCAAATGTTATCGTCGAAAGCACTTTTTCCTAGATATTTTTTATATAAAATAAAAGGAAATATCTGAATGTTATCTATTTGTTTATTATACATATGTTTTAGTAATAGTAATATCAACATTTTTTATAAATGGAGTGTATTATTATTAGATACGATAGGATTTGGATTGTGTATCAGTTAATGCTGGTGTGGAATTTTGGCTGCTGCAGTTGGGTGTTCTTCACTGTACTTTGATGTTGGTTTAGGAATTTAGGGGAAGGATGGTGTGGACAGTGGCGAGCGTTGACAAGTATTCAATCATTCCAGTTAGGTCTTGTGGACGTATTGGAAAGCCCATGAAATTTGAATAATTAGGTGTTGGGGTAGAGTGACATTTCGCTCGTGCTTTGAAGCTCCGTGTGCTCGCTAGTTTGGAGACAAAATTGTATTTTTTGTATTTGGTATTTGTACATTTTGTATTATCTGTTTCACTCTATTTTGTATTGATTTCATTTGTCTTATTTGTTTCATTTATCTGTTAATCTATTCATTTCCTTATTTCTTTTATTATTTATCTTTATCTACTTATAATTTTCCTGGTGTGAAGTAGATTTCGCCCTTGGATAGTCTACACTTCCGGAGAGGCTTACGGCGTGGGCTCGAGGGAAGTTTGTACACGTGCTGAGTAAGGGGAAGGTGTGAGCGGGATGGAGGTGGTGGCAGGTCGCCCTTGGGTGAGGTGATCCTCTCCTCACCTCCGATTCAGGTGAGGGGTTGAGGGCGAGTTACAGGGATAGAAATTAGTTTATGTAATCAGAATATAATTTATTAGGTTCTATTAATATAATGTATACAAAATAGTTTCCCTTGAGGAACTGTGATTGAGTAACTTGGGTATAGGAAGTCACAATATCAAAGCTTGCCAATCATAAATTCGCAGGGAATAAAGAAGCCACAGCGAGGGTAAGCTCTAAAATATATATGTTACAAATTTTGTAAATATGTAATATTTATGGTAGAAAGTAACTTTATATAATAGGAATTGAACTAAGCATTTTTCATTCCCCAAATTTCAACGGGCGATTGGGTTGATACGGCCCGTAGCAAATTTTGTAAAACAAGCCAAAGTTTATTTAAAGACTTGAAATGACGGGTTTAAAGAAGCTTCGTGATTACAGGTTTGTCTATTATTGTCCTCCAACAAAGGTACAAGTTTTGTTCTTATTTCTAAAATTTCTCTTAAGTACACATGCTCTAATGTGTTAAACAAATAAGACTCACGAACTATTTTTCGCATGAGTAATTTTTCTTTGAATTCCTTATTTCTTTTGCAGATGCTTCCTAGTTTGAAAATACTCAAATTATCTCGAAACGTGTGGAAGAGGCCAGATAATTGTGTCACTATTTGCAAACATGGCAACTCTGCAGTGAGTACATCTGCGTGCAAGAAGGGCACCTTCACGATGCCGAGCCCTCCTACTGATGTCCAAGCGACTAAGGCTAAACCGTCTGAAAGTATTCCAGGACCAAGACGGTTTCCAATAATAGGTTCACTTCCTACCATTCTCATGCACAAAGGTTATTACAATGCATATTTTTTCATAAATTCACTTCGTGTTACTGGAATTTGGTAAACATTTGAATTTAGCAAACAAAACATTCAGTTATAGATTTTCATCCTCTTATGCATCCGCAGTCATCCATTTATATAATGATTTATATATTTTTTCTTAGTATTTAGCATTTTCATGAACAATTACGCCGTCTATATTGTGAGTAGCGCATTTTTACTATAAAAACCTGGAATGGAATTCGGTAGAAAAAAAAGTTAATCATTGCACGGTTATAGGTGGAAGCACACTAGATAACTACAGCTAGCATGCTATTTGCTTTTGCTACTCGTTTTGATTTCTGCTATCCAAAAGTTGTAGCATACCTCTGACTTGATGCTGGGAAAACTGGATAATAGCAACTTCTGCTCACTTGAGTGCTCAAATGAGCCACAATTCCTGGGGTTTATATATGAAATGTAAATAGAATTGAGCATGCATAGTATTGTTTATACGCGAGTTGTTTATGTATTTGTTTTCAACCGTCTTATAGCTGTGAGGAGAGGCAGCTCCTCGCAAAAGACGCTAGGAAAATTATGAATAAGAGAAACTCCAAAATAAGGCGGAACCTGTCCAAAGAAATAGTGCCATGATCAACCCACTCTGAATGGGAGAGAAAATCTAAGGCTTCAACTACGATTTTGCTGGCCTGGGCCTGAGAAACCCTATGGTCAAGAATGCCCATTCTAGAGGTAAGAACATCTGCCAGATTAAAAGACCATTGAAAGGAATTGCCTGCAGGGGTATCAGAAAAAAAGGGAAATTAGACTTAAATGTATCATAATTATAATCCAAAGATTTGGGGTTGAGACACGAAGCAGATAACATTTCAGAAGCCAAAGAGTTAGGCACAAGCTGTGACTTTGCAAAAGAAATTTTCTCAGACCCCGTTGAATCATTAGTATTTACAATACAATCCTCGCACTGGCGAATAAAACCAATAGACTTATATTGGGGATCATCACCAGAAAATTTAAGAACAGAAGGATGCTGATGTAATAGTGTGAAAGTGTGAACCATTAAGGTGATGTTTGGTTATTAATAAATGAGAGCAGCTTTTGTTTAGTAGACCTTTTGCAAAGTTGGGGGGGCGGTATGGTTTGACCACTTCTTAACATATATACAAACTGAAACTATACAGATGTATACTTCTAGAAAATACAGACTTGTAAGCGTCATCTGCTTGCAAAAAAAAAAAAAATTGCTTCGTGAAGAAGTATCCTCAGAAGACAGGATTGGGGGCTAGTGAATGCAGTCTGGCTCTCGTCTACACAGGGATCAGCTGTACATCAAGAGCTACGCACGTGGTCCTGGCTCACACATATCTACAAATATACAGTAAATGAATATCGAAAATACATATATCATATTTTTTGCATGTACTAGCCCCTCACAATACCCGAGACAAAAATATAAGGGTGGACAGCAAGGGGTAACAATAATATTCAATGTGGCCAAAGAATGAAGCAAGTAATGGGTACCGCGTGAACCCGAAAGTCAATACTTATCTAACAACATCGACACGCCCTTCGACATAAACATATCGATAATGTTACAAGAGGACGTTGAGGGGTCTCGGAGCACGCTGATGATACAGCCTGAGGCGATGGAAGTAGCAAGTAGCTAGGAGACAAGGCACAAACTTCGAAGGCAATAATGGCTGTGGCGATGTCCCGCAATTATGAAGTAATCCACCATGTCACACTTTCCATTTCCACAAGAATATTATTGCAAGTTCGTATAAGTTTCCTTACGCTATCGTAAATTTGGTAGGCTGAACCTAGCTGTGGCAATATAAAGACAAAATAGAAAAAATAAAATAAAATAAAACAGACGTGCTCGAAGATGCGGGATGCTAAATAGTTCAATAGTGCACTATTGCAAGTCACTAAAATTGTTTCACACAGAAAAGTGTTTTTACCGCTGCCACCATGTTTCCATACGTTCAGGGTAGCAAATAAAAGAGTTCACACACTATATTAATATAATTTAAAGCAAAATTAATACACGAAACAGAGTGCATATGTTTACATCCAATGCAAAAACAAAATTGCCTACTCTGCGTGAATTAGGTTCCGACGCGTATTTACAATTCCTTATAGTGCAATTCCGCTAGGTGCTTACATACAAATATAAATATACATAGATAAATATGCATATAGATAAATGTAAGTTCTCATTATAATTTATACATACACAGGCTCCCATAACACTTTCATTAAAGCATTAAAGGCATTATAAAGTCGGTGTTCAGTTTATTTTTTATTTCACTATTGCAGTAACAGAATTGTGTGTAAATATTGCTTGGCGGGAATCTTTGTTAATTGTTTTCGCTAACTCAAAAGTAATCAGAAAAACATTCCCTGTTCCTGTGTGACAAATACGATGTAGTTTCCTAGCAAAGCAAGTAGCAAAAGCGAGTAGCATGGGAGCGAGAAATACCGCGTGTGCAGCCACCTTTAGCGATTATTACAAATCACCCTATTAAAATGATAATAAAGATGAAATTAGATTTTACAATAAGATTGTTCTATTACTTGTGACTGAAGAAATGTTTCTTCGGTGTAAATTTATGATGGAAAAAATATATAAATATGTAGTAATGATTTTCATCAAACATGACGGTTGCCAATGAATGTTGACTGTGCAATTCAAATGAGCGCTCGGCCAGGACGATGCATGTCAAATGAGCTTCTGCATTCTGAACTCCATTGTATAACAAAAATCGGATTATTATTATTATTTCTTATAATAATCAAAACTAGTATGATGATGCACGTCACAAAGCATTTCCGGGATCTGGTTTATTTATAAATAATAATCAGTATCTGTCATCATGAACCGATCACCATAGTTTGTGTTAAAAGTTATCTTCGCTTCACAGACATGGATTTGAAACGCATATACCTCTTCTGGGAGGCCATGGTTAAAGAGTACGGGCCCATCTTTCGCTATGACTTGCCAGGCCTGCCCCCGATGGTGTTCACAGCTCAGGTGGAGGATGTAGAACAAGTTCTCAGAGCAACAACACATAATCCTCTACGACCCGGCTTCCTCGCCCTCAAGAAAATCAGATACGAAGCTGATGGTGACAACTTTTTGAAAGGGGCTGGACTGGTTCCGGAGTAAGTCCTTTCGATCTAGCGCGCATTCGGTGAAAATAGTAAGAGAGGGGAATATTCGTAGTTTACATTTTATACATTCAGTTAGAATTATTACCCATTTTCACTATTTTTGTAAATGTATACTAATATTTTTTCACGGTTTTATACACTATATACCGGGAGCATTTTATTATGTAGCTAAAAACACATTTTATATTTTGTTTTAACTAGAAGAATAAGAAAATCTAAATACAGACTAGTTCTGTATGGTAGTTGAAGAGCAGGTGAGTATTATGAATATTTGTATTATAGATTGTAAAATTTAAATGTAAATTGTACTGTGATCAAGAAGTTGAAGTTGTTTTTATGGATTGTAATTTACTTCAAAGAGTCCTTCAGGATGTGGTGTACGTCGAGATTTACCACTACACTATTTCCATTATCTCGTGACCCTCAAGGTGTTGTCTGCCGTGTTGTCATGTACTGAATCAAACATTCAGCATATACCGGAAGCTGTCCACTACCCCGAGTATGTCAACATGGAATATTCTAAATACATATATATTTTTTTTATTAAATGGTAGGTGATATGAGTAATTGTTATACATGTAAAGAAAAGAAGAGACTTGTTAAACGATGTGACATCTCAGGTCAGGCGACGTTGCCCCGGCTCCCAACCTATGAATTTCCGTGGGGTTAGGGGGATGTAGTAATTACATAGAGAAGGTGAGTGCGGGCTTCGGGCCTTTTGCAGTCTCTTTAATTATACCGGTCATACATGCAAATATAAAGAAAACGGTGTCTCCACCGTTTTCTTTGGAGATGGTCACCAGATAATGGAAGAAGTATAGTCATTCTGCCAAATCAACCTTAGTATATCTATATGTTATTTTTTCTGTATATAGTAAAGGAAACTATAATACAACCCATATCTATTTTAGGATTATAATAACGATTTGAATCTTTCCTATGACAATGTTGTGTCTTTTCCCCATTTTGTCACGCCTAGTTGTCACAGGCGAGACAGGTGGGATGGGGATGGGTAGGACGACAGTGACAATCGGATAATGATTGGTGGTCAAATTGGCTCCGTCGCACTCAAGGGTGGGGGGATTCCCACTTCTGCTCCACCCTGAACGGACTTCTTGTGAGCAATCTCGCGATGTTGTTGGTGTTGTAGTTGTTGCTGTTGTTGTTGAAACTGTTGTTTGTGTTATTGTTACTCTTTTCCTGCTTGAAATCCGTTCCCTTCTGTTCGGTGTCGTCACCTAAAGGCCAAGCTCTATATAGACCTTGCTAAGGGCATTCCCGGCAACGAACAAGCCGACAAGGCATCTCTGGATGCAGCACCGACTCCTCTTCAAATGTTCCCACTTCATTGCTCGCAACAAACCTCTTGTACCCGACCCTCTGGTCCCCACCGCAAAACTTGATGCAAAAAATCTAGTAGGAACACTTGACAAATAACTTAAAAGGAATCAGGCCTCATTTACACCCCATGACTCTCTTCCAACAAGTGTAACGGAATCTTAGAATCTAACTCGGTGGTTCCCAGCGCATGCCCCACAAGGGTGTCAATTTTATTTTTAATGTGGACAATTTGAGAATGATTTTTTTTTTCCTAGTGGGTCTGTGTTAGTATGAGTGTGTGTGCGAGTTAGCACATACGGTGCGTATATAGTATGCACACGTAAAAATATTTGCGCGTATGTACGTATGTATGTAGATGTGTAATTAACATATGTTTATGTATGTATCTTTTTTGATAATATTAATTATACACCATAGGGGGCCATCAGGATTTTAATGATGCTTAGGTGGGGCTTTATGGAAAAAGAAAGTTGGGAACCACTCATTTAACTCAACCAGACCTGACTTGACCTAACCTACCCTGACCTGACCAGAGCTGACCTAACCTGACCTAACTTAATCTAACCTAACCTAACCTGATACTTTTTTAAAGAACAAGACATTCCATTTCCCTCTTACCCATGATTATTTCACGACCGAAAACTCCCACTCCCCTGTCCTTGTAAGTACTCCACTCACATCACACATTTGAGTACTCTACCCCCACAAGGACTTAAACAGGCTAGGTCATCATATCAAGACAGCAGGGTAGGTTCGTAGTAATGAATTCAAATTGGACAAATTTAGGTTTAAGAAGGAAAAAGGGAAGAACAGGTTTACCAACAGAGTAGTGAACGAATGGAATAGAGTTAGTAAGTAACCATGTAGTGAGCGCCGAAATCATTGGTTGTTTGAAAAGAGAAGATTAAATAACCGTATGGATGGGGATGGCAGATGGTAAATGGATATAGGACTGTCCAGTGTAGGCCTTATGGTCTGTTGCACTCTCCATCCTTTTTTTTTTTTTTTTTTTATAATCTGCTCGCAACAACATTCTTACTTTCTCATCTCAGACAATAAGTATACGACACCTCATTTTAGAAGAATCAGAATGTTAATCCCAAACCACGTGTCTCCACGTGTTATTTCAAGAAATGGGATTCGAGTCCAAAGTAAAGTATCCTTTACCTTCTTCAGTCGTGGTTTGTAAACATTCCCATACCTGAGGGATATTAAGGATAGAACAGCTGGTGAATTATAGATGAGAAATATGCGAACACACGCACGTTTATGCACACACGTATTGTATTGCACTGTATGCTAGTGTAGGAAAAATAGGTTAGCCACACATTCAGAAATGCGGGTCCCAGAAGATATTAAACGTGTGAAGAAACGAGTCATGCCAGGACTGATAACGTTTTAGCTTGTCACTCACTAGGAGGATAAGTCTTCGACGAAAAACAGATTCGGCGTTTTAGCTTGTCACTCACTAGGAGGATAAGTCTTCGACGAAAAACAGATTCGGAAGACTCGGAATACCAAAACCAGAAGTTGGAATATAATTAAGTGTAAAGTATACCAGAGGTCAGATAAACTAATCATAAATAGAATATCGTAGTTCATATTATGATAAAGACATTTGTGACAAAATAGAATGTACAAAGTCTGTTAGGAAGTAGAAACAACAGAAATTGGTAACTCAATGAGTCTATTTAATCGTAGGTCAGCCTAGAGAGAAGAAGAGAGACAGAGAGAAACAGAATCAGTCAGAAAGAGAGAGGATGTTGACCTAGGGCTTACGAACTAATTTACGTTGATGTTTTGGTGTGGTTTTATTTGTGTAATAACATATTATGTTGGAATATATATATATATATATATATATATATATATATATATATATATATATATATATATATATATATATATATATATATATATAAACTAAACTAAATGTTTAATTGGCCAAGCTACCAGCCAACACATACACGCATGCACACACAGTTATAAAAGAGATCTGAAAAAAAGCTTTCCACACACAGTAGTGGGTGTCTGGAACAAATTGGACGAAACAATAGTGTATGCAAACACCATACATGATTTTAAGGAAAAAACAACTAGATGTTGCGAGATACAAAGGTGGGACACCAAGAGCATAGCTCCCCTTCCCGTAGAATACAACTAGGTAAATAGGAGTAAGCGTGGGTTTGTGCTTATAGCGGTCTGGCAAGAAGGACATTGGATAGAATCATCTCCCTGCTGCCCATTTTCAAAACCTGTCTTCAACCCCCTCACCTCCATCAGGAGGGGCTGACACTAGGTGGAGCTGATAACCGGCGACTGGTCCCCTTCCTCCCTCTACTCATTTTAGCCAGTGACACAGAAACAGCCCCACAGTGATAACACAGACAACAGTCCGAAGTCCCTTCTTCTTCTTATGAAAATAATAAGTTTATTTGGCATTGAATCAATATACATGAAGTGCAGATAATGAAAAGAACGCATAGTTCGAAATAACAATTACAATTGCCGAGGATAACGCAAAAAAGCATATAAGTTCCATTGCGGTCCTCATGGCTTATTTCCATTGTGGTCATTATTATTATTAATAATATTATTTATTACTATTAATACTATTATCATTATCATGAACACTATTATTATTAACATTATTGTTATCATTATTATTAGTGTTATATATCATCAATGATATTTTATTTTCTCTTTTGTTGTTATTATTACTATTGTTAACAACAATAGTAATAATAATATTATGATTATTATCAATAATGATATTAATGCTGTCATTGTTGTATTTCACTTATATTTCATTATGATAAGTAGTAATAGTATCATTATATTATCGTTATTATTGTTATAACTATTATTATAATTATCATTATCATTATTATCGTTATTATTATTATTGCTATTATTATTATTATTATTATTATTATTATTATTATTATCATTATTATTATTATCATTATCATTAATATTATCATTATATTTTATTTCTATTTTATTCTTATTACTGTTATTGATATTAATATTATAATATATTTCTATTTTATCATTATCATGTTGTTATAATCTTACTATATTATTATTATTATGTTGCCGGTATAGTATGTGGCCTACCTTTAGGATGTGGTCTACAATTTTTGTTTTTCATATGTGGCCTACCTTTCCAATTAGGTTAATTTAGGGTAAGTTAGGTACCTTATTTCAAAATTTTCATGAGGTAAGGCACATTCAAATTGGGTAGGCCACAACTCGGTGGCAAGGTTGGTAGAGTCTCCGACTGTCACTATGGCGGTCCGGGTTCCAATCTTACACGGCTGAAATAATTTCAGTACCGCTGCGCTTCGAGTCGTTACTCCAACTCTCGTGGGCGGAGAGTTGGGTGTTTGTGTGCATGTAAGGTCACAGCATTACCCATACATTGGTCATACGAGCTCTGAGCTCTCTTCCGGGAGGGAAATAGTTGTCGTTCACGAGTCCAGCACGTGATCCAAAGAACAAGATGAATACATAATATACCAGTTTCAAAGAGGTAGGCCACATACTATACCGGCACCATTATTATTACTTTGTCAATTATTATTTTTACTATTTTCTTCTTGTCGTTACATTACTTTTGCTCTGCTATTTATCATTGTTATTTTCTTTTTCTTATTTTAGTTTTATCATTCATTATTACACATACACATAGTAGCATTATTGAAAACAGCCAGTACATGAAATCCGTTCGGGCAGGCAGGGCGAGAACTGGTGGCGCATGCGCAGTAGAGTCCAGGCGCCTCTGATGAAGCCCGACAATGTCGTCCATTACCTGGACCAGGTGGACCAAGTAACGCTTGAGTTTTTGGACATGTAAGTAAACTAAATTCGGTAATGAGGAAGAAAGAAGGTAAAATATACATTGTATATTAATAATATATTAATGTGTGTATATATCATATTGTCTGATGATGATGTGGATTAGTAAGACGCTAAGTCATCTGATTTTAAACCGACACTTGAATCTGAATATATATATATATATATATATATATATATATATATATATATATATATATATATATATATATATTTCTTTCTTTCGACAGGATACCATCCATGCAGAACGAAAATAAAGAAGTACCAGAGGATTTCCTAAGGAATATTTACAGATGGGCACTCGAGTGTAAGTACATGAACACCGAGCTATTAAGGGAAATGCGAAAAAATCTATTTTTTCGATGATTTCTGCATCTGTGGACGGACTGAAATAGATGTTCGACTTGTGACGCTTATCATCATCAGCATTATTTAATTATTATTATTATTATTACTATTATTATTATTATTATTATTATTATTATTATTATTATTATTATTATTATTATTATTATTATTATTATTATTACTACTATTATCATTATTGTTGTTGTTGTTATTATCGTCGTCGTCGTCGTCGTCGTCGTTGTTGTTGTTGTTGTTGTTGTTGTTGTTGTTGTTGTTGTTGTTGTTGTGCCGGTATACAGGGTAGTATGTGGCCTACCTTCTCCCCGTAGCCCCAAAGGGACATTCCTAGAAAAAGGTAAAGGCATAAGAGAGTCTGGGAGTTTTCCAACCAGTACCCTTAGGTTTGGGTCTTTTAATGTGCATGGATGTGGTACAGATGAAAGTAAAAGGGAAGAGGTAGGCGGTGTGTTTGTGAGAAGAAAGATGGATGTGTTGGCGTTGAGTGAAACTAAGTTGAGAGGGAGGGGCGATTTTAAATTTGGGAGTGTAGTTGGGAGGGTGTCAGGAGTGAAGAGAGGACGAGGGAGAGAAAGGGTAGCCATACTAGTAAGTGTAGGGATAGGCAAACGTGTGGAGTGGAAGGTTTCTTCAAGGTTTATGTGGATGAAGGTGAAGCTGGGAAGGGAGATGTGGGTTTTTGTAAGTGCATATGGGCCTGGTAGTGAGAAGAGTGTAGAGGAAAGGGAAGTTTTTTTAATAGATTTAAATGAGTGCATAGAGGGATTAGGGAGAAATGTCAATGTAGTGGTATTGGGAGACCTTAATGCTAGGGTAGGAAATGAAACAGTAGACGGAGTGGTTGGGAAATGTGGAGTTCCAGGAAAAAATCATAGTGGAGAGTTGATGGTGGAGATGTGTCTAGAAAAAGAGTTGATAATAGGAAATACAGTGTTCAGTAAGAAAATCAAGCATAAGTACACATGGGAGAAGGTGATGGATGGAAGGGTGGTAGATAGAGATTTAATGGACTATATAGTGGTAACCAGGAGTATAATAGGGAGAGTTAAGGATGTACCTGTTCTAAGGAGAGAGAGTGGAGGAATATCAGATCAATTTTGGTGGAGGGTAAGTTGAGAGTAGAGAATAGGTGGAGAAAGAGGGGAAAATACAGAAAGTAGGGAGGTGCTTAGAGTAAACTGCTTAAATGAGAAAGAAAAGGAGGAATACAAGAAGAAGCTGAGAGAGGAGTGGGAGTGAGTGAAGGATAAAGTAGAACTAGGAGTGGAGGAGGATTAAGGATGGTTCAATGAGGGAGTCGCAAGGTGTGCAAAGATGGTGTATGGAACAAGGAGGACGGGGAAATAGAATGAAGGGTAGTAAGTGGCGGGATGAAGAAACAAAGAAGGTTGTAGAAGGGAAGAAGCGAGCTTTCACAGAATGGTTACAAAATAGGACAAGAGAATCATATGAGAGGTACAAAGATTAGAGAAGTAAATCATAAGATAAAAGAGGCAAAAAAGGGAGGAGATGTGAAATGGTGTAAGAGTATGATAGGACATTTTGAAAGTAATAAAAATGTTTTGGAAAGAAATTAAGAGAGGAAGAGGAGGCGAAGCAAGTAGAGAAGAAAAGATAAAAGGTGCAGATGAAGAGATGATAATGGAAGAGAAGGCAGTAAGAGGAAGATGGGCAGAGTATTTTAGGGAGTTGCTAAATGTAAAGGAGGATAGGGAGGGAAAGGTAGTCGCAGTGGGAAGCGCAAAGAAAATTACAGTGATGAGTTAGGAAAATGGAGAAGTAAGGACAGATGAAGTGAAGGCATTTGTTAAGATGATGAAAGCAGGTAAGACACCTGGGTTAGATGGGTGTCACGAGGAATGTCTGGAAAAAGGAGATACAGTGATGGTGGACTGGCTGGTGAGGTTGTTTGATGTTTGCTTAAAAGAAGGTAGAGTGCCGGAGGACTGGGTGAGTGTCTGTATAGCTCCACTTTATACAAGGGAAAAGGGGACAAGTGTGAGTGTAGTAGTTTCAGAGGGATCAGTTTGTTAAGTGTAGTTGGGAAGGCTTATGGGAGTCTCTTGATTGAAAGGATTATGAGAGGAACAGAGGGAGTAATTGGTGAGGAACAGAGTGGGTTTAGGACAGATAGGGGTGTTATAGATCAGATTTTTGTGGTAAGACAGATAGGTGAGAAAGCTTTAAGAAAAGATAAGGATATTTTTTTTGGGGGGGCTTTTATGGATTTGGAAAAGGCTTATGACAGGGTAGACAGGAAGTCACTGTGGGAGGTATCGCAGATATATGGGATAGGAGGAAAGCTTTTAAGAGCAGTCAAGATTTTTTACGAGAGTAGTAGAGTTTGTGTTAGAATCAGAAATGGAAAGAGTAAGTGGTTTGAGGGAAGGGGGGGCTTCGTCAGGGATGTGTTATGTCGCTTTGGTAAATGCAAGAGTATTGGGTCGGGGATTGGAGAAGGTTAAACAAATGGAGAAAAGTGGAAGATAAGCCAGTTGTTCTTTGCTGACGACACTGCGCTTCTTGTAGCAGGATCAGAGGAGGGATTGAGGAAGTTAGTGACAGAGTTTGGGAAGGTGTGCGAAAGAAGGAAATTGAAGATAAACGTGGGTAAAAGGTGATGAGATGTACAAGGGGAGAAAGTGGCAGCAGACTGGAAGTGAGTATTAAGAGAAAGAGACTGGAGGAAGTGGATAGTTTTAGATACTTGGGTGGGAATGTGGCGGGAAAGGGAGAAGTGGACGTAGAATGTAGATTGATCGAAGCAAGTAAATGCCTCGGTGGATTGAAAAGTGTAATGGGAAATAGATATTTGGGAATGGATACTAAGAGGAGATTGTATTAATGAGTGATTGTGTCAACAACACTGTATGGTGCAGAAACATGGAACATAAGAGAGGAGGAGTTTGAATGTGTTTAAGATGATGTACCTGAGAAGTATGATAGAGTGAGAAATGAGGAGGTGAAGAGGAGAACAGGGGTGGAAAGAGAGTTGGGAGATGGGGTTGATGAAAGAGTTTTAGGATGGTTTGGACACATTGAAAGAATGGGTGAACATGGGGAGGCGACCAAGGATGAGCTGGATGGATGGGGCAAAAGCGGCTCTGGGAAAGAGGAGAATGTCTGTTGAGGAAGAACGGAAGAGGACAGCAGATAGGGGTGAATGGAGAAGGGTTGTGTATGGATGATGCTGTGATGCATGAGGGGGAGTGGGTGGAGGATGGGGGTGAGGGAGTATATATGGAAAATAAATTGATGCAGCCCAAAGGGATTTCTCCCCGTCTTCTCCATTTCTGCATGAGGGAACGGGAGGGGGGATCGCCTATTTAATGAAGCGACCTTGCTGTGGATGTGTTGTTTCTTGCGACACTGCAGGGATGACCCGTCATCCAGGAGCCAAAATAATTTGGCTACCTCTCTTGTAAGGGGGAAAAAGCCTTTGGTATATGTATTTATTATTATTATTATCATTATTATTATTATCATTATTATTATCATTATTACTATTATTGTTATTATCAATATTAATATCATTATCATCATTATTGTTATTATTAATAATCGTGTTTTTCCTCTGTTTTTAGATATATGTACCATCTTTGATGCATCTTCTCGTTCCTTTCTCCTTTGGTGTTCCATACCCTTACTTGGTTTGCCATTTTTATCCTCTCATATCCTTTTCACCAATTTCGTTTAAGTACGATATTTTACATTCTATTCTATCCTACCACAACCTTCTCATTTCATATTTGTTCATATTGACCTCTAGTTTATATTTTTCACATTAGATTTATAATACATATTTTTAATTTGAATTTTTTTTTCTTCTTCTTTTGGTTGAACTGATAATTAATCATATCTTCTATTTTCTTTGGCACCTTCATTCCTTGTACACATTCTTGTGTTTGAGACTTTTTATTATTTACATATGTACAGACACACACACACATACACACACGTGTGCGCGCGCACACACACACACACATACACACACACACACACACACACACACACACACACACACACACACACACACGTCGGTCGAAATGACAGCGAAGTTTGGAACTCCAGGAAAAATTCAAGTTTCATCGATGTCAACAACGTGGGAGTACCTTTGTTGTGTTAGTAGGGAAGGGGAAAGCTCGTGGTGTAGTGGGAAGGTGAAGAAAAAAGAAAAAGAGAGGGACTGAGGAAAATTGAAGGAAATGAGGAAGGGGACGAACGGATCCCGGATGTTAGAAGGGGTGTAAACAAAAGGAGTGCATAACACACAGAAGAGTTAGAACGGGAGCAGAGGTGTCAAAAGCAGAAATATAGATAATAGCAGCTCAATGGAAAGAGAAGATAACTGATTTTATGGATTTAATGAGGGAGGAGGTGACAACCTCCCCTGACTAGTAAATCTAGAGGAGAAACTAAGAAAAATTAACGAAGCATGGGAGGTTAACACTAATTATCCAAAGAGTTGATAAACTGGAGGAAATAAAGAAGGAGAATCAGAACCAACTAAAGAAATATAATAATTAAAATGACAGTTGAAAGAAGTGAAAAATGAAATGAGGAATTAAAGAGGAATAATAAAGAGAATAAAGAACCCATAACAAAAGAAGCACAGGGTTGGGGAAAAGTCCATGAGAACAAACTGAAGGCACGGTTATTAAAGTGATGAGAGAGAAGGAGAATATAGTAAGAGACTTAGCAGACAAAAATAAAAATATAAATATATTAGGGATGGAAGAGAAGCATAATCCAAATAAGACTACAAGACTAAAAGAGAAGGAAAAGGTAAACAAGATATTAAAAGTAGTTCAAGAGGATGAACAAGAAACAGGGAAAGAAATTGAAGAAATATATAGAATAGGGAAATACAATACAGATAAGACCAGACCAATTAAGGTTAAATTCAGGTCACAAACGACAGCAGAGAATATCTTAACAAAAACATGGAAACTAGCAGTGATTCATATAAACAGGTATGGATAAAAAAAAATAAAGAGGAAAGAGAGGATGAGAAAACAAAAAGACTAGAAGCTAAGGGGGAAAACGAGAAAAGAACAGAGTCAGACAAAGAGAAATTCTATTGGAGAGTAGTGAATATGAAAGTGAGGAAATGGTTCATAGCAAAGAAAAACGGAAGGGAAACAGAAAACACGATGGAAGTAGCAGAAAATTAAAAGTGTCTTACACAAATATAGATGGATTAATAACAGGCTTGAATGAACTGAATGATTACCTGAAGGAAAAAGAAGCGGACATAATGGGAATTGTAGAGACATAATTGAAAGGTTCACTACCACCCAACAGTGTAGGACATGATGCATATAATTATTGGATTAGAAACAGAGAGGTAAAATAAGGGGGTGGAGTTATGTTCCTGACTAAGAAGGATATAAATGTGAGGAGTGTCACATATGGAAAGAATAGAGTATAGATGATTATGATGGAAGTAGAGGACAGTAGCAGTTTGTAGCAAATTATGTGCCTCCTAAAACGGCTTCATGGGAAGAGAGAGAACACAAAAATATGTTAGAAGACACAAGGATAACACTCAATAAGATAATGGAAGATGGAGGAAGAATAGTTATAATGGGTGACTTTAATTGTAAAGAAATCTGCTGGGAAGAGATGACAGTGAAGGGTGGAGACGACCTATGGGGAAATTTACTACTTGATGTGATTATAGACCATACAATGACGCAATGGATACAAGAGAATACTACTGTAGGTATAGAAATGAGGAAGAACCATTGAGACTGGACCTGATAATCACATCAGAACCCGAAATAGTGGACAAGATTGAATATAAGACACCAATAAGTAAAAGTGACCACATATTGGTTGAACTGAAACTAAACGAGGAAAAATACATGAAAAAACGAACAATATAGAAAGAGAAGATTGATGTATGGATTTTTTTATATAAAATAAGAGAATTCTTTTAAAAAGAAGACTGGGAAAGGATACACAAGAAGGAAACAACAGTGGAAGAGGAATGGAACATTTTGACAAAAATTTATAAAGGAGTGGAAGAGTATGTTCCAAGACAAAAACAAGAAAAATTATATGTAAAGTGTTGATACAACAAAAGATGTAGGGAGTTAAAAGACAAAAGGGATAAAGCTTGGATAAAATTGAAGAAAGGCAAAAGACCTGAAAAATCGAAAATATATACTAGTTATAGAAATCAATATATACAAGTGTGCAGAGCAGAAAAGAGAAAATACGAAAAAGATGTCATAGAAAAACGTAAAGATAAACCAAAAATATTTTACAGATTTGTAAGCAACAAACTGAAAAACAAACAAGAATTAGAAAAAACTACGAAAAGGAGGAGTTGAATACACAGAGGAAATAGAAATGGCAGAAATTATGAACAAGCATTTTAAATCAGTGTTTATGAGGGAGAATATACAACATAGAGATATCGAGTGGGAAAAGAAAGTTCCCCCTATGAAAGAGATAGAAGTATCAAGGAATGAAATAATGAATCACTTGAGTAATCTCGATATCAGAAAATCGCATGGACAGGAGGAAATGCCAAACTGGATTTTGAGAGAATGCAAGAATGAACTAACAGACAAAATACATAGTCTAATAAGCAGTTCATTAAAAGAGGGAAAAGTTCCAGAAGATTGGAAAAGAGCAAATATAGTACCAATATATAAAGGGGGAAATAAGGAAAACCCTACTAACTATAGACCGGTCTCTCTTACAAGTGCGATAGCTAAAATTTGTGAAAGAATCATTAAAATTAGATTGGTAAGGCATTTGGAAAAAAATGTACTAAATCCAAGGCAATTTGGATTTAGACAAGGACGATCATGCGTCACAAACTTAATGTGTTTCTATTCAAGGCTAATAGGTGTAATACAAGAAAGAGATGGATGGGCTGATTGTGCATTTCTAGACCTGAAAAAAGCTTTTGATAAGGTGCCACATAAGAAATTGTTAAAGGAATTACAAACTGCAGGAGGAATACAGGGTAAACTGCTAAAGTGGATGGAAGACTTTTTGCATGAAAGAAAAATGAGAGTGGTGATAAGAGACAAACACTCTAATTGGGATGAAGTGATTAGTGGAGTTCCACAAGGAACAGTTCTGGCCCCAATAATGTTTGCTATATATATATATATATATATATATATATATATATATATATATATTAATGATATGGATAAAGGGATTGAAAGTTATATGAGCTTCTTTGCGGACGATGCAAAAATGTTGAAAAAAGTGAACAGTGTAGAAGATAGTGAGTCGCGTACAGAGTGATCTCAATAAAGTATGGGAATGGAGTAGGAAGTGGGAGATGGAATTCGATATTAAGAAGTGAAGTATAATGGAATTTGGAAGAAGAAACAAAAAACAGTGGAATCATATAAATTGGGAGAGGAAGAAATTAAAAAAGTAGAAGATGAGAAGGACCTGGGGCTCATTATAATGAATGATATGTCCCCTGAGAAACATATAAAAAAAAAAATTCTGGAGAAACTTATAATTTGATAAGAACAATCAAAGTTATATTTACATACCTAGACGAAGAAATGGTGAAGAAAATACTGGTCACTTTGATAAAAATAAGATTGGAGTATGCAGCGACGACGTGGTCACCAAGTACAAAAAATGTATAACAAAACTTGAAAGAATACAAAGAGCAATTACGAAATTGGCACCAACACCTTCAGAACTATCATATGAAGAGAGACTAGCAAAACTTGAGGTACAGGCATTAGAGCAAAGAAGAGAGTAAGGAGACTTGATAACTATTTATAGAATCAAGAAAGGCATAGAAACTATTGATAGAGAGGATCTAATAAAATGGGATAGTAGAGATACAAGAGGACACGGAAAGAAAATCAAGAAAGACAGTTATAGAAGAGACCTGAAAAAACAGTTTTCCCCACAGGGTAATAGACGTTTGGAACAAGTTAGATGAAAATGTGGTGTGTGTAAAAACGATACACGAATATAAAAACAGTCTAGATAAAACGAGATATGAAGACGGGACACCACGAGCATAGCTCCCCTTCCCATAAAATACAACTAGGTAAACACACACACACACACACACACACACACACACACACACACACACACACACACACACACACACACACACACACACACACACACACACACACACACACACACGACTCGGTGGCGTGGTTGGTAGAGTCCCCGACTGTCACTACGGCGGTCCGGGTTCGAATTCTGTCCAGGGCTGAAATAATATCAGTATCGCTGCGCTTCGAGTCGTTACTCCAACTCTCGTGGGCGGGGAGTTGGGTGCGTGTAAGGTTACAGCATTACCCATAGATCGGTCATACGAGCTCTGAGCTCTCTTCCGGGAGGGAAATAGCTGTCGATCACGAGTCCAGCACGTGATCCAAAGACCAAGGTGAATACACACACACACACACACACACACACACACACACACACACACACACACACACAAGAGGAAGAATGTATGTCCATGGGTTCTCCGATGGGAGTTCTCTTCGCAAACTTCTTTATGGATACTCTTTGGTGACATCCAGAGGCCTAGCACGTATTGCCAGTACATCGACGACACATTCATTTGTGTAAACAGTGATTCCGAGCTGCAGGTCTTACGTCAAACATTCGAGGAAATATCCGTCCTACACTTGACCATGAAAAAAGAGTACAGATGGTGCCCTTCCCTTCTTGGATGTCCTCCTAAAAGTCGAGGAGGACACAATTATTACTTTGGTCTACGTCAAATTCACTAACTCTGGCCATTGTTTGAATGGACAAAGCGAATGCCCTGACCGATTTAAAGAGACTATTACCGCGGCTTTCGCTAGGAGAGCTCTGTCCCAATGCAGCGAATGGAAAAACGTCCACAAAGAAATAGATAGGGTATCCCAAATGCTTGTAGATAATGGATACACACACCACGTCGTTTCCAGTGTGGTCAAACGCACTATAAACATGTGGTATAACCACCAAAACAACGCCTTACAGATCATCCCGCCTAGCAACAAAATTAATTTATATTATAAGTCCCAGATGTCATAGTTTAAAGAAATGTCAAACCTATTAACGAAAGCGATAGGTTAAATCTAGTAATTTCCTACAAAAATAAGAGGATTAGTAACCTAATAATGAGAAATAACACCACTCCCGAACGCCCTCTCCTTCAGCGTAGTCATGCCATATACAAATTTGTATGCTTACATGAGGACTGTGGGCCTCATGCGTCGTATATTGGTATGACTACTACTGAAATATCGAGAAGGCTTACTCTTCACTTATCTGCAGGCGCCATCAAAAATCATTACAGAAACCATCACCAACTACGACTCACAAAAGAGGACCTTGTGAAGTGCACTTCCATTATTGCCACGGAAAAAGACCAAAGAAGACTTGCGATTCTCGAAGCGTTGCATATCAAACATTGCAACCCTGACATGAATAAACAGCTTCAAGCTCTTCAATTTCTCCCATCTTCCAAAGCCCTGATCGCACATTTCCATGTTGATAATGTCTACTCTTCCACCCCACGGCGCGGTGACCAATTGACCACCCCACGGCGTGGAGGATCATTTGTCCTTGCTGTGGGGTTTTGTCCTTTTGCTGACCTCTCCTAGGTTCGTGCTTATTTTATATTATCTGTTTGTGATCTTCCCTTAGCTCATTCTATGTAACACTTCCCTTTATATTTACGCATTGATATTTGTATGTATTAATTCTACTTTGAGAGTGAAGTTGTGTAACTTCGAAACGTTGGTACCGAAATATCTACTACTTTGACTAACCTCCTTCAATGTTGTAATGTCCTTTGCTGCTCTTCTACATAGATTGCCTCTTGAAATACGTCGCCTTGTTCGCAGTATTGAACAAGTTAACAAGAAAATTGTAAGTTATCATCATGCTATTATATACAACGTATATATATACATATATGTATATATATGTGTATATATATATATATATATATATATATATATATATATATATATATGCTAATAAGAACACGGGTACGTGTGTTCACTTATGCAAAGTAGACCACTTATCAAAAGAAATTAACGAAGCAGAGCGCTTTCGTATATTACATTTTCAGTGCAAAAAGTACATATACTTTTTGCACTGAAGATGTAATATACGAAAGCGCTCTGCTTTGTTAATTTCTTTTGACAAGTGGTCTACTTTGCAAATATATATATATATATATATATATACATATATATATATATATATATACATATATATATATATATATACACACACGAGCAGCGGGCTGCGCCCGACTCCGCTACGTAGAGACTCAGCCCTTTGGTGGAGCTCGCTTCGCTCGCGAGCAATCAGTCGTCTCCGTTGCCGTGACGTCACCACTCAACCAATCAGGGGACGTGTACCTTTGAGGAATTTCCGGTTTCCGGTCCGATTTAGACTTATATGAAAGGGAATTCTATTATTAGTATACGATCAACGGGCTGCGCCCGACCCCACTACGCGGGGGCTTGGCCCTTCGGGCGAGCTCGCTTCGCTCGCAGGCAACTAGTCTCCGTTGCCGTGACGTCACCGTTCTCGTCCAATCAGTTGTCTCCGTTGCCGTGACGTCACCACTTGGCCAATCAATCGTCTCCGTTGCCGTAACATCACCACTCTCAGCCAATCAGGGGCCGGAGGGGACGTGTACCTTCGAAGGATTTCCAGCTTTCGGTCCGATTTAGGTCGATATCAACAGGAATTATTTTATTAGTATATATATATATATATAGATATATTACTTTTACATTTTTGTATATAAGCTATTCATGGGTTAATACGGGAGCCATTGCCGGATTCCTGGAGGCCGCGGGTAGCTGTAATAGACCTGGAGCAACGCATTGATTGATTATTTTGTCAGATCTGTTTTTCCTTTGTTAATCTTTTTATTATAATCGGCATTCTGTTCTTGTTCAGGTTTGGTACCGAGGGTCAAATTACCTTCGCCGGTCGCCATGGCAGTTGACTCATGACCCTTTACTGCCTTCCTTTGTGAGGGGCACCGTCCTAACCTTCCGATAGGGCTTTTGTGACGTTAAATCATATCATCATCATATGTTTTTGTGTATTATCATTATTGTTATCATTATTATTATTATTATTATTATTTTCATTATTATTATTATTATTATTATTATTATTATTATTATTATTATTATTATTATTATTATTATTATTATTATTATTATTATTATTATTATTATTATTATTATTATTATTATTATTTATTATAGGAACCTCATGTCACAATCCTTTAATTCCTTCCTTTATTTATTTATCTATTTTTATATACTTGCCTATTTATGTATTTATCTATTTATCTGTTTATCTATTTATCTATTTATTCATTTATTTAATTATTATTTTTAGGGATTCCATTCCATCTTTCCTCACCACTGTAACCACTACTAGGTATCTCCTAGTGGACTTCCCCGACTACCAGAACACTGTGTGTGTGGTTGTGGGTATGTGTGTGTAAAACTGCAATATGTCACGCAGACTACATCAAATGTATATTTATTACATACCACTAAGATACAAACTACTCAATGCCTAGGAAACCCATTATAGTCATACAACCTCTCAAAACGACCTCTAGTTCAACACCACCACGCCCTGTCTCGTTGTCACAGGTATAGGCTTGGTGGCGATTAACCGGAGGCTTGGATGTCTTGATCGTGGTCTTGGACCCGACTCGCCACCCATGGTCCTCATCAACCAAGCCAACATTCTCTTCGATGCCCTCAACAGTATCGAGTATGGGCCGCCCTTCTGGATGCTCTTTCCCACCAGAACCTTCAGGAAGCTCCGCCGGGCTCACGAAGAAGTAACCAGGTAGGGCAACTTCACTGTCCACAAGGATGGAAGCGTTAGTACACTACAGTCCATAAGAACAACAACAACAGCAGCCTTGTCTGTTGATCTTTGGGATCCACTCCTTCCAACAACTTCATAATCCTCCGAATTTTTTCACTCCCTCAACTCATCCTCCCTCTCTCTTTCTCTCTCTCTCTCTCTCTCTCTCTCTCTCTCTCTCTCTCTCTATATATATATATATATATATATATATATATATATATATATATATATATATATATATCTGTCTCTCATACTACTCATTCGTCCAAAACAAATCACCACCCGCATCCCACAAAATGGCCACATTAAAAATATTCACACTCCGATCACAAAATAAGTAATTTTCGACCGACCAACAAACACTCTACTACACCAAGTCCCTTTCAGATATTAACACCACAGGAAAAAGAATCTAAAGTAAATAAATAAATAAATAAATAAATAAATGCACTCTTATGACAGCGTTCTTCAGGTCACCACCAACTCAGAATCGGCCTGGCCACAGAAACAATCTGGCCCAGGTGCAGCCATCCTATCACACAGAGGACATTGAACACTTTATCGTACACTGCCCCATCCTAGCCATACCTAAACAATAAAAAAAATCTTCTTTGAGTGACATATGGGCCATGTTAGTGGTTGTTGCCGGTTACTTGGGGACCGTGGGTCTACTGGAAAAGAGGTCTAAGGCGACAAATTGATTGAATTATTTGTTTATATTCTATTTTGTTTTTATTTGTGCACATTTGCCTCTTTGTATATCTGTATGTCCATTCATTTGTTTATGTTCATTTGGTGGTGGTGGTGGTGGGGGGGGGCGATTGACTTGGCTGCCTACCTCCCTTATGAGGGGGAAGAAGAAGGAGCCTTTTGCTGTATAGATAGGTGGCGTATCTGGGAGCCAGTTTTATTTGCTTTATTTATTTATTTATATTTTCATCTATTTGTCTAGTTATTTCTGTTATATATATATATATATATATATATATATATATATATATATATACATATATATATATATATGTATATATACATATATTTATATATATGTGTATATATACATATATATATATGTATATATACATATATATATATATATATATGTGTGTGTGTGTGTGTGTGTGTGTGTGTGTGTGTGTGTGTGTGTGTGTGTGTGTGTGTGTGTGTGTGTGTGTGTTTGTGTGTGTGTGTGTGTGTGTGTGTGTGTGTGTGTGTGTGTGTGTGTGTGTGTGTGTGTTTCTTGACGAAAGTGTGCCGAAAAAAAAATGATAATTGAGCAAGATGAGACGACTCGACAATGAAAATTTCCCCCTGATAGTTTTTTTTTTTTTTCTCTTTTTCGTTCACTTTTTTCACAGAATAGCTGTTGACTACTTATCCCTAGCCCTGGCCGACCTTGGCCCAGATAACCAGACCGTCACTGATGCTGAGGGTCAGAGCAAACGCCAAACTTCAAGCTTCATTGAAACGCTTTTGAACACTGAAGGATTCGAATACTCCGACATTCTGACGATGGTTTTGGACTTGCTCATAGCTGGAGTGGACACGGTAAGGGAAGTGATGTACATACATGTATACATATGGACATGCAGTGTATATAGTACATAACATACATACAGGGATCATCAAATCCAAAAGTCGCGTAGCCTCGAATCTGGATCCTCAAGATGGAATACAGTCTGCTACCGTTCGTACTAGATCAATTTTCTTTGTGTGACAAGGTGGCAGCAGATTGCACTACGAAAAATGAGGTCCTATGTTCGAAGCTCCGCGACTGATGATTTATTTGAAAGACATCACGGCTAGTAGTGATATATTCCATAATCATACATATAACATCCATAACACATTCCATACATACATAATACAAAGGAATGTGCTTCTTATTAGCTTTCAGAATGGTGTTAATGATTTCCGTGGTTTTGTCTGTGGGTGGATATTGGGTTCTATTATTATTATTTTTTTTTCTCTCTTGTAGTCTTGACATTATACCTATACCTCTGTGTGTGTGTGTGTATATATATATATATATATATACATATATATATATATATATATATACATACATATATATATATATATATACATATATATACATATATATATATATATATATATATATATATTTATATATATATATGTGTGTGTGTATATATATATACTTCATTTTTAATAGATATGATAACCTTTAAGGGAAAATTGATCTGTGATGAGAGATAAGATCATGATTGGTTTTTCATGCATGTGACTGAAGGTGAAAACATCGTGCCAGGGGATGTCGCTTGTCACAAGAAAAATCTGTAAAAAGTGACATTGTAGTAAATGGGATGATATACGTATAGTTTTATTCCTTTCTGTATGGGGGCTTACCCTTTTTTCATATACTAAATGGTTTTTTCCACCTTATAAAGGAGATAGCCACTCACCCTCCACCCATCCCACAGCTTGATCCCCGCTCAATGTCTGGGTCATAAGCTGAATTTGATAGCCAGGCACCGTTGTAACGGATGGGTACAATAGTTCAGCATGCTTTATGTGGTATGTTCCCATTTTTATGGTTTATAAACAATGTCGTCATTCTGAACCTGAAATGATTAACCCATTGAGGAAGGCAGACAAAGAAGAAACTCGGTGTGAAACTAGTCAAGAATAAACTCGGAACTAGACACCCGTGTTTTCTTCGTCCACTTTCCTCAAGTTGTCATAAAGTCTCAATGATTATTCCATTCACCACACTTGAGGGAACTATATAAATTTGGAACATTTACAGACGAGTTTATTAAGCATTTTCTGAACTTATCATTTCACCAGACATCCCATACGTTGGGCTTCACGCTCTACGAACTGGCTAAGAACCCATCTCGGCAAGCCAAACTGCAAAGAGAAGTCGACAGAGTTGTGGGTAAGGGAAGGGACCCACTTACAGGAGATCAGCTGTCGCGTCTACAATACACAAAGGCAGTCGTCAGAGAGAGTTTAAGGTAATTGTTCCTCTCCCAAAAGAAGATTACACAGAATACCAGTCTCATTTCCTGCATATCATAAAGTATCCATGTGTTCATGCATAGTTTATGAATATTTTTGTCACTCACGTTATAAAGAAATAACAGGAATTGTATTGTTAGGGGCTTGTGGTCGTGGTAGTACTGAGGAAGCCATCCACAAGTCTTGTGTTGGTAGGGGAGGGAGCCTTAGTATACCTCTACAGATTAGAATCTGGAGGATTTCTCTTCCCTCCAGGTATGATAGTCTCCCCCGTGCTTCTGAAAGAGCTTAGGAGTTTCAGTATGGCAGTAGAGGTGTTCTCCAAGGTGTGATGTCTGACTTCAGGAAAGACCAGTGTTCAGGGCTATACCTATCACTGATCCTGTCGAACCTTTAGGGACCACTTAGAAAGTGTTGTCAATACCATTTCAAGGTCTTGGGTTTGCCCGTTTGTTAGAGTAAATGAAGTCGATGGATGTCACATCGATTTGAGGATGAGGCACACTTTAGGTCACCTCTCTTCTATTGCGCTGACCTGGGTGAGGGTTCTTGGATAGAGATAAACATTTTATGCATTGCTTGATTGGTTGGTAGGTAAAGTTTCCCTGTGATACCCCAGCTAGGTGTATGGTTAATTTCAATGCCTCCACGGACACCGATAGTGCTGGTTATAAGCCATGTGTAGGACTCGACTCTACAGTTGTCAACAGCAACTATTTGTAGACATTACAAGGTTCAGGAAACTCAAGGTTGCTGCTTCATGGTTCCAGAAATGTGACATATCGTAGGTCCTGATCATAATCCAGGATGGAGCAAATGCATTTTATTCTCTAACGTTTCGACAGTGTTCAGCCTGCTTGACTGTGCCATTTTCTCTCTGAAGAAGACTGCCGAAACGTTAAAGAATAACGTGCATATGCTCCATCCTGGATTATCCCTACACCATTGTCTCTAAATACGTCTCTAAAGATGTATTGTTTCACTTATTTGATAGGGACACAACCTGAAAAAATATAATTGAAAGGGTAGCGGGGTTGAGGTATAATGACTCCTGTGTATACATTTCAATATTTGTCTCGGACCTAAGGTGTGTGTATACAAGACTTTCTATTCAGAATTGCGTATATTTTCAGTTCTACAAACACCATGGCTTAAACAAGTATTCGACACATAAGGTTCAACATTAATCATTGAACATGTAGCTTTTTTATTTTTTATTTTCTATCTATTCTATTTTGTTTTATTATTATTTTTAGGGGGGGGGGGGCGACTGCCGCGACCCGTTCCATCGTACTCTCGTTGCAGTGCCATTGATGTCTTATAATTCATTATCATTATTATTACTATCATCATCATCATCATCATCATCATTATTGTTATTATTATTAGAATTATTATTAGAAATATTATTCTATTTATATCATTGATTAATTTTCTTTTCTTTTCAGGATGTTTCCTCTTGTGATGGGAGTGGCAAGAACGTTAGACAAAGACGTCATCGTTGGCGGTTACGTCGTCCGGAAGGGGGTAGGTAATACTCACACTTATTACTGTATCCTGTTGTTTGTTCTCTAATACAGTTGATCATCCATTTCCCGGACTAATTGGGGGAGCACCTGTCCGGTAACCGCAAATGACCGTGAATCGAAAATGTCCGGGGGGGCATGCCCATTCCCAGACCTTTATCATGCTCAGTCCGGCAATCACCATTATTCATCACCCACCCCCGGACTTTTACCACATTCTGTTCAACACTCAGTGCTAACCGACTGTACTAACATGAGTATCATACAAAAATATAGTTTAAGACAAGAAAGGTATAAGATAATAACAACATATTGTACTATAATTATATACTGCAGTGTGAATTGACGTTAGTGTGGATAGGATGTAGGTGTATGCCGTGATCGTTTAGTGGGGCCCCAAATAGCTAAAACTACTCAAGGTCAGACACGACATCCATCGGTGAATCTGTGGCACCACTGGAGTCGTGTTGGACAGTAAATGAATCAGCGGTGGCAGACTGGCTCTCGCCAATTTTAGACTGGCGGCATCGCAATAATTTTTGCACGAAGAAGGCGGATCTGGTCACAATACTCCTGGATATCGGGATCACTGTTGTCTACTACAAACTTAAGTAGCGTATCTCACAGTCCCTGATCACAGACATCTTAACGTTGGGTGCCTCCTCAACAACATTGTCCTCCTCACCACTGTCCTCCCCGCTCTGCTCAACCATCACTACTGCCACTATCTCTTCGCCGGACAATATTTGAAGCCACTCTGCAGCTTCACTTTCTTCTATCCAATCATGGACGTCATTTACCGTAGCTGCTTTCTCCACAGCCTTATGGAATAGTCGGTGAAAGTCTGTTGCTTCAATCCCCCCCCCCCCACATACACACACAAAATCAAAATCAATATTTTCGTCCTTCATGAGTTTCTTCCATGCTTTGGTAAGTGTGGAATGGTTCATGTCTCCCCAAGCATCAGACATATTGTAAATGGCTGAGCGGACGTTGTCCGGGAAACCCGATATTCGGGAAACCGATATCCAAAAAATGGAGGGTCAAGTGTACACCTAATTTTTCATAATCATTTTACTTGAGTAATTAGACATTGGCTTTAGAGCCCTTGAAATTTCTATCTTGCTCATACAAGAACACGCGTGAGGTACAGATGAGTGATTTAACACGAACTTGAATCACGTGTTGGACTTGTAATCGACAGCCAACATCGAGCTTAAACAATAATTACACAGAATAGGCCTGGTCATAGAACCAAACTTCCTCAGATGAAGAACGTGGAGAACACCAACCAGTTCATCCCTGCCCTGCATTTAGCCTTACTCAGCCAACAGCACAATATCTCTTCTTTGAGTGACATATGAGCCTATCTTGTGGTTGTTGCCTGTTACTTGGGGACCGTTGATCTCTTGCAAAAGAGACCTGGGGCAACGGATTGATTTGTTATTATGTTTAGGCCGGATTTTTTTTATCTATCTATGTTTACCTGCAGTTTGTATGTAACTGCACTAGGCAGAGTGTATTCAGTCTACCTGCTGTAGTATGTGGTTTGGTAGAATGAGTGGTTCTTTGGTGATCGGATTTTGTAAGGAATATGAGGGTGAAAAATTAGATTGTCAGATATGAATTGCCAAGGTTATATTACTCGAGTACGCCATAGAATTCTTTTGATGTTCGCACGGAGGCCATTGGCGGTTACCTGAAGGCCACAGGTCTTATGCAAGAGAGACCAGGGGCAACGGATTGATTCTATATCCCCCACCAGTGATACAAATAATGACAAACCCATGAAAAGTGGACCTGAGGGACAGTTGACTGGGGCTGTGATGAACTGATAACGGCACCAGTGACCACGGGATATATGATAGTGGAACGTCTAGCGACCGTTACAAGATTTCACTATCTCTTTGTCGGAGTCGGACAACTGACGGGAAACTGTAGCGTTTTCTGTTACCTTAATAGCCGACGATTCTTTTTTCTTTTTCAAAATCATGTTGATTGTTATTTTGAATATTAACCTGGTAGAATAAGTGAATGAATAAATAAACAAAATAAAGTGGAACGGAACGATTAATTTGGTAGAATTTTAAAATCTAGTCGAGGTCCTTGAAATTCATAACGGGATCAGACTCCCCCCCCCCCCATTAGTCCGTTAAATTTCTCATAATTCATTCACAATTGTTTTACTAAACTTCGTGGACTCGAAGTCCATCTTGATGTCATTTTGGACTTACACGTTAAATTATTTTCTACTTTAAATATAAATGGGACCTTTCGCAGTGAGCAAATTGATACGAGACACCGCCAGATTTTGTAATTCTTGCCGGAAAATAAATACTTTTTTGGGCAAGTTTTATAAGCTTACAGAGGTGTATCATTGTACATTATTGTGTCTGAAATTTAAATCAATTAATTTCATGATTGCAGACAGCATATAGTATTGTTTAAGCCTCTATTTATAATCACAAATGATATTCGTAAAACAGCTTATAATTGTATCAAGCCAAGCAATTTGTCATTTTCTACCGACTTCAATGGACGTATACTGATATATATTTTCATTTGAATGCACCAAGCAATAGGCAAATCCATGTAATGTATCGAAAATATAATTTTGCATCGAAGACTTAATTTTTTCGGTACGATAAACTTTGTCTTCATCTTATTTTTTCTTTAATCTGACGTGCACTCCGCCACGGCACACGTAAAATTAGTCATATTTGTTTGAAAATAGCTCCCAGCAGATCTAAGAGGCTATTCTTTACAAAAATGTCGTTAACTTCGTACGTCCGCCACCACTGTTGTTATTTCTTATCTCACTGATTATCTTCATATACAGGACGTGACAGTGATATCCATTATTTTTCAACACTCTCAGATAAAATGCACAAACCGAAATCAACATCCTCTAATTTTTACTGCTCATAGTTACTTCAGTAAAAATAATTACCTATTTTTAGTTTTACCTTATAATTAAATTAACAAAGCCTTATCACACACCAGTAAGTAAAAATTATAACATTATGAGTCAAGTTTTTAATTTTAAATACATTTATGCAGCAATTTATGGTGTATCTTTTTTTAAATATCGGTTTCCAAATTAGCTAAGTCACCCCTTTGCCTCGTGAAATCCGAGACAATTGAAAATTCTAGCGCTAATAGGAATCTACGAGCCTGACTGCGAAAGGTCCCATTCCATACCACTGTTACATACGCTGTATGGAAGGTGATATATATATATATATATATATATATATATATATATTATATATATATATATATATATATATATATATATATAAATATATATATATGTGTGTGTGTGTGTGTGTGTGTGTGTGTGTGTGTGTGTGTGTGTGTGTGTGTGTGTATTCACCTCGGATCTGCTGCAGCCTCCTTTCGAGACAGCCAGACACCACCCTACGGCAGTGAGCTCAGAGCTCATTATTAGCAGATCTCTGGGTAGGTCTGAGACCACTCACATTCCACACACCGGGACAGCAAGGTCACAAATCCTTGACTAACGTCCCGTACCTACTCGCTGCTAGGTGAACAGGGGCTACACGTGAAAGGAGACAAACCCAACTTGTCTCCGCCCGGCCGGGGAATCGAACCCCGGTTCTCCGGCTTGTGGGGCCAGTGCTTTACCAATCCGCCACCGGGCCGTGTGTGTGTGTGTGTGTGTGTGTGTGTGTGTGTGTGTGTGTGTGTGTGTGTGTGTGTGTGTGTGTGTGTGTGTGTGTGTGTGTTTTTGGGCAAAGTCTTTCTTGTAAACAATTCCTATTAAATGCTAAAGCACAAGTGGCGTCGATGATTTTAAGAGAACATTTCTCTAACTCGATGTTAGCTAACTCGATGTTAGCTACGTCGGCCATACCCTCACGACCTTAAGAAGACGACTGCAGGCTCATTGTAACAACGGAGCCATCCACCAACATTTTGTCGATGCCCACGATAAAAAGCCGCCCCTAGTAGATCTCATAAGGGATACAACAATCATCCACCATGATAACAACTATGGAAGTTTTGTTGTAGCTGAGGCAGTGAGCATCGCTTTACAAAAGCCTATCTTAAATGTACAGATTTCATCTGATTATGTCCTCCCCTCCAATAGAAAATACAGACCGTCACCACGGGACAGAAACCTACATGGGGATTGTGTCCAGACTTCCGGGATGTAATTCCACATTGGGAAGCTGTCCCGGTTACCCTTTCCGTCTCGGTAGGGTAGACAGATTCCCACCTTACGAGTGATCTCTCCCTGCCGTTTTCACTCGGCCTTATATACCCATGTTTGTATTGATGTATTGTATTACCCTGAAGGTGACCATTTGTAATGGTTGAAACAGCTGTCGGTAAAATGAATGCACATTCTGAAGCCTTTTACTATTTCCTTCAGAGTTTGAAATATGAAGAGAAAAGGAAATACAGAGAGTTAGAGAAATGTTCTCTTAAAATCATTGACGCCACTTGTGCTCTAGCATTTAATAGGAATATATATCTACATACATACATATACCAAGGCTTTTTCCCCCTTCCAAGGGAGGTAGCCAAAAAGGGAAAGGCATAAAAACACTCCCACCCATTTCATCCCTAGATACACTCCACACCCCTCCCACCCTCCCTCTCATCTGAGCACCTCCTGGATGACGGGTCATCCCTGCACCCTGCCCACCGCCCTGGGTCAGAACCAGTGTCGCAAGACACAGTACATCCACAGCAAGGCCGCTTCATTTAATCGGCGACCCCCCCTCTCCGTCCCCCCTCTGCATATAAGGCGAGGACGGGGAGAAATCCCTTCGGGCTGCGTCAAAATTTACTCACACATACTACCCCGGCCCCCACCCCCCCGCCTATTCCTCCTCATGCAGTCACAACATCATCCATATACAACCATTCTCCACTCACCTCTGTCTTCCGTCCTCTCCCTCCCTTCCTCAACAGACATTCCCCTCTTCCCCAAAGCCCCCTTCACCCCATCCATCCACCTCATCCTAGGACGTCCCCTCATGTTCACTCCCTCCACATCTGCCTTCCATACCTCTTTTACTAGTCTTTCTTCACTCATTCTTTCCATGTGTCCAAACCATCCTAATATTCTTTCATCAACCCTATCTCCCAAATCCTTTTTCACCCCTGTTCTCCTCCTCACCCCCTCATTTCTCACTCTATCCAGCCTAGTAACCCCCACCATACTTCTCAGACACCTCATCTCTAACACATTCAAACTCCTTCTCTCTTCTTCTCTTATGTTCCACGTTTCTGCCCCATACAGTGCTGTTGGCACAATCACTCCTTCATACAGTCTCCTCTTCGCATCCATTCCCAAATGTCTATTCCTCATTACACTCTTTAAACCACCAAGGCATTTACTCGCTTCTCTCAATCTACATTCTACCTCCACCTTCACTCCACCTTTTCTATATATATATATATATATATATATATATATATATATATATATATATATATATATATATATATATATTGCCAAATTCGAAATAATTACTAATACCTCAGAATCCTTTTTGTTAACATTTTTAAAATTGTTATATATAGTAATACTAGAAAAAATGAATTTGCCTTTGTGCTAATTTCTCTATATTTTGTTGATTCAAGTAACCAAGTGTCATCCATCATTGTTATGTATTTTCACCTAATTTAGATATTACACTTGCCTCGTTCGTTTGCTAGGACTTTTATCATAACTTACAAAAGCTATATCTTATTATTTCAACAGTGGATTGTTATGACGTTAAACAACTTGATATGCCGTGATGAATCGGTGTTTCCCAGAGCATCAGAGTTTGTGCCAGAGAGATGGCTGCGTGACCGTCCATTAGGCCCCATCAGCCCGTACGCCTCTCTGCCCTTCTCCGCTGGTCCAAGAATGTGTGTGGGCCGTCGGTTGGCTGAACAAGAACTCTACACCTTTCTTGCCAGAGTACGTTTCGTCTACTATGGAAGTGATGCTCAGGATACGGTCCTATCTGTGGTAATCGGGGCATTGCAGCCGTGATGTCTGTATAGTGTTGACGCTTCAGTTTCATTCTGCAATACGAAAATTATAGTTTTGGCAAACAATGACAGTTCAGTTTTGACTGCTCCAGGTTCCATTCCAACCGAGGTAGCTCTCCAACTCTACAAAATCGTGTGGAGTCTGCAGAGTCTGCAACAAAATGGGCAATTCAGCACTGTATAGAAATAATTCAATGTAATAAAAGGATTGACAGTGGTGGCGATGGTTGTCGGGGTCGAGATTGATGGGCATGGTAGAAATAATAGGTGCTGTGCTTGTCCTGGGACCAAATGGTTCCCGTGTACAGGTGCTGATAGAGGTATTTTAGCTGTTAGTGATTTTGTAGTAATGCTGGCGGGGGTGTTAAGAGGCTATAGCGGTGATAGTTGTGGTGGTAATGGTGTGTACATTGTATCATGCATAGGTTGTGGGTACCTTGTTTCCTACATCGGCGTTCATTTATGGTTCTTATTGCGCTGCTTTCATTGCTAGTAGTACTTGATTTGTAATTTTAGCGGTCATGATAAAATTGTAATATATATGCGGGTGGTAGAAAAATAAGAGTAACAATTTTAGGAACAGTGCCCTAATGTTGATAGTTATTGTTGTATTTCCTCCAATTTGGCTACAAATTAGGACGAGGGAATCGTATGAGGGGTACAAAGTAAAGAGAAGGGAAGTTAAGCATAAGATAAAGGAAGCAAAGAGGAGAGCAGATGTGAAATGGGGAAAGAGTATGACAGAAAATTTTGAAAGAAATAAAAAGATGTTTTGGAAGGAAATTAAAAGAGGAAGAGGAGGCGAATCAAGAAGAGAAGAAAAGGTAAAAGGTGCAGATGGAGAGATGATAATGGAAGAGAAGGCAGTGAGAGGAAAGTGGGCAGAGTATTTTAGGGAGTTGCTAAATGTGAAGGAGGATAGGGAGGGAAAGGTAGTTGCAGTGGGAAGCGCTAAGAAAATTAGAGTGATGAGTAAGGAAAATGGAGGAGAAATAGGGAAGGATGAAGTGAAAGCAGCTGTTAAGATGGTGAGAGCAGGTAAGGCACCTAGGTTGGATGGAAGCCATGCAGAATGGCTGAAGAATGGAGGTACAGTTATGGTGGACTGGCTGGTGAGGTTATTTAATGTTTGTTTAAGAGAGGGTAGAGTGCCGGAGGAATGGAGGAATCCTTTACAAAGGAAAGGGGGACAAGTGTGAGTGTAGTAGTTTCAGAGGGATCAGTTTGTTGAGTGTAGTTGGGAAGGCTTATGGGAGGGTCTTGATTGAGAGGATTAGGAGAGGAACAGAGGGAGTAATTGGTGAAGAACAGTGTGGTTTTAGGACAGGTAGGGGATGTGTAGATCAGATTTTTGTAGTAAGACAGATATGTGAGAAAGCTATAGGAAAAGGTAAGGATGTTTTTTAGGTTTTTATGGATCAGGAAAAGGCTTACTACAGGGTAGACAGGAAGGCACTGTGTGAGGTATTGCAGATATATGGGATAGGAGGAAAGCTGTTAAGAGCAGTCAAGAGTTTTTATGAAAGTAGTAGAGCTTGCGTTAGGATTAGAAATGGAGAGAGTGAATGGTTTGAGGTAAAGGTGGGACTTCGTCAGGAGTGTGTTATGTCGCCCTGGCTGTTCAATCTTTACATGGATGGGGTGGTGCGAGAGATGAATGCAAGGGTAGTGGGTCAGGGGTTGGAGATGATTAAAGAAAATGGAGAAAAGTGGGAAGTGAGCCAGCTGTTGTTTGCTGACGACATTGCGCTTGTAGCAGGATCAGAGGAGGGATTGAGGAAGTTAGTGACAGAGTTTGAGAAGGTGTGTGGAAGAAGGAAGCTAAAGATAAATGTGGGCAAAAGTAAGGTGATGAGATGTACAAGGGGAGAGAGTGACAGTAGGCTGGAGGTGAGCATTAAGGGTGAGAAACTGGAGTAAGTGAATAGTTTCAGATACTTAGGTGTGAATGTGACAGGAAAGGGAGGAGTGAAGGTGGAGGTAGAATGTAGATTGAGAGAAACGAGTAAATGCCTTGGTGGATTAAAAAGTGTAATGAGAAATAGACACCTGGGAATGGATGCTAAGAGGAGGTTATATGAAGGAGTGAATGTGCCAACAGCAATGTACGGGGCAGAAACATGGAACATGAGAGAGGAATCGAGAAGGAGTCTGAATGTGTTTGAGATGAAATGTCTGAGAAGTATGGTAGGGGTTACTAGACTAGATAGAGAGAGAAATGAGGAGGTGAGGAGAACAGGGGTGGAAAGGGAGCTGGGAGATAGGGTTGATGAAAGAGTATTAGGATGGTTTGGACACATGGAAAGAATGAGTGAAGAAAGATTAGTAAAAGAAGTGTGGAAGGCAGAGGTGGAAGGAGTGAATATGAGGGGGTGTCCTAGGATGAGATGGATGGATGGGGTGAAAGGGGCTTTACAAAAGAGAGGAATGTCTGTAGAGGAAGGACGGGAGAGGACAGAAGATAGGGGTGAATGGAGAAGGGTTGTGTATAGATGAGACTGTGATGCATGAGAGGGAGTGGGTGGGGGATGGGGGGTGAGGAAGTATGTATGAGAAAAAAAAAAATTGACGCAGCCCGAAGGGATTTCTCCCCTTCTTCTTTTTGTCTGCGTAGGGGGACGGAGAGGGGGGGGGGCGCCGAATTTATGAAGCGGCCTTGCTGTGGATGTGCTGTGTCTTGCGACACTGCTTCTGACCCAGGGCAGTGGACAGGATGCAGGGATGACCCGTCATCCAAGAGGTGCCAAGATGAGAGGGAGGGAGGAGGGTGGAGGGGAGTGGAATATATAGGAATAGGTGGGAGTGGGAGTGGTTTCTATGCTTTTTCTTTTTTGGCTACCCCCCATGTAGGGGGAAAAAGCCTTTGGTATATGTATGTATGTAATTAGTTCAAATTATAACGTAAGTAAATTATAATAGAAATAATGTGTACGGTAATAACTATTAAGGAATAATGTAAATAAATTATGATAAAAATATTTTAAATTGAAAAATTACTAATTGCGCTATGAATGTCATATGTGTGATGAGGTAAAATATATTTAAAATATCAACAAAAATACATATTCTAGCATTCCAATGTGTTGATGTATTCCACACATCTATAACTGAATATATTTGAGTTCCATTTTCTCCTCAGTAAAGCGAAGGCAAATCTATTTATCACATTCTATGCTTTTTTGTTTTTGCAGACGATGCAGCGCTATACGGTGGAGTATAAACACGAAGATTTGTATGCAATCAGTCGACTTGTCTCTGCTCCCTCTCATCCTCTGAAATTTACTTTCAATGAAAGAAAATAAGTTGCATTAATTTATTTCTATTTTAGATATAACCCAAGTCAACATAAATTTTTCATTTATTTCTTCTTTTTTATTTATTGGGCATATATATTTTTGGTCTTGATTTGTTACTTTTTGTATATAAAGCAAACCATGCGTGTAAAGAAATGAACCTACACAAGGAAGATCCTGTTTTTTATTCGTATAAGTAATAACCTTTTTATGAATAAGATTAATAACCAAACAAATGAATTATATATAATCAAAGTAATAATATACAGAGTAAATGAAATACTGATTTGAATGGAATTTTATATTTTTTATCTCTGTGTGCATACTAAAAGGTAAAGTTACACTGGTCAACGGAATATTTGACAGCGAACTTTTGCATTCGTCCATCCTAGACGTGAGTCAATACCGTTTAGAGATGATCCTACTGACGCAAATTCCTGGACAGTGGAAGAAGGTGGTAGATGAGGTGGTGTGGGTAACACGTACCTTAAGTGATTGATGAAGGGAGGGGGAAGATAGCTGCAGTTGGGGAACCGAAGTCCAGGTGATTTTTATCACATCTCGGGACCACTCGCCTTCCCTCCAAGGCAAGCGTGAGTAAATCAAAGAGGGGTGTGGGGACAACTCATAAAGAGAACCGTCCTAGGCTAATGAAACCCAGAACTCCTATTGTGAGTTTTAATGAATTGGATAATTAAACACTAAAATTAAGCTACTTGACATTAAATAAGGGTTTTAACAGTTGGGTTCACATACATACATACATCCTATCTATTCCCTGCGCGCGTTCCTAGTTTAAGAAATTGTTGGTTAATGTGTACTTATGATTGTCTTGCTTGTGGAGACGTCTTCAATTAGCCTGATCTCCTGCTGAGCTACGATCGGCGCCACTTCGTTTGGTGGGGGCGGGGAGTGGACGGCCTGGGCGCGCTGCGATGGGGTTGTAATTCACTTCGTCGGCGTACTTTTCCCGGTCCATCGCACTACACTCAGTTTTTGCTTGAGGGGTTTATACCCAAATAATCGTCACTCGATTTATTCCAGAGGATATAAATCCCCAACAGTCACTTGAGGGAGGAAAGGACGCGCTTATTAATCCGAGATCGAGCGGTCTGACCTCCTTTTTCGAACTCGATGCTTAGACTGCCCCTGTCCTGCGACAGGTCAGGTCACGATGTCCGCTAGCCGGCTTCCGACGTTGCCAATAGTACTATGTCTCCGTCCCTAGTTGCGAAGGGTACTACGAATAATGTTCATGCGGGAGGGTGACACAGTTCCAAGTGTTCTTTGAGGTAGACACTGTTCACGAGCGGGTTAAACACAGTCCTAATAATTCTAATTGCCTAGCTTAATCAAATATGTGGCAGCGCGCAGGGGGGGGGAGGGGGTGTGTTTGAGTGCTTTGTGTGGGTAACACCGTTGAGCATGGCTCCGAGAACACAAATCAAAAGGGGGGGGTGTGTGTTTCTAGATATTAGAAGTCTCTCCCTTCGTTAAGGCATTGAATTGGTTGTCAAAAATGACATGACAAATAAAGAGGATAACGAGGAGAAAAGACAGGATGTTGCTACTAGTAGTCTTAAGGACTGGAAATTCCCCCGACTTTGGGGAATTAAGGGCTGATACGGAGAGAAAACAGACGAGAAAATGGGAAGGGAGACAACGAGCTGGGTGTCACAATTTAAAAAATTGTGACACAGGTTATGAACCAAAAAGGAGGAGGGGGGGGGCGGTCTCCCCTATGGCTTGAAGCTGGGAGATGAAGGCTGGTCATTCATCATGAGTAAAGAACCAGATTCTGGCTTGCTTTTGACCTCTTCGTTTCGGTTGAGGGCTTCGAGTGCCGGAGTCTCAGTGGTGACAGTTTCTTCAACATGGATGCTGTTGATTGCAATGGTTTCAATAGGGGGGTGGAGGGTGTGATCCTGACTCCAGGGGGGCAGTTTGCCCCATACTACAGAACCTGCAGGGGTGACGAAAAGTTCGACATCCATGAAACGCGTGGCGCGTTTAAAGACTAATGACATGTGGTCACTGCCTAATATAATGGTGACATTGGCAGCTTGGTCCGATGGAGCTTCATTTGCGATAGGGATGCCTTGCGACTTGAGAACCTGCACTGTACGTTGGTAACCGGGCATAGAGACGTCTTTACTCACTGAAGGGTGCACGACCGCCTCGATGAGATGTTTCTCAGTGCCCAAGTGCAGGTTGAATTCAACGATGTCGAATCTCTGAGGTAGTTCAGTCTTGTTGAAGGAATCAAGGCGGCAAAGCACGGTTCCCTTTGGTTTGAGGTCAAGTTGGTCCACGACGGAAGGGTGAACAAACGTCCGTTGAGCTCCGCTGTCAGCGAGTACTTGTGAGATACATTTCTTGCGATCTTTAGTGAGGTGTCCGGTGAAAATAGGCAGAGCGACAGTGCTCGGTACTGCTCGTGGGATGAGGGCTGGGTCGGCGTTCTCAGTTGCGTTGTCAGGAGTTGTCGTAGGTTGTGACTCGTCTTCTGTGGGGACCGAAACAGTGGTTCCAGGATCAAATGGTGGTATGTGTGGACCTCGAGCGTCATTATCAATTTGTGTAGTCCCAATGATGATCGGGACTGCTTCCCGTTCTGGATGTGAAATGTCATCTGGTGCCATGGAAGCGCGGACTGAAGTTCCTAAGATGGGAGCCGAGTGTAATGAAGAGGGGGTGGAGGTGGTTTCCGGAGCGTGGCCTACTGGGGGCGTGGCACAGGAGCCGTCATGTTGAGAGCTGACAGCCGTGGATGTGGTGGGAGCAGAGGTGCTCTGAGAGCTTGGAGTGTCAGTGGCAACTTGTGCATTCTCAATGAGGACTGGTGCTGGTTCCGGGTCCTGAGATAAAGTGGCATCTGGTGCCGTGGAAGTGCTGACTGAAGTTCGTAAGATGGGAGCCGAGTGCGACGAAGAGGGGGTGTAGGTGACTTCCGGGGCGTGGCCTACTGGGGGCGTGGCACAGGAGCCGTCATGTTGAGAGCTGACAGCCGTGGATGAAGTAGATGCATAGGTGGCATCTTGAGTAATTTCTATGAGGACTGGTACTGGTTCCGGGTCCTGATATAAGGTGGCATCTGGTGCCGTGTAAGTGCGGATTGCAGCTTGCGGGACGGGAGCCGCGTGCGTTGAAGAGGGGGTGCAGGCGACTTCCGGGGCGTGGCCTTTTGGGGGTGTGGCACAGGAGCTGTCGAGGCGAGCGCTAGTAGACGTTGTTGTGGTGGGAGCAGAGGTGCTCTGAGAGCTTGGAGTGTCAGTGGCAACTTGTGCATTCTCAATGACGAGGACTGGTGCTGTTTCCGGTTCCTGATGCAAGGGGATGTCAGGTACAGCGGAAGTTTGAACCGACGTCGTGATGGGGACTGTGGTCGTCAGAGGGTGCTCAAGCACTGCTTCAGTGGGTGCTGAAGAGGGTTCCAAGACGGTTGGAGTTACTAGGATGGGAGCCATGTATATTGAAGAGGGAGCACTGTTGGAAGCAGGGGCGTGGGTTACCTCTGGCGGTGCTCTGCAGGCGTCGTGGGAGCTGGTAGATGTTGATGGTGTGGGAGTTGAGGTGCCATCTTGTATTGCTCTCGTGCCAAGTGGCGCTGGTTGCAACGGCGGATGGTAGGGGGACTGGTGATGTGGGGGGTAGGCCCCCGGATACTGATAGAAGGGGGGGTAATACGGATGGTATCCTGGAGCTTGTGGGTAACCAGCAGGAGGCTGAGATGAAGCCGCGCTGTAGGGGGGAGTGTGGGCGTGGCTTAACGGAGCCTGGTTCCAGAGGTGAGGAGGAACTGCATTCTGTGTAGGGGACACGATGATGCCGTTGCTTGTTATGCTGATGGCTTGAGGGCATAGGGGGGCCTTGTGGCGCTGGCCACATTTCATACAGCCTGCCTGGAAGTCGCAGCGGTTCTTCAGATGCCTGTTCGAGTAGCAAATGGTACACTTGTTTAGTGCTAAAAGTCTGTCGGTGCGGGTGGAGATGTCCGGGTACGTGGTACAGTGTGACGGCCTATGTGGGCCGCCGCAAAACAAACAGTTGGCGCGGTGCTGTGCTTCGTCGGGGACCGCAGATGCCGGTTGTGGGGGCGTGGGTACAGGCCGTCCAGTGCTGTGCCTGGACGTATGACCTTGACTCCTCGGTGGCGTCGGAGCACACGTCAATGTCTGTCGAGGCTGGCGTGTTGAGGATTGAGTAGGAACGGGTGTGGGGGTAGCTGCGGCAACTGGGCGTACCAACACCGGGGTATGGAGTCGACTGCCCGTGATGGCACCCGAGTAAACTTTGAGTGCTGATTGAAGCTCTGGTGCACTTAGTTCAGAAGTGCCTTTGAACAGGTATATTGATGAAAGAACCTGTCGGGGTAGTTTCGGCACTAGGACATCCTCTACAAATTCATCGGAGAGGGCTTGTCCTACTGCGTTCCTGTACCTTTCGCCCAACTCATCCCAATCGGCGAGGAACCTCGACAAGTCCTCACATTCGTCCGTAGGTGCGGGAATGGCGACGAGGCGTTCCTTCAGACTTCTTCGTACTGCCAAGGGCTTGTCATAGGCATCATGCAGCCGTCGGATGGTGTGTTCATACGCGGTGTTGTTGAACACGGGGTATCCAACAAGACGCTTGGCACGCCCCGTTAGAGAGCGCATGAGAGCGCTGAACTTTTCTCCCTCTGTGTACCTATTGCTTTCGTGAACAATTGTCTTGAAAATGCTCCACCAGCTGGAGAACATTTCCAGATCCCCATCGAAAGAGGGGGTATGATTTTCTTCCCTTATGTATGTGACAAGTGCGCTTTGATTAAGCTGGCTGTTTGACGCTTGAACGGCGGTATTTGCGCCGTTCACTCGCGCATCTGCTCGGACTTTTAGGTTTAATAGTACCTTCTTGTGGGGTCTTAGTTCCTGTTTCAGTTTTGTGAGCCGATCCTCGTGAGGATGGCGTGCCCACGCGGGCTCCAATAACCGCCATGTTTGGTGATGGTCTTGACCTTCTTGAAGAATTTCCGTAGCCGCACTGGGACTCAGGCTCTCAACGTTGATAGTCCCGTAAGCTTCAGCATATTCCGTGACAGCGTCAAGGAAATTCTGCGTGATGGCAATGAGCTCGGTCAGTGTTGCGTTCGTAATTGCGTCTTCGTTAGGGCTGTAATAAGACATGGTGGCCGCCGTCTGAGTATGCTTGCGGTCACTGAATCATAAGCCGAGAGGGGGGGGTGTCCGCTCTCCCTCTAAAGAACGATGCAGAGTCGAGCGAAAGAATCGCACGACGAAAATGGAGAATCGAAGGGGGTGACTATAGAAGATTGTGCTGTCATACGAGCTGGTCTGACAAAGGAGGTGGGAGAGAGGATACTCGCGTGAAACCGCGAAAGTTTAAAAATAAGGCCGCTTGAATCCGGGCCGATGCGAGCCGTTAGCGTCAGGTCATCCGTAACGGTAACGGCTAGGCTTAACACAAGGACGTGGTGGCGGATGGCGCCAAAAGGGGGGGGTATTTGCGCCGCTTTGGAAGGCTGGGCCGAGCCGAAACTAAATTAAGCCGAAAATGGCTGAACTTAAAATTACGATGTGCGGCTGAGGATGCCGCTGAATGAAGAGGCCGGGCGGAATTACCCGTGAAAAAGGGACCAGTGTAATTTCAGCACAATCTAATTCTACTTAGGGGGCGAAATGTTGCACAAGAGAAAGGTAAAAGTAGGAATGGTAAATTAATGTGACATAAAATTACTATATCATGGTTGACCTAGTGCGTGCCTTAACGAGCAGGAGTGACTCCTGTACAGTGCATTGAGTTGCTAACCTATGCGCAGGGAAACATGTTGTGATCTACTTCATGAGTTGTCATACTAATTATTGAACTAGTGAAGTCGCATTAATTTACGAGTTCTGTACATAGGTAATGGAATGAATATCCGGTTCGAAGGACCACTAGCGAGCACGTGACGCAAATTCCTGGACAGTGGAAGAAGGTGGTAGATGAGGTGGTGTGGGTAACACGTACCTTAAGTGATTGATGAAGGGAGGGGGAAGATAGCTGCAGTTGGGGAACCGAAGTCCAGGTGATTTTTATCACATCTCGGGACCACTCGCCTTCCCTCCAAGGCAAGCGTGAGTAAATCAAAGAGGGGTGTGGGGACAACTCATAAAGAGAACCGTCCTAGGCTAATGAAACCCAGAACTCCTATTGTGAGTTTTAATGAATTGGATAATTAAACACTAAAATTAAGCTACTTGACATTAAATAAGGGTTTTAACAGTTGGGTTCACATACATACATACATCCTATCTATTCCCTGCGCGCGTTCCTAGTTTAAGAAATTGTTGGTTAATGTGTACTTATGATTGTCTTGCTTGTGGAGACGTCTTCAATTAGCCTGATCTCCTGCTGAGCTACGATCGGCGCCACTTCGTTTGGTGGGGGCGGGGAGTGGACGGCCTGGGCGCGCTGCGATGGGGTTGTAATTCACTTCGTCGGCGTACTTTTCCCGGTCCATCGCACTACACTCAGTTTTTGCTTGAGGGGTTTATACCCAAATAATCGTCACTCGATTTATTCCAGAGGATATAAATCCCCAACAGTCACTTGAGGGAGGAAAGGACGCGCTTATTAATCCGAGATCGAGCGGTCTGACCTCCTTTTTCGAACTCGATGCTTAGACTGCCCGTGTCCTGCGACAGGTCAGGTCACGATGTCCGCTAGCCGGCTTCCGACGTTGCCAATAGTACTATGTCTCCGTCCCTAGTTGCGAAGGGTACTACGAATAATGTTCATGCGGGAGGGTGACACAGTTCCAAGTGTTCTTTGAGGTAGACACTGTTCACGAGCGGGTTAAACACAGTCCTAATAATTCTAATTGCCTAGCTTAATCAAATATGTGGCAGCGCGCAGGGGGGGGGGAGGGGGTGTGTTTGAGTGCTTTGTGTGGGTAACACCGTTGAGCATGGCTCCGAGAACACAAATCAAAAGGGGGGGGGGGTGTGTTTCTAGATATTAGAAGTCTCTCCCTTCGTTAAGGCATTGAATTGGTTGTCAAAAATGACATGACAAATAAAGAGGATAACGAGGAGAAAAGACAGGATGTTGCTACTAGTAGTCTTAAGGACTGGAAATTCCCCCGACTTTGGGGAATTAAGGGCTGATACGGAGAGAAAACAGACGAGAAAATGGGAAGGGAGACAACGAGCTGGGTGTCACAATTTAAAATTGTGACACCTACCAATCACGTAAAATAAGGTACACCATGCCCTACCCTTTACCCAGAATGAGGAACTCTCATTGGTAGAGCCTACACTATGCCAGTTTCTCAAATATTTTACTTCAAATAACTTTGAACGATTCGCGATCTCTCTAAACATGCATATTTGACGATCTTTCCATCTCTTGTACACACACATATACACGATTCGACGGCAAAGTGGTAATGTTCACAACCACCATTCCAATGGTCCAAGTTCAAATCCTGCCCAGGGCTGAAATAATTTCAGTATCGCTATGTTGCGAGCCGTCACTCCAACTCTCGTGGGCGGGGAGATGGGTGTGTTTGTGTAAGGTCACAGCATATATGAGCTCTGAACTCTCAACCGGGAGGGTAATAGCTGTCGATCACGAGTCTAACATGTGATCCAAGACCATGGTGAATCACACACACACACACACACACACACACACACCGACTCGGTGGCACAGTTGGTAGAGCGCTGAACTGGGAGGTAGAAGTGCTCCCAGTACCCAGTTCGAATCCTGCCCAGGGCCGAAATTATTTCGGTATCGCTGTGCCTCGGGTCGTTACTCTGACTCTCGTGGGCGGGGAGTTGGGTGTGTGTGTGTGTGTGCAAGGTCATAGCATTACCCATAGATCGGACCTACGAGCTCTGAGCTCTCTTCCAGGAGGGAAATAGCTGTCGATCACGAGTCCAACACGTGATCCAAAGACCAAGTGAACACACACACACGTATACACTCATCAAATATCGAACACTAGGCAGAGGACGTTTGTCATCCAAAGAGAATGGTAATTGAAGGACGGACTCAGGGAGAGATAAATATTATATAATAATTACTTTTTTAGTATAATCAAGATGCCTCACATCCCAAAGCGCCTCTTGTGGTTGTATCTCCTCTGTTAGAGTATAGATGACGATCTCACTCCATCACAGTGAAAAGTGTGCATACCAAGCAAATGGCGGGAATAATCATCGCTCGTAAAAAGTCGAATAGTGTTTACACTACAGCGGTAGGCAAACACTATATACATCCCATAAAATTTCTTTTTATTTAAATATTATTTTATTCTTCTTAATAATTCATCTCTTATTACTGAATAAATTGTATATATTCTTTCAAGTATGTCGTAAATATAGATACTGTTAACATATGTCAACAATTTTATTCCCTCGGATCTCTTCCAAGGCATGGACTACAACGGTGTTGGGTTGGGCGTCTCTAGGCTTGGATTCCAACCCAAATCCTCCAGCCCTGGACAAAATCCATCTGATTCGGTGAGTTCCAATGACTCAGTTGGATTTCGTCCAATGTTGGAGGATTTGGTTTAGAGTCTAAGCCTAGGGTTGGAGGAAAGATGCCCAACCCAATACCGTTGGAATCCATCTCTTGTATGAAAGCGGCAGTTGCCGACAAGTCTATCGAAATAGACGCCATGTGAGGAAGGAGCGTTTATTAGTACGACGTTTCGCTTGTTATTGCAGCTTTCTCAAGTACCTTGATAGGAAGAGATCCAAGAGAAAAAAATGAAGATGTATATTAACAGTATTTACGACATATTTGAAAAAGTATACAACTTATTCAGTGATAAAAGGTAAATTATTCAATAGTATGGGATGTATATAGTGACAACAATCAAGCAGTCGTTTGACTACCGCTGTGTTGTAAATATTGCTTGGTTTTCGCGCGAAAAATCCTCTCGCCATTTGCTTGGTATTTACGCGTGAAAACGCTTCTCGCCGTCATGGAGTGGAATACTAAAATTATCCATGCTATACTGAAGAAAATACGACCTCAAAAGGTGCTTTGGGATGTGAGGTATCCTGATTATACTAAGGAACAATAATAATATAATTTCTTTCTATTCATTCAAAGATAGCGTTGGATGGACGAATGCTAGGGTTGGACCTCAGGTATTCCGTTGACTAGTGTGACCATAGCTTTATGCACTCAGTATAAGATTGTGGGTTTCATCTTGGATTTTTTATTAACCTCTGCTCATCATACTCTTCATTCTTTACGGGGTTAGGTTTTTCTTGCCTGCTATCAATTTATTTCAAGATCTCAAAATGGACGGCAAAAATAGGTTGAAGGAAAACCATCTGCTACCTTTAAGGGGTGTTCCTAAATTGAGCCGAGGGCGAGAGGAAGTGACCGAGACTGTCAGTATCCTCGTCTTTCCCACCAACAACAACTTAATTCTTCAAATTAACAACCAGAAGTCTACCGGCGATGGTGGAAGCAAGAGATGGTGATATCTGAAAGCCCATAAGCACAACCCCAACACCAGGCAGTGTAAGCTCAGTGGACGTCTTGCACTAGGATGGAGGACAGCAAAACTCATCAACAGTCTACACAATTGAGCAGCCCTATACAGAACCACTCTGAGCCTTTGTTCACCCCACATTGATTAAGGGCTAGAAAATGTACCCTAAAAAGAGCATCACTAAAAGTAACCTGATTAGGGAATCGCCACAAGTGACATGAATAATAATAATAATAATGAAGATGTGATTATGATAATTATAATAATGATAACAATGATGAGTGTGATGTTGATGATGATGATGATGATGATGTTGATGATGATGATGATGATGATGATGATGATGATGATGATGATGATGATGATGATGATGATGATGATGATGATGATGATGATGATGATGATGAAGACAATATAAAAAAAATGCAACTAGAGAGGGAACAACAACGCTTCGAAAACCAAGGTCCATCTGTTACACTCCCGCCCCATCCTCCAATACTTCCCTGTAAGCGAAGCGAGAGCCCCCTATCCCCTGGGTTATACATACACACACACACACACACACACACACACACACACACACACACACACACACACACACACACACACACACACACACACACACACACACACACACACACACACACACACACTCCACCGGACGGACGGCGCAGAGGACGTTCTGAATAAAAAGTGAAATTTTCGTGGATTCCAAAGCAAAGGAAGTACCTATTGTATTTACAGGGGGGGATTGCTCGTGGTGTAGTGGGAAAATGAGGAAAAAGGAGAAGGAAAGGGATTACTGAGGGAAATGGAAGGAAATGAGGAAGGAGAGGACTTGGTCCAGGCAGGCAGACGCCATGTAAACAAAAGAGGGCCGGACCAGTTTAGTGACGATGAAGGGTCTAACAAAAATGTAAAGATTAGAAACATAGATATGAGTAGCACAATAGAAGGTGAGGATAATAATTTCCAGGGATTTAAGGAGGGGGAGGGAGGATACCAACCTCCCCCGACTGGCAAGACTCGAAGAAAAACTTGAACAAATGACTGAACATTGGGAGAGTAGGTTGAAAGATTAGAAGCACTAGAGAGGGCAAACAAAAACTTAATTAAGGAAATAGAAGAACTAAAAAGACAGTTAAAAGAAGTAAAAGAGGAGAATGAAGAATTAAAGAGGAATAATAAAGAAAACAAAGAGGCCATAGCTAAAGAAGCTAAGGGTTGGAAGACAATCCAAGAAAACAGTAAAGTTGCATTTACTGATATAATTAAACAGCAAATGAAAGAACAAACTGAAGACTCAGTTATCAAAGTGATGGGACAGAATGAGAATATTGCAAGAGACTTAGCAGACAAAAAGAAATGTATAATTATATTAGGAATGGAAGAGAAACATAACCCAGATAGAACCTCAAGAATCAAAGAGGAAAATGAAAAAGTAAATAGTTTACTACAATTAGTTCAGGAAGATGAACCAGAAATAATGAAACAAATCGAAGAGAAGTTCAGACTCGGAAAGTATAGTACAGATAAGACCAGACCAATTAAGATTAAATTCAGGTCACAAACGACGGCAGAGAATATCTTATCCAAAACAGGGATACTAGCAACAAGTGAACAATATAAAAAGGTATGGATAAAAAGGGAAATGAATAAAGAGGAAAGAGAGGAAGAAAAAGAGAAAAGACTTGAAGCTAAGGGAAAAAAAACGAGAACAGAACAGAGTCAGAAAAAGAGAGATTCTATTGGAGAGTAGTGAATATGAAAGTAAGGAAATTCGACATACAAGAGAAAAACAAAAGGGAAACAGAGAACACAATGGATGTGGCAGAAAACTAAGAGTGTCTTACACAAATATAGATGGATTAATAACAGGATTGAATGAGCTGAATGATTATTTGAAGGAAAAAGAACCGGACATAATGGGAATTGTAGAGACAAAATTAAAAGGTCCACTACCACCCAACAGTGTAGGACATGATGCATATAATTATTGGATTAGAAACAGAGAGACAAAGCAAGGGGGTGGAGTTATGTTCCTGACTAAGAAGGATATAAACGTGAGGTGTGTCACATATGGAAAGAATACAGTAGAGATGATTATGAACGAAGTGGAAGACAGAGATAGGAAGAGCAGAAAGTTTGTGATAAATTATGTGCCTCCGAAAACAGCCTCGTGGGAAGAGAGTGAACATAAAAGTATGTTAGAGGACACAGAGATAACATTAAATGAGATAATGGAAGATGGAGGAAGAATAGTTATGATGGGCGACTTTAATTGTAAAGAAATCTGCTGGGAAGAGATGGCAGTAAAGGGTGGAGACGGCTCATGGGGAAACGCTCTACTTGAGATGATTACTGACAATACAATGACACAGTGGATACAGGAGAACACTAGGTATAGAAATGAAGAAGAACCATCGAGACTAGACCTAATAATTACATCTGAACCTAGAATAGTGGAAAAGATTGAATATAAAACACCAATAAGTAAAAGTGACCACATATTGATTGAACTAGAACTAAATGAAGAAAAATACATGAAAAGAAATTAACAATACAGAAAAGGAAGAATGATGTATGAAAAAACAAACTTTGATAAAATAAGAGAATTCTTTCAAAAAGAAAACTGGGAAGAAATATACAAAGAAGAAACAACAATGGAAGAGAAATGGAATATTTTGACAAAAATTTACAAAAAAGGAGTGGAAAAGTATGTCACAAAACAAAAACAAGAAAAAGAATATGTAAAATGCTGGTACAATAAAAGTTGTAGGGAGTTAAAAGACAAAAGAGACAAAGCTTGGACCAGATGGAAAAAAGACAGAAGGCCTGAAAAATGGAAAATATATAATTGTTATAGAAATGAATATGTACAAACGTGCATAGAGGAAAAGAGAAAATATGAAAAAGATGTCATAGAAAAGTGTAAAGATCAACCAAAACTATTCTACAGATTTGTAAACAACAAATTGAAAAACAAACAAGACTTGGAGAAATTAAGACAAGGAGGAGTTGAATACACAGAGGAAATTGAAATGGCGGAAATTATGAACAAACATTTTAAATCAGTGTTTACAAGGGAGAACATACAACCTGAAGAGATCGAATGGAAAGAGAAAGTCCCTCCCATGAAAGAAATAGAAGTAACAAAGAACAAAATATTGAAACACTTGAGTAATCTTGATGTCAGAAAATCGCATGGACCAGATGAAATAGCAAACTGGATTTTGAAAGAATGCAGGAATGAACTGGCAGACAAAATACATAGTATAATAAACAGTTCCTTGAAAGAAGGAAAATTTCCAGAAGATTGGAAAAAAGCAAATATAGTACCTATATATAAAGGAGGAAATAAAGAAGACCCTACCAACTATAGACCAGTCTCTCTAACAAGTACAATAGCAAAAATTTGTGAAAGAATTATCAAAAGTAGATGGGTAAAATATTTAGAAAAAAACAGTGTTAAATCCAAGGCAATTTGGATTCAGACAAGGACGATCATGCGTCACCAATTTAATATGTTTCTATTCAAGGATAATAGATATAATAGAAGAAAGAGATGGATGGGCTGATTGTGCATTTCTAGACCTAAAAAAAGCTTTTGACAAAGTACCACATAAGAAGTTGCTTAAGAAATTAGAAACTAAAGAAGGAATACAGGGCAAACTGCTTAATTGGATGGAAGACTTTTTGCATGAAAGGAAAATGAGAGTAGTGATAAGAGACTAACACTCAAAATGGGATGAAGTAATAAGCGGTGTTCCGCAAGGAACAGTTCTGGCCCCAATAATGTTTGCTATATATATTAATGATATGGATGAAGGAATTGAAAGCTATATGAGCTTCTTTGCAGGTGATGCAAAACTACTGAAAAGAGTGAAAACGGAAGAAGATTGTGAGTCACTACAGAGTGATCTAAATAAAGTATGGGAATGGAGTAGGAAGTGGGAGATGGAGTTCAACACTAAAAAGTGTAGTATAATCGAATTTGGAAAAAGCAAAAACAGAATAACAGGATCATATAAATTGGGAGAAGAAGGAATAAAAAAAGTAGAAAATGAGAAGGACCTGGGAGTCATTGTTATGAATAATATGTCACCTGAGAAACATATAAATAAGATTTTTGGAGAAACTTATAATTTAATAATAACAATCAAAGTTGCATTTACATACCTGGATGAAGAAATGGTGAAGAAAATTCTAATCACCCTGATAAGACCAAGACTGGAATATGCAGCAACGATATGGTCACCAAGTACAACAATTATGTATAATTTATTTTTAAATAATACAAAGAGCAATTACAAAATTGGCACCAACACTCTCAAAACTATCATATGAAGAGAGACTAGCAAAACTTGAACTACAGACAATAGAGCAAAGAAGAGAGAGAGGAGATTTGATAGCTATTTACAGAATCATGAAAGGCATAGAAATTACTGATAGAGAGAATCTGATAAAATGGGATGATAGAAATACAAGAGGACACGGAAAGAAAATAAAAAAAGACAGCTATAGAAGAGATCTGAAAAAGAACAGCTTTCCTCACAGAGTAATAGACAGTTGGAACAAGTTAGATGAGAAAGTGGTGTGTGCAAAAACAATACATGAATTTAAAAATAGTTTAGATGAAATGAGATATGAAGACGGGACACCACGAGCATAGCTCCCCTTCCCGTAAAATACAACTAGGTACAACTAGGTAAACACACACACACACACACACACACACACACACACACACACACACACACACACACACACACATATATATATATATATATATGTATATATATTTTTTTGTTTTTATATATATATATATATATATATATATATATATATATATATATAAATGCATTCATATAACAAAAGCTATCTCCCACCTTACACGGGAGTAGAAAAAAATAGAAACCACTCCCACCCATTCCATCCCCTACATACTCCACTCCCCTCTACCTTCTTCCCTCCCTCTTATCTTGGCACCTCCTGGATGATGGGTCATCCCTGCATCTTGTCCACTGCCCTGGGTCAGAAGCAGTGTCGCAAGACACAGCACATCCACAGCAAGGCCGCTTCATTTCTCCGTCCCCTCATGCAGAAAAGTAGAAAACTGGGATAAATTCCTTCGGTCTTCTTCAATTTATTTCTCATACATACTCCCTCACCCCTCCATTCCCCACCCACTCACCCTCATGCATCACAGCATCATCCATACACAACCATTCTCCATTCACCCCTATCTTCTGTCCTCTCCCGTCCTTCCTCAACAGATATTCCCCTTTTTCCCAATGCCCCTTTTACCCCATCCATCCATCTCATCCTAGGTCGACCCCTCATGTTCACTCCTTCCACCTCTGCCTTCCACACCTCTTTTACTAATCTTTCTTCACTCATTCTTTCCATGTGTCCAAACCATCCCAATAGTCTTTCATCAACCCTATCTCCCAACTCCCTTTCCACCCCTGTTCTCCCCCTCACCTCCTCATTTCTCATTCCATCCAGCTTAGCAACCCCTACCATAGTTCTCAGGCACCTTATCTCAAACACATTCAAACTCCTCCTCCTCGTCGCGGCGGAGGTGAGATCGGTGCCGCAGGCATCTCTTCGTAATCACGCCAGTTCCTTTCCAGTCAGGATGTCCCGAAGGTGGCAATACTGCGTCTGTAATTACTTGGATAGACGCCGAAGACGACACACTTCGCCACCACGTTCCTGGTCACGGCGGCACTGATATTCACGAGTTCTCCGGGCACTAGTCACTTATAGTTAATCAGCCGTGTATGGTTGACGGTGATTAAACAGTTCGTATTAATGAGTGGAATTTGCAGTGACCACTCTACAAGTGAATGATGCACATTTGGACCTTCCGAGGACACGTGTGTCCCACCTCACTCTGTGTAGACCCAAGCTAGACTGCTGGTCAAGCTGTGACCGGTCAATCACCTCCCATACTGCATGTCATACACCGTTGCCGTTTTTCTCAATGTCAATTCAATAGTTCCGTAGGGAGCGCCATGCAATGTTTATGTGGAAGTTGAAACAGTTCCAATTGTTCCTTGAGGGTAGACACTATTCACGAGAGTGGAAGATATGATCCTAACTAGTCTAATTAAAACTAGCCTAAACAATAAATGGCAAGCGCGCAGGAGGGGTATAACCGTTAGACCTAATTCGAACGGTAACATTGTAAGAAATATTCTTATTCTATTCGTAAAGTAGCAACTTACAACTGCAATAAGAAACAGTAAACTTGAGAAATTGTGGAATCCCACACTTAATATTAAACATTCGTGACTTTGCACGTAGGCCTACGTAAACACTTGGAACTAATGGGAGGGGAGAGGGTTTCCCTGAGTAATTAGAAGTCTCTCTCGAATTCGTTAAGGCACTGTAACTGATTGTCAAGTTGGCACAATAGTTAATGAGGATAAGGAGAAGGAAAAATATCAAGAAGTAGTTACTATAGGTCAGAGTTCCGGAGATTTCCAAGAGTATAGGGAATTGATGGCCGAAACGGGGAAAAAGGAAACGAAAGACTGTGGAACCTGCGACGGCTAGGCCCATGAGCGAAAGTATTTGGTAACTGGTTTGAGAGCAGACGTAAGAAAATGAAAAGTAAGGGTAGGCCGTGTGTCACGACCCAAAGTTGTGACACTCCTCACGAATTGTACTTCTATAGGTTGCCCAATTTAATTCGTTTTCTTTTATTTGTGCCTTAGTCCGATAAATAATCAGGATAGTTGAAAATTGTACAAGAAAATTACACTTCATGGTAAATTTTCATATCAAATATATACCTAAGAATCCTAAGTTGCAAATAGTTTATCAATTCCTATGCATGTATTTGATTATACTATTTTAGAGCATGTGTCACAGTTATAATTGCATAACCATATTCACATTTATCTTCTTTTTCTTTTATCATAATTAAGTTGTGTATAGATATATTATTCCGCTATTATGTAAAAAAAAAAAAAATTATCTTGAGGATTTGGGGATTTCATATATGAATTTTCCCCTCCAAATGTGGCGTCGTCAGTCTTCACCTAGGTCTTTTTTTCTTTCTCTATCTATCTCTAATATGACCATTATTTATTTGCTAGTCCAATGATAGATAGGTCGTTGTCACTTGTCGGCGTTACCATATGCCAAAAAATGATTGAGGTGAGTGGAATCTGTTCGTGTTTTTGTCATTGACTCTAGACCATAAAGAAAATATCCCCAAACTTATCTCAATACATTTGTATCCTGTTGTATGTTACTTTTTATATTTCATTTATGTATTTATTTATTAATCTATTTGTTTAGGGGTTCAACACAAGCTTGAATGGCTGTCGCTGATCAGCTGATTTTTCAATTGTAAACATGCAGACGACATACAAAAACACGAGCGTTGTGTGAAAGTTAAGTCCAGAAGCAGACGTAAATTTAGCATATTCCACACTCACTTTCGATTCTCACACATAATTTTTTGTAATCTTAAGCGCAGTTGTGGGTTGTGTGCATGGAAAAATAACAGCAAATCCAAAAAGGTATGGTTTTCATTGACAACCGTCAGGATTTGTGTACATTTACGTCATGATTATATCATGATTATCATGATTATAGACAGTATAAAGTATTACTATTAGTATAGGTACAATATCTAAGGCATTTTTAATAATCTTGTAGCTTCGTGCTTCTTTTTCATTTACATATACACTCTTGTATATATCGCAGTCCAGTTGTCGACGATTCTATGCTGCGCTCATTTGGTGGTGCTCCATGTGTTGACTGAGTCTGAGTTAAACCAGTGTGCAATTTGTATTTGTATATAGTAATAGTTCTAAGCAATAATGATTTTCTTTTATATGTTTCATACAATTGATTTACATTTTTCTGTCACAAATGGTTTATGAGTTGTAATCCTCCACCTTCCTGCCTACGATATGGGAAATTGAAGTGTTTAGGATGGGGAGATGAAGATACGAAACAATATTAAATATACATATCATATATTTATCAAAAGCCCCATTCCACCTTATAAGTGTGATAGCTGAGCCAAAGCATGCACCCATCTAAAAACCCATTTCTTTATCTGAAATTTCATATTTTGCCACATGTCTTTTGTGTTCATACTACTTGATGAACATCATTAGATTACAGAATCCACTTCCAAATTGAGAATTCACATTCTATGTCAGATACAGCCATTACACCAACATTTATTATAAAGAGCAGGATAACAGCACAAGTCATAGATATTTTTGTTTTTATCAGATTGATAACTTGAAACTACCAGAACTTCAATATGTGTGATGATATCTTTGATGCAGTTGAAGAATTAGAGAAATCAGTACAAAAGGCTGGCTATAATGAAGGTTGCCAAGAGAGTCAGCAAAGGGAATTTGAAGAAGGGTTCCAGCTTGGATGGCAGCAAGTATCTTACTTGAGACAAGAGGTCGGCAGAGTGGAAGGTTTGCATTATGCATTTGCATGGATTTGATAGCATGTGACATTACTTGAATGTGTGAATATGAGTAGTGTATGTCATCAATCAAAACATGCTTAAGTAATGCATTTATGATGATTGTGAGGAGAATTTTTATGTGGTTGGATTTAATTTAGTTTTTTTAATGGCTTATCTGAGTAAATGTACAGATGAGTTGTATTTGTTGATCAATACATGTGCTTAGTTTGGTGATGTTATGAATATTTTATAATTTTATATAGGTTTATTGATGGCTCTCCTATGTAATTGTGAAAATGAATTGGATCCACGAACAAGAAAACATGTGGAGAAAATTTTAACCTTAGCTAGGAATATGACCAAATGCAAAGATGGGGATGAGAATTTACTTGAAGCAAATCTTAGAAACCTGCAGATGAAGGCAAAATTTGTTCTTTGTAAATTGAAAATAGATGCAAGATTTGAAGATACAGATGTTGATGCCACTTTTTAAGCTCCATATGTGATAGTAAGTTTATGTCTCTTGTATGTCTTTTTATCATATGGGTTCATAAGTATACAGTCGTACCTCGGTACTCGACCAAATCGGTGCTCGACCAAAAAATTCGAGTAGAAAATGCATCGGACCTCGAACAGATTTTCGGTACTCGACTAGCTCGAACAGCGGGTAAGCGTCAGTTCGACTCAGACCGCCAGCGGAGTAAGACGTACGCAGTTTGTTCGAGTATTTCTTCCCAGATTTAAACTTTTTCGTGTTGCTCTAGCCCTTAATAATGGGTCCAAAGAAAGACAGTGATAAGGGGAAAATTGGTTTCGGTGTTCGAACAAATCGGTGCTCGACCACCACCTCAGAACGGATTATGGTCGAGTACCGAGGTACGACTGTATATTTATTTTCTTCTTTGATAGAGATTATTCTTTCCTTTTTTAGTCTTCATGATTATTAAGATAAGTGCTTATAATCTCTTGGATAGTTGTTCCCTAACTTTTTTGGCATTGTGCTTCCCTTTGGTCAACCTTGTGTGTATGGTGCACCATCCTGCCCTCAAACTCCATCCTCAAAAAGAAAGACTTCATCTTCAAATGGGCTGAATTAATTTATTCCCAAGGGAAACAGTAACTATTCTCATATAAATCAACATGCCTTTCCTATGAAGATCATAATCCTTCTTCAGTTTAGGAATTTTTGCTCAGTGGGAATTTGACCAGGTATGTTATTCAATTGGGATCCCTGTTAAGCCAAGGGTATGCAGTGCCAATTTTAAAGATGTAGGAAGGCTGGACAGAAACCTGCCATCCCTATCATGTTTCTGTATACAATAAAAAAAAACAGATTACAGGATTTAATTTTGCCATAAAAAAACAAGATAGAATTGTTCCTCTCTTCCTTCCCCCACCATCCCACCAGTCACCACCCACTTGGAGAGGTAGCCAAAGGAGCGCTCTGACTATCTGGCACCACTGCACTCGTGGCCATGGGTATTGTTCCTGCTTCAACTTTGGGAGGGCTGGATGTTTGAGCCAGAGGAAATGTCATGCATTTGTTCATATTACACTTTTATGGCTCCCCAACCCCATTCTGTAATTGCAGATGTCAAAAGTGGTGCAGTGGGCTGCATTTGAGTATGACCACCTAATCAGTATGATCAAGTTGATTATACTGGCTACAGACTTCATTCACAACCACAGCCATTCCGATATACATGACATTTAACATGCATTTTACATAATCTATACAACATTACCAAGCTGGAATAAACTACTCTGATGAGGGACAGAGGCTGTATCATCAAAGGTTCTGCACTGGAGCTTAAGGCTGATTGCACACACACACAGAACAATATGAAATCAGTGCAAAGGAAGTAAAGAAAGTTAGTTCTGAAAAGGACCTAGGAATAATTATCACCAAAGACATGTCCCCAGACAAACATATAAACAAAATAGTTAGAGAAACCTACAATTTACGGAGATCAATAAAGGTGGCTTTTAATTACTTAGATGAGGAAATGGTAAAAAAAAAATATTATTCACACTGATAAGACCAAGATTGGAGTACGTTGTGACACTATGGACACCTAGAACAAAAAAGAATATAAAGAAAATAGAATCCAAAGAGGAACAACAAATATGACCCCAATACTTTCAAAATTGACATACAAGCAAAGATTCTCTAAATTGGAACTACCAACCCTGGAACAAAGAAGAGAAAGAAGCGATCTATTGGCCATTTACAGAATCATGAAAGGCATGGAAGTCCAACAGAGAAGACTTATTAAACTAGGATAAAAGAAAAACAAGGGGACATGAAAAGAAACTCAAAAAGGATAGTTATAGAAGAGATCTGGAAAAAAAACTGTTTTCCACACAGAGTGGTCGATGTTTGGAACAAATTGGATGAAACAATAGTGTGTGCAAACACCATACAAGAATTTAAGAACAAACTTCTTGTATAATACAAAGATTGTCTAAACTGGAAATACCATCCCTGGAACAAAGAAGAGAAAGAGGCGATCTATTGGCCATTTATAGAATCATGAAAGTCATGGAAGTCCTTGACAGAGAAGACTTTTTAAGGTGGGATAAAAGAAAAATAAGGGGGACATGAAAAGAAACTTGAAAAGGATAGTTATAGAAGAGATCTGAAAAAAAAAGTTTTCCACACAGAATGGTGAATATCTAGAACAAATTGGATGAAACAATAGTGAGTGCAAACACCATACAAGAATTTAAAAACAAACTAGATGTTGCGAGATACAAAGATGGGTCACTACAAGCATAACTCCCCTTCCTGTACAATACAGCTAGATAAATACACACACACACACCTAAACTATTGTACATATATGTAAATGATAAATTAAAAGACAAACACAGAATTGTAAAACTGCGTGAAGGAGATAAAGAATATATAGTTGACACAGAAATGGAAGAGGTTATGATCAGGCATTTCAGGTCTGTTTTTACAATTGAGAGCTTGCAAATTTGGGAAGATGGACAATGAGAAATATCCCCTAATATGAAAGAAATAAAGGTAACACAGAAAGAAATAAGAGACCAAATAAAAAAAAACCTAGATGTTAGGAAATCGTATGGACCGGATGGAATTGCAAATTGGATACTGAAAGGGTGTATAGACGAAATGATGTACAATTTATACAAGATAATAGACTTTTCACTCAAAGAAGGAAAGCTACCAATAGATTGGAAAGATGCAAACATAGTACCAATATATAAAGGAGGAAACAAAGAAGACCTTACAAACTTCAGACCAGTATCCCTTACAAGCACAGTAGCAAAAATATGCGAAAAGGTAATCTGAAACAAATGGATCAAACACTTTGAAGAGAATAAAATATTAAACCCTAAAAAATTTGGCTTTAGAAATGGAAGATCATGCACCACAAACTTAATATGCTTTTACTCAAGATTAATTGAGATAATACAAGAAAGATTTGCAGAAGGCCTTTGACAAAGTACCACATAAAAAGTTAATAAGAAGAATTGAAATAATAGGAATACAAGAGAAGCTACTGGAATGGATGAAGGATTTCTTAAGGGGAAGAAAAATGAGAGTGGTACTTGGAGACAAAAATTTGAACTGGGAAGATGTGATAAGTGGCATCCTGCAAGGCTCTGTACTGACTCCTTTAATGTTTGCCATATATATAAATGATATGGATGAGGGAGTGAAGTGTCACATGAACTTCTTTGCTGACGATGCCAAATTACTCAAGAGAGTAATCACAGAAGAAGATTGTAGATCACTACAAGAAGACCTGGACAAAATATGGGAATGGAGTCAGAGGTGTGAAATGAACTTTATCTCTAAGAAATGTAGTATAATGGAATTTGGAAAAAGCAAAAATAGAATATCGGGTCAATATAGAATTGGTAACAAGGAAGTCAAAAAAGTCGACTCAGAAAGAGACCTGGGAGCAGCTGAAAAAATACACGGGAGCAACGAGCGATTTTGCTCGGGAAAGTTCCAATGTCACTCTCGCAAATCCAATAGCGGGAGCGATCCCCCACAAAAAATTGCTCCCGCGGCAAGATTCAACGTTTTTCATGCATTATCAATCATTTGGCAATCCCTGAATCCCATCACCATTGATGAAAGGATCAGAGCAAACACAACTTACCTGTGATCAATCATTGCATTATCAATCGATATCATAAATGCAACGCATCAATCAACTTTAATTTATTGATGTTCGTACGTGTGTGTACGCGGTATAGCTGCTAGAGTTCAATGGCTTACCTAGCCTAGCTTCATATCAGCTGCATGCGCGCGTATACTACATGTTGACTAGACTCTACATGACTATCGTGCTACATAATGTCGCTATTTGCAAATTGCATGGTACCTGTATGCAGGGAAGTTCATTGGTTGCATGCAGCTAGCTGCCCAATCAATGCGCTGACTACATATACAATGCACCATACCCAATACCACATCACCGCATGCATACGTACACTGTACATATGCAAACTCGCTCGAGGCCTAGGAGGGAAACTGGGAAATCCCATTTATAACCTTGTTCGCGTATTTATGAGAAAACAAAATAGAATCAAATGTTTGGTTAGTAACTGAAAGTAAATAAATTTAAGTATAAATATGAACATTTGATAATTATATATTTAGTTCATAAATATGGATCTTTGGAGGGAGAATAAAAAATAAAAAAATAAAAAATGATTCGTTAGCTAGCTTAGGTTTACGGTAGCTAGGTCTACATTCGTACGTCACGTCCATGCCAAACTTTCGATGATCGTACATCATGGAGTGATTTCTAGTGAAGCGAGTGAAGATGGTTTGCCCTCAGATTCAGTCTTTTCAGAATCGAGGGAGAGTGTTTTGACGGCAGGAACCGCCTCTGGACCTGCAAAGCCTAATTAAAAATCTACGGGCAAGGGCCAAGGAAAACGAAAACCAGTAAAGCATGAATCTACTATACGCTCGTGGAACCTAGATTAGCTTGAAATGGATCAGAGCAGTGATGGTACTCTAACGGCGTACTGCAAGGCTTGTTGTGCATTTCCACTCCCAACCACTGCCAGTGGAAACAGAGGCACTGTGTCTACCGATCAATTTCAACTGGGAAGCCAACATGTTAAGAAATTGAACCTGCAAAAACATGGCTCTGGAAGTATCAAAAATGGCTCTGGTAATTAAAAAAATGGCTGGTGAAATTAGAAAAAAAATGAAAAATGGCTCTGGAAAATAAAAAAGTATTTTTTTCCCTGCCTGGGAGTGATTATCTCAAGTGACTTAACACCTGATAAACATGTCAATGAATTAGTTGGAGATACTTAACTTATTAAGATCAATAAAAGTGGCCTTCGACTACATGGATGAAGAAATGGTAAAGAAAATAGTGGTTGCAGTAATAAGACCTAAACTGGAGTATGCTGCAGCACTATGGGCACCTAGCACACAAAAAAACATAAGAAAATTAGAAAGAATTCAAAGAGCAGTAACAAAAATGGCACCCACCCTATTAAATTTGACATACAAACAAAGACTGGAAAAATTACATCTATCAATACTGGAACAGAGAAGAGAAAGAGGTGATTTGTTGACCATTTATATAATTATTAAAGGGATGGAAATTCTTGATAGATGGGACAGAAGAGAAACAAGAGGACATGAAAAGAAGCTAAAGAAGGAGAGTTCCCACATAGAGTGATTGATGTCTGGAACAAACTAAATGGAGAAAGAGTGATTGCCAAAATTATACAAGATTTTAAAAAGAAACTGGATGCAGAGATATGAAAATGGGTTACTACGAGCATAGCTCTCGTCCTGTAAAATACAACTAGGTAAATACACACACACAAAGAAGAGAAAGAGGCAATTTGATAACCATCTGCAGAATTATGAAAGGGATTGAAATCCTTGATAGGTATGATCTACTTAAATGGAACAGAAGAAATACAAGAGGACACGAGAAGAAACTTAGGAAGGACAGTTACAGAAGAGATTTGAAAAAGAACAGCTTTCTGCAGAAAGTAATAGATACATGGAACAAATTGAAAGAGAAAACAGTGAGTACTAAAACTATACATAAATTTAAGAAAGAACTGGATGCAGAAAGATACAACTGTGGGTCTCTATGAGTGTGGCTCTTTTTCTGCGGAATACAACCGGTGTAAAACTAGGTAAATACACACGAAAGAGAAGCAGTTGTATTTTTCATGTGACCTTTATGGCAAAATAAGTATCCAGTTTGATATAGTGTATTAAACACACAAAGTGGAGGATGGAAAAGGAAAAAAAAGGACAAATGAATCAATGAAGAGAGAATTGGACATGAGCAGAGATGAGTCACCACTGGGGGTGATACCGAAAAAATCTTGTTTGAGTGATACCCCAAAATCAACTCAAAGGATGGGACACCAATATTTTTTCAGGGTTTCCAAGAGAAAGAGGATTATTAGGTAAAGGTTTAGATGTAGAAAGAGAAACTAGGTATAACAATGTACCAAGAAATTGGGAAGTTACTGACTTGATGGAGGAACTAATAGATTTGAAAATTGATTATAGAGCAATGCACAGAGAGAAAAGCTATCTATGAAAAGCAAATGAAGAGATGAATAGAGAGCTTAATGATCTAAAAGATGAATTAAAATAGAAGTGATAACGAAAGAATGAAAAATGAAGATAAAAACAAAAATGAAGTGTTGAAAAAGTTGGAGAATCAATTTAGGAGACGGATCTCGTAGAAATAAAATATCAATGAAAGGTAGAACAAGAAAATCAGAAAATAACATTTAAAGAAATAATCAAACAGCAGGTAGAGGAAAATGCTAAAGAAATGGTAATTAAAGCAAAGGAAAAATGAGTAAGAGATACAGTGGATAGAAAAAGTGCATTGTATTTTATGGTATTAGAGAAAAATTTAATGTATACAAATACCAAAGAGAAAAAGAAGAGAAATTTTGCAAAGGCAATAATGAAAGAGGTTCAAGAGGAGGGACAGGAATTGGACAAAAAGATTGAAGAAGTGCATTGGAAGGGATAGTACTCTAGAGAAAAAAGTATAGGCCACTAAAAATCAAACTAAGGTCTCAATTGATAGCTAAAGAAGTACTATCAAAAGCAGCAAAGCTGGCAAATAGTGAAAATTACAAAAATGTATGGATAAAAAAGGAAATGGGTGATGAAGAAGAAGAGAAAGAAAAGACACCTGGAAATTAAACAAACGCAAAAAAAAAAAAAAAAGAGAAGAACGGAGACTGAAAAGAATGAGTTTTTTAAGGAGAGTACTGGACCTGAGGCTAAAAAAATGGTACATCAAAAAAAGAAAACATAAACAAAAAAAGAGAAAAAAAATTAAAAATAACATATATTAACATAGATGGCATGATTTCAGTACAGTACTAAATGAATTAAATGACTATCTGTCAGTAGAGAAACCAGACATAATGGGAATTGTGGAGACAAAATTAAAATGTACTACCATTAAATACTGTGGGACAAGGTCCATACAACCATTGGGCGAAAAATAGAATGGAGAAACAGGGTGGAGGAGTCATGTTTTTGACTAAATAAGGTTTAAAGGTGACAAAGAAAACAGAAGGAAAAAATAATGTGGAATTGATTATGATGAAAGTTGAAAACAGAAACATGAAAAGTAGAAAATTTATAGTAATATATATGCCCCCAAAAACACAGGCTTGGACAGATAGTGATAATTTCAAAATACTGGAAGACATAAAGAATGCATTAATTGAATTATTGAAAGAAGAAGGAAACATTAGTAATTATGGGTGACTTAACTCAAAAGAAATATGTTAGGAAGAAATGACAGTAAAAGGTGGAGGAGAACTTGGGAGAAATATTCTACTGGATATGACCATTGAATATACATTGACTCAATGGGTAAAAGAAAATACCAGATATAGAAACAAGAACCATTGAGACTAGATTTAATATTTACATCAGAGCCTGAAATCATGGATAAAATGAAATTCAAGGCACCATTTGGTAAGAGTGACCCCATACTAATAGAGTTTGAACTAAAATTGATTTGAGAAGAAATGAGAAACATAGAAAAGGAAGACTAATGTACAACAAAATGTATTTTGAGAAACTCAGAATTTTTTTTCAAAATGCGAACTGGGAAAACTTCTGGAATGAAGAAACAAGGAAGGGAAATGGAACATATTAAAAGAAAATTACAAGGGGCGGATAGACAAATATGTACCAAAGAAGAAGAACGAGTGTACATAATGTGCTGGTATAACAAAAAGTGTAGTGAAGCTAAAAATAGAAGAAACGAAGCCTGGAAAAGATGGAAAAAGAAAAAAAAAAATACCAAACAGCAAATATACATCAAACTAAGTATCAAATATGTAAAAATATGCAGGGAAGAAAAAAGTAACTATGAAAACGATATAATAGAAAAATGCAAGGACCAACCTAAACTATTCTACAGATATCTAAATACATACATACATATACCAAGGCTTTTTCCCCCTTACAAGGGAGGTAGCCAAAAAGGAAAAGGCATAAAATCACTCCCACACATTCCATCCCTGAATACACTCCATACCCCTCCACCCTCCCTCTCATCTTAGCACCGCCCAGATGACGGGTCATCCCTGCGCCTTGTCCACTGCCCTGGGTCAGAAGCAGTGTCGCAAGACACAGCACATCCACAGCAAGGCTGCTTCATTAGATCGGCGACCCCCCCCTCTCCGTCCCCCCATGCATAAAGGAGAGGACGGGGAGAAATCCCTTCGGGCTGCGTCAAAAAATTGCTCACCCCCCATCCCCCGCCCCTTCCACCTCATGCATCACATCATCATCCATATACAACCATTCTCCATTCACCCGTCATTCCCCTCTTCCCCAAAGCCCCCTTCACCCCATCCATCCACCTCATCCTAGGACGTCCCTTCATGTTCACTCCCTCCACATCTGCCTTCCATACCTCTTTTAGTAGTCTTTCTTCACTCATTCTTTCCATGTGTACAAACCATCCTAATACTCTTTCATCAACCCTATCTCCCAACCCCCTTCCCACCCCTGTTCTCCTCCTCACCTCCTCATTTCTCACTCTATCCAGCCTAGTAACCCCCATCATACTTCTCAAACACCTCATCTCAAACACATTCAAACTCCTTCTCTCTTATGTTCCATGACAAACAAAAAGATAAACATGAAATAGTGAAATTGCATGAAGGAAATAATGAATATATAGAAGATGTAGAAATGACTGAAATTATGAACAAACATTTTAAATCTATCCGCAATTGAAAGTTCACAAAATTGGAAGGAAGGACAGAGAAAGATCCCCCCAATGAAAGAAATAACAGTGACACAGAAAGGAATAAGGGACCAAATAAATCTTGATGTCAGGAAATTGCACAAGCCAGATGGAATTGCAAATTGGATATTAAGAGAATGTATAGATGAACTAACATACAAAATACACAAGATAATCGATTTCTCACTCAAAGAAGGAAAAGTACCACAAGATCGGAGGAATGCAAATATTGTACTAATATGCAAAGGAGGGGACAAAGAAAATCCAACCAACTTACAAGTGCAATAACAAAAATATGCAAAAAAGTTATCAAAAGTAAATGGATTAAACATTTGGAAAGAGAATAATATACTAAATCCAAAACAATTTGGATTTAGACACGGAAGATCAAGTGCCACAAACTTTATTTGCTTTCACACAAAAAGCTACTAAGAAGAATTGAAACAATAGGTGGAGTACAAGGAAAGTTATTGGAATGAATGAAAGATTTCTTGAATGGGAGAAAAATGAGGGTGGTACTTAGAGACAAGAACTTGACCTGGGAAGAAATGATAAGTGGAGTCCCACAAGGTTCTGTACTGGATCCAATAATGTTTGCCATACATATAAATGTTATGGATGAAGGTGTAGAATGTTATATGAACTTCTTTGCAGATGATGCAAAACAATTAAAGAAAGTAAGTACAGCGGAAGATTGTAAATCACTACAAAAAGACCTGGACAAAGTCTGGGAATGGAGTCAACAGTGTGAAGTGAACTTCAATATCAAGAAATGTAGTATAATGGAATTTGGAAAAAGTAAAAATAGAATAATGGGACAATATAAAATTGGTACAAAGAAAGTTAAAAAAGTCAACTCGGAAAGGGACCTAGAAGTAACTATCAGCAATGACATGGCACCAGACAAACATATCAACAGAATAGTAGGAGAAACTTTCAATTTACTAAGATCAATGAAAGTGGCCTTTGACTACTTGGATGAAGAAATAGTAAAGAAAATATTAGTTACATTGGTAAGACCAAGATTGGAGTATGCTGTGACACTATGGACACCCAGTACTAGAAAGAACATAAAGAAATTAGAAAGAATTCAAAGAACAACAACAAAGATGGCACCAACACTCTACAAATTGACATACAAAGATTGTCCAAACTGGAACTACCAACCCTGCAACAAAGAAGAGAAAGAGGAGATCTACTAACCATATACAGAATTATGAAAGGGATGGAAGTCCTTGATAAAGATGATTTATTAAAGTGGGATAAAAGAAAAACAAGAGGACATGAAAAGAAACTTAAAAAGAATAGTTACAGAAGAGATCTGAAAAAGATTAGCTTCCCTCACAGAGTGGTAGATATCTGGAATAAATTGAATGAGGAAACAGTGTGTGCAAAAACTATACAAGAATTTAAGATCAAACTGGATACTGAAAGATACAAAAGCGGGTCACTACGAGCATAGTTCTCTTCCCGTAAAATACAACTAGGTAAATACACACACACAGGGTGGAGGAGTCATGTTTTTGACTAAGAAATGCTGAAATGTGACAAAGATAACAGAAGAAAAAAATAATGTGGAACTGATTATGATAAAAGTTGAAAACAGTGATATGAAAAGTAGAAAATTTGTAGTAACATATGTGCCCCCAAAAACATACTCTTGGACAGAAAGTGATCATTCCAAAATGTTGGAAGACACAATGCATTAATTGAATTACTGAAAGAAGGAGGAAACATAGTAGTTATGGGTGACTTTAACTCAAAAGAAATATGTTGGGAAGAAATGTCAGTGAAAGGTGGAGAAGACCTTTGGGGAAATATACTACTGGATATAACCATTGAATACATGATGACTCAATGGGCAAATGAATATACCAGATATAGAAACAATGAAGGAAATGGGTAAAGGAAAATACCAGATATAGAAACAATAAAGAACTGTTGAGACTAGATTTAATATTTACATCAGAACATGAAATTGTGGATAAAATGGAATACAAGACACCAGTTGGGAAGAGTGACCACATACTAATAGAGTTCAAACTAAAAGAACAAATTGATTTGAGAAGAAATGTGAAACTTAGAAAAGGAAAACTAATGTACAACAAAATGGATTTTGAGAAACTGAAAATTCATTCAAAATGTAAATTGGAAAAACTTAAATTAAAAAAACAAAGATGGAAGAGAAATGGAACATACTGTGCTATAAGAAATTTATAAAGAGGGAATAGACAAATATGTACCAAAGCAGAAGCAAAAAAGGGTATACATTAAGTGCTGGTACAACAAAAAATGTAGTGAGGCTAAAGGAAAAATTGACAAAGCTTGGAATACATACATACATATACCAAGGCTTTTTCCCCCTTACTAGGGAGGTAGCCAAAAGGAAAAGGCATAAAATCATTCCCACCCATTCCATCCCTGAAAACACTCCACACCCCTCCACCCTCCCTCCCATCTTAGCACCTCCTAGATGATGGGTCATCCCTGCACCTTGTCCACTGCCCTGGGTCAGAAGCAGTGTCGCAAGACACAGCACATCCACAGCAAGGCCGCTTCATTAAATCGGCGATCCCCCCTCTCCGTCCCCCCATATAAAGGAGAGGAAGGGGAGAAATCCCGTCGGGCTGCGTCAAAATTTTGCTCACACACACTACCTCACCCCCCATCCCCCCCGTAAAGGCAAAGCTTGGAATAGATGGAAAAAAAAAAAAAAATGAGTAAGTGGCAAACATATATCAAACTAAGAAATGAATATGTAAAAATATGCTGGGAAGAAAAGAGAAACTATGAAAAAGACATAGTAGACAAATGCAAAGACCAACCTAAACTATTCTACAGGTATGTGAATGGTAAACTAAAAGATAAACAGAAAATAATGAAATTGCATCAAGGGAAAGATGAATATATAGAAAATGTAGAAATGGCTGAAATTATGAACAAACATTCCAAATCTGTATTCACAAATGAAAATATGCAGAGTTGGAATGAAGGAAAAGGAGAAAGATCCCCGCCTCCAATGAAAGAAATAATTGTGATAGAAAGAAATAAGGGACCAAATAATAAACCTTGATGTCAGAAAATCACACAACCTAGACGGAATTGCAAATTGGATACTAAAAGAAAGTATAGATGAACTAATTGACAAAATACATAAGATAATAGATTGCTCACTCAAAGAAGGAAAAGTACCGCAAATTTGGAAAAATGCAAATATTGTACCCATATATAAAGGGGTGATAAGGAAGACCCAATAAACTATAGACTGGTCTCTCTTACAAGCACAATAGCTAAAATATGTGAAAAAGTTGTCAAAAGTACATGGACTAAATATCTGGAAGAAAATATACTGAATCCAAAACAATTTGGCTTTAGACAAGGAAGATCATGTGCCACAAACTTGATTTGTTTTTATTCGAGATTAGTAGATATAGGAAAGGGATGGATGGGCTGATTGTGCTTTCCTAGATTTACAAAAAGCTTTTGATAAAGTCCCACACCCTTATGGCACATATAGAAACGCAGCCACAAGTGAAACAGGTGATGTATGGTAACGTACAGTAAACAAAGGGTCAAGGTCGCATTGCTTATAAACACTATAAAACATACAAAAGAGTTGGAAAAGAGAATATTTTATGATTTTATTGTAATTGATATATGATTTTCTAGCAGCAATAGTTCAGTTTAAAGCAGTGAGTCAGTAGGAACCTTTGATATATATACATATATATATATATATATATATATATATATTATGCATACAAAAGTCTTAGAAAGCTTTCCAATGCATATTGTGCGAACACCACTGAAATTCCATGTCATTGTCATATTGAAACCACCAATTGTTGAGACTTCGGTGACAGAGTAGTGTTGTCCCTCGTTAACCACTTCCATACGGTGACGCCTACGTAGGCGTCATAAGGAGCAAGTGGGTACGCGATGATGCCGACATCGGCGTCTTGATTATATTTATTGTAGTCGTACCTACGTAACCTCCATTCTCTCTAAACTGGCTTCATCATATTTTCTATGGTTATCAAAATTCATGGGTGAAAGAGAACGAACGATTGAGCACTGACTTTATTTTTTATAATGCAATTATTATGACGCAACATCGCACGTCGGGCAGCTAATGCTGCCAGACGTGCGATGTGCCCCAGAGTGAAGAGGTTAATGTCAAGTGGTAGGTCACACCCCTGATTTTGGCAAAATATCTAGTTAAAAAAGTGCGACCTATATGCGAGTATACACGGTAGGTAATTTTATATACAGTCGTACCTCGGTACTCGACCATAATCCGTTCTGAGGTGGTGGTCGAGCACCGATTTGTTCGAACACCGAAACCAATTTTCCCATAAGAAATAATGGAAAGTACACCACTTTCATATTTTGCTATAATTTCCTTCTTCAGTTCAATAGTGGTCCTCACTGTTTTCCTCTTTGCCTTCCCCTTATCACTGTCTTTCTTTGGACCCATTATTAAGGGCTAGAGCAACACGAAAAGTTTAAATCTGGGAAGAAATACTCGAACAAACTGCGTACGTCTTACTCCGCTGGCGGTCTGAGTCGAACTGACGTTTACCCGCTGTTCGAGCTAGTCGAGTACCGAAAATCTGTTCGAGGTCCGATGCATTTTCTACTCGAATTTTTTGGTCGAGCACCGATTTGGTCGAGTATAGAGGCGGTCGAGTACCGAGGTACGACTGTATACATATTTTTGTACATGTTTTTTCTGTAACTAAAACTTTAAGAAAATAGTATTGTTAGTCATGTAGTTCAGTCTAGGGTCACAAGGAGATCAATGCTGGGAATAACATTTTTGGACAGGAAAGAGTTGAGTAAGAGAGAAGACCAACATGAGAGATATTCTTGAAGTGGTAAAGGAGTGGAAGTGGAATTGGGCAGGAGAGGTAATCAGAAAGGAATTTAGATAATAGAGCAGACAAGATGTCACAAGATAGCAAGCATGGAAGAAGGAGACAAGACAGGTGAAGAGATGAGATAGAGAAGTTGGCAAGAGTGATATGGCAGAGGTTGGTATTGTCATGCAGCTCATGGATGAGGTTGGGAGAGGTTTTAGTTCAGCAGTGGACTCAGAGTGGCTGATTGATTGGTTAATAATTCAGTCTAGAGTTATATTTTCTTTTCTTTTCATTTATTTAGGAGACCAGTTGTAATTGGAGTCACCACCAGACCTCATCAGATCAGGAACCAGCTTTTAAAGTTTGAATCAACTCTATCCTTTAAAAGTCCAGAATTTGATGTAGCATCCCCAAGGAACCAGCTTTAATCTAATCAAAGTTGGAATCAAACCTCATCACTTCCTAAGAAACTGTCATAATCAGAATGAAGTCTTTGGAAAAGATTAAGCTGGCCTTGTGCCAAGTGTCTTCTTTTCTTCAGCCAATACTTCCATTCATCAACTGCCACATGGTAGATTTCATTACGCACAACCATTGGGATAATCTTCTGTCTCCAGACTTAAGGATGGAGCTTCTTCAAGTACCAGCAGACCAGCTCTGCTTGATTCCTTCTGCTTCTCTTCAAATTGAAGAAAGTAAAGGTGCTGGTTACATGTACTGTTAAAATTTTGTGCCTGTTACTTTGTTCTGTTTACCTCTGATTATACTTTGAGAATGTCATTCTGTTTATATTGTCACCTAAATATTCTGAATTGACAAACCCATTTTCCTCCTGATTTATTAAACTCCTCTTTATGTATTAATTTTCATGTCTGCAAACTTAGCTGTGTTGTGTCTTGTAGCTACTACTTTTATAACTTCATTAGTTCCCAAGTTATGGTCAAGAATCTAAACAGTTTCATTTTTGGACAAGCTGAACCATATTTACATCCAGAAGAAAAAACACTCTCAAGACCTTCAAAAATCATAGAAGCCCAGCTCTGGTTCTTACACCACCCAGCAATGAAACTGTATCAACACAGAACCAGCCTGGTAACAGACACAATCCACCCAAGATGTATACCATATGTAGACCAACAATAGGTACCTGTTCATGATATGTGACAAATGTCAAAGAGATTCATCTCCCCGATGCATATCTTCAAATCCCATCAACACCTTCACCTCCATCTGGAGGTGCCACTTTTCATTTCCCCAAGACATTTACTTCCTTCCCTTATTTTAATTTACCTTAACACACACTTCTCCATTCCATGCTTCCTGTAACCCTAAATACTTAAAGCTTTTCACTTCTTCCAGCCTCCCTCCTATAAGACTTGTTTCCAATTCTCTGCCATCCTCTCCTCTCTTACATCTCATCACCTACTTTTGCCCACATTTACTTTTAGCTCTCTTCTCTCATATACATATATATACATATGCATAAATGGATGTATATATAAATCAAAGAGGTATGCTCATAGATCACACATATACATGCACCTAAAGGTATTTTCCCCTATGTGAAAGTAGTGGTCAAGTCAAAGCATACACCCACTCTACAACCATCCTACACAAAATGACAAATTCAGACAAAATCTATTTGTTTGTATTATTCTTTATTGTCAACATACAAAAAGGTCTAAGAGTGAACAGCACCCAGTTAAAATCAAGAAACTTGCCAGAGGGACTATTAAATCAGTATTCACATCCATGTACATGTATACATGAATACATACATATATGCATACATACAATAAATACAATTTATTTTTTCAGATGTAGATGCAGTAACAGGATTCAACTGGGAAAGCTGCTCTTTAAGTAGATTTTTGACTGAATTAAGAAAACACCAACTTAGTTCATTGGGTGTTTTGACTGATATACAAGAGGCAAGTCATATCTGTTAGAATAATTGAAGCATGTTTGTATGTATTTTTAGTTCATATATGTTCAAAATTTAAAAACATATTTAGCTACACTGCTTTTAAACTGTAGTAATTTGTAATTGTAGTACATATCTCAAATGTAAGTGTGTGTGCATGAATCAATGTTTTATATTGTATCATGTAATCTGTACAAGGTGGTTTAAAAAAGTTCTGAGTCTTGGCTGATATACAAGGAAGTACTTGATGTAAGTTTGGGGACCATCCTTTTTCACAATAGCACATTTGAGCAGTGATACAGTACTCCTAGGACTGTTACTATTTGTGAAATACATTTTGGATATGTTATTCTAAAAATGTGTCGAGACATCTTTGTGATCCATACCAAATCTTCTTCATGGTGTCAAAATAGCTCATCTCCAGCTGGAGCTTCATCTACAGGAAGAAGTTGCAATGGGCCAGATCTGGTGAGCAGGGCAGGTATAGAAGGGTGACCATGCTCTTGTGGCCAAGGAACTCGTGTATTACAAGAATTCAGTGAGAGGTTGCATTGTTGTTGTTGTTGTTCCCTAGACTGTCTGTTCGAGCAGTCCTGTCTCCCCAAGGAATGCTACGGCCGAACCAGGGTTTTCCCACAAATCCTTTATTGAGTGTATGTTGTGTTGTGTGCATGCATGATTGTGTATACTGCAGTCTTCCACAATGTGTTGAATAGTATGGGGTGAAGTGTTACATTTCAGGCTATTTCCACCAAATGTTCTCCCTCAGGTGCCTCAGAACATTGTAGTAGAACATGTCATTGATGGTCTGGCCCTGGGAATGAATTTACAAGTAACAACCTTGCAAATGTCAAAGAAAATGATGCCCATGCTCATGGTAATACTGCTGACCATCTTACAATCTTTGGTCATGGAGATATGGGGCTCCTCCATTGCAAAGACTATTGTTTGGTTTCTGGGTCATACTTGTCCACCCAAATTCTGTCGTCAGTCATGGTCATCTGCACCTGAAATTTAAGGAAAATAAAAAAAATGCAAGGAAAATACAAATTGAATGAAAAATTACATGGAAAATGCAAAATGAATAAAATACCACATACATTTATCAATTGTTTATTACCATAAATTCCCCTTGGCCCCTCCCCCCCTGCAGATGCCATGTCCTCAGTGATGACCTTCTATGTAAAGGTTGGGTCATCCAAGGCATACTGATAGAACTTGTGGCAGACAGGTTCATCGCTCCTGATGTTCAGGGGGTCAGAAACCAGGTCATGATCTTTCCAGTAATGCAGTGCAGGTTCAAGTCAGATGTAAGGCATACCTATACTGTTTCACATGACACGCAGACAATGACAGCAACATCATTAATGGATCTCCAACAATCCAAGTGCACAAAGGAAGATACATAAGGACAGTAGTAAAAGATAAGATGGCAGGATGGAGAGCAGTAATGAGTGGAGTACCACAAGGTTTCATGCTTGCACCAATAATGGTTTTTGTCTGTCATGTTATAATTGAAAGTATGACATGTTTGTAGATTATACAAAAATCATAATATATATACCAAAGGTTTTTTCCCCCTTACAAGGGAGGTAGCCAAAATACAAAGGCATAAAAACCACTCCTACCCATTCCATCCCCAACATACTCTACTCCCATCCACTCCTTCCCTCTTATCTTGGCACCTCCTGGATGATGGGCCATCCCTGCATCTTGCCCACTGCCCTGGATTAGAAGCAGTGTCGCAAGACACAGCACATACACAGCAAGGCTGCTTCATTAAATCGGCAACACCCCCTCTCCGTCCCCTCGTGCAGAAAAGGAGAAGACAGGTAGAAATCCCTTTAGGCTGCATCATTTTATCTCTCACACATATTCCCTCATCCCCTATCCCCCACCCACTCCCCTTCATGCATCACAGCATCATCCATACACTCCATTCACCCCTATCTTCTGTCCTCTCCCATCCTTCCTCAACAGACAATCCCCTCTTCCCTAATGCCCCTTTTACCCCATCCATCCATCTCATCCTAGGGCGCCCCCTCATGTTCACTCCTTCCACCCCTGCCTTCCACACCTCTTTTACTAGTCTTTCTTCACTCATTCTTTCCATGTGTCAAAACCATCCCAATACTCTTTCAACAACCCTATCTCCCAACTCCTTTTTCACCCCCATTCTCCTCCTCACCTCCTCATTTTTCACTCTATCCAGCCTAGTAACCCCTATCATACTTCTTAGGCACCTCATCTCAAACACATTCAAACTCCTTCTCTCATCCTCTCTTATGTTTCATGTTTCTGCCCCATACAGTGCCATCAGCACAATCACTCCTTCAGTTTACTAAGATCAGTGAAAGTGGCCTTTGACTACTTGGATGAAGAAATGGTAAAGAAAATATTAGTTACATTGATAAGACCAAGACTGGAGTACACTGCAACACTATGGACATCTAACACAAAAAAGAATATAAAGAAATTAGAAAGAATCCAAAGAGCAGTGACAAAGATGGCACCAGCACTCTCCAAACTGACATACAAAGATTGTCCAAACTCAAACTGCTAACCCTGCAACAAAGAAGAGAGAGGAGATCTACTGACCATCTATGGAATTATGAAAGGGATGAAAGTCCTCAATAGAGATGATTTACTAAAATGGGATAAAAGAAAAACAAGAGAACATAAAAAGAAACTTAAAAAGGATAGTTATAGAAGAGATCTGAAAAAGAATAGTTTCTCACACAGAGTGGTGGATATCTGGAATAAATTGGATGAGGAAACAGTGAGTGCGAAAACTATATAATAATTTAAGAACAAACTTGATGCTGAAAGATACAAAGATAGGTCAGTACAAGCATAGCTCTCTTCTCGTAAAATACAACTAGGTAAATACAATCTCCTCTTAGTATCCATTCCAAATGCCTATTTCTCATTACACTTTTTAATCCCCCAAGGCATTTACTCCTCTCAATCTGCATTCTACTTCCACCTCCACTCCTCCCTTTCATGCCACATTCACACCCAAGTATCTAAAACTATCCACTTCCTCCAGTCTCTCTCCCTTAATTTTTACTTCCACTCTGCTGCCACTCTCTCCCCTTGTACATCTCATCACCTTATGTTTACTCACATTTATTTTCAACTTCCTTCTTTTGCACACTCTCCCAAAATCTGTCACTAGCTTCATCAACCCCTCCTTTGATCCTGCTCCAAGTACAGTGTTGTCACCAAACAACAACTGGCCTACCTCCCACTTTTCTCCATTTTCTTTAACAATCTCTAATCCCTGACCTATTACCCTTGCATTTATCTCTCGCACCACCCCATCCATGTATAAATTGAACAGCCAGGGTGACATAACACATCCCTGATGATATATCGGCTTTACCCCAAACCACTCACTCTCCATTTCTAATCCTAACACAAGCACTATTACTCTCATAAAAACTCTTGAGTGCTCTTAAAAGCTTTCCTTATATCCCATATCCCATATCTCTGCAATACCTCACACAGTGCCTCTCTGTCTACCCTGTCATAAGCCTTTCCCAAATCCATAAAAGCCCAAAAAACATCCTTACCTTTTCCTATAGCTTTCTCACATATCTGTCTTACCACAAAAAATCTGATCTACACAACCCCTACCTGTCCTAAACCCACACTGTTCCTCACCAATTACTCTCTCTTTTCCTCTCCTAATCCTCTCAGTCAAGACCCTCCCATAAGCCTTCCCAACTACACTTAACAAGCTGATCCCTCTGGAACTACACTCACACTTGTCCCCATTTCCCTTGTAAAGTGGAACTATACAGGCACTCTTCCAGTCCGCCAGCACTCTACCCTCTCTTGAACATTAAATAACCTCACCAGCCAGTTCACTATCACTGTACCTCCTTTTTCCAGACATTCTACATGACATCCATCCAACCCAGGTGCCTTACCTGCTCTCATTGTCTTAACAACTGCCTTCACTTCATCTTTCCTTATTTCTTCTCCATTCTCCTCGCTCATCACAGTCATTTGCTTAGCACTTCCCACTGCAACTACCTTTCCCTCCCTGTCCTCCTTCATATTTAGCAACTTCCTAAAGTACTCTGCCCATCTTCCTCTTACCTTCTCTTCCATTATGATCTCCCCATCTGCACCTTTTACCTTTTCTTCTCTACTTAATTTGCCTCCTCTTCCTCTCTTAATTTCTTTCCAAAAAAATTTCTTATTACTTTAAATAATTTCTGTCATACTCGTTCCCCATTTCACATCTGCTCTCTTTTTTGCCTCCTTTATCTTATGCTTTACTTCTCTTCTCTTTACTTTGTACCTCTCATATGATTCCCTCATCCTATTTTGTAACCAATCTGTGAAAGCCTGCTTCTCTCCTACAACCTCCTTTGCTTCCTCATCCCACCACACTCTACCCTTTCTTCTATTTCCTCCCATCCTCCTTGTTCCACTCACCATCTTTACACACCTTGTCACTCCCTCTTTGAAACATCCCCATTCCTCCTCCACTCCTAATTCTACTCTATCCTTCACTCCTCTCTCAGCTTCTTCTTGTACTCCTTTTCTTTCTCATTTAAGCAGTTCACTCTAAGCACCTCCCTACCTTCTGTACTTTTCCTCTTTCTCCATCTATCCTCCACTCTCTACTTACCTTTCACCACAAAATGATCAGATATTTCCCCCACTCTCTCTCCTTAGAACATGTACATCCTTAACTCTTTCTACTATAATCCTGGTTACCATTTTATAGTCCATTAACACACTACCACCCTTCCATCCACCACCCTCTCCCATGTGTACTTATATTTGACTTTCTTCTGAAACACTGTATTTGCTATCATCAACTCTTTAGACACATCTCCATCATCAACTCTCCACTACAATTTTTTCCTGGAACTCCACACTTCCCAATCATTCCAAGTATTGGTTCATTTCCCATCCTAGCATTAAGGTCTCCCAATACCACTACATGAACATTTCTCCCTAATCCCTCTATGCACTCATTTAAATCCATCCAAAAAACCTCCCTTTCCTGTGCAATCTTCTCACTAACAGGCCCAAATGCACTTAAAAACCCACATCTCCCTTCCCAGTTTCACCTTCATCCACATTAACCTTGAAGAAACCTTCCATTCCACAACACGCTTACCTACCTCTTTACTTACTAGTATAGCCACCCCTTCTCTCCCTTATCCTCTCTTCACTCCTGAGGACCTCCCAACTACACTCCCAAACTCACACTTGCTCCTCCCTCTCAACTTAGTTTCTTTCAATGCCAACACATCCATCTTTCTTCTTACAAACTTACTGCCTATCTCTTCCCTTTTACTCTTATCTGTACTGATTGGAAAACTCCTAGACCCTCTTATGCCTATACTTTTTTTTTTAGGAATATTAGGCGAAAAATGGAAATGAATATTCAGAGAATTGGTACAGGACAGTAAGAAGGGGTGGGGGGACAGCATAACAGAGGGACAGCCGCAGTATAATAAGATATCATAATTTCTCTATGAACAGAGATTTCCTCTAGCACAGATAAATTGATGTGTGCCTCTGGTCCATAGGGGTGCCCCATATAGACCCTAAAGTATTAGCTGCATGCTACTTAGCCACAACAACATGCATCCAATACCCCAGATGGGGAAAAATCATAATAAGAATGAAAAACAAGGAGAACTGTAGACTGTTGGAAAAAGATCTAGACACTATTTTTGCTGCATGGAGCCAAGCCAAGAATGGGAAATAAATTTCAGTACCAAAGAAGGCAAAGTACTGGAAATGGGCAAAAGCTGTTAAAGACCATCTTTACACTATTCCTTGGGAAGTGAATACACTACAAAAGCAAAAGAAGAGAAACATTTGGGAGTGTTGATTAAAGACAACCTGTCACCTGACAGACATATCACTAACACACACTGTTGATGTGAATATATACAATTATTTTTTAAACATGTATATATCATTATCTGTTTATTAGTTATCATTATTTATTCTATTTATCCATTTATTTATAAAAAAAAAAATTCACATCCATTTCGTGGAGAACTGTTGTGTATGGATGATGATGTGATGCATGGAAGGGAGTGGGTGGGGATGGGGGGTGAGGGAGTATGTGTGAATCATATTTTGATGCAGCCCAAAGGGATTTCTCCCTGTCTTCTCTTTTTCTACATGCTATGGATGTGCTGTCTTGCTACATTGCTTCTGGCCCAGGGCAGTGGGTGAGATGCAAGGATGATCTGTCATTCAGGAGGAGCCAAGAAAAGAGGGAGGGAGGGAGGGGTAGTGAATGGGAGTGGAGTATGTTGGGATGAAATGGGTGGGAGTGGACTTATGCCTTTGACTTTGGCTACCTCCCTTTTAAGGGGAAAAAAAGATCTTGGTATATGTATGAATTTTTTGCATCTGATTTAGTTATTGACCAAAAGGTCTCTTGTTGGTATGCTCATCCTTTGTAACTGTAGTAGAAGATTAAAGTGGATTTTCATTAAATGGACAAAGAGATGATGACAAACTAATTTAAATCCTTATCGATCCAAGACTGGAAATTCATCAATGGTATGGTCCTCGTACAGAGTGAAGGATATAAGCAAAATCAAGAGAATAGAAAGCGCAGCAAGCAAACTAGTTCCCAACCTGGCAGATAAACCATATAAGGAAAGACTAAAATCACAGGATCTGCCTACTTTGAAAGATTGAAGAGAAAGAGGTATGATTACATTATTTGGGTCACTAAAAGGAATAGACTACATTTACAAAAGATCTCATGTTTAAAGATAGGAGGGCTTCAAGAGGTCACAATAACAAATTAAGGAAGACTATGTCTAAAGGATGTGAAAAAATACAGTTTTCCATATAGATGCATAAATATTTGGAAGAGCCAAGGTGATAAATTGGAGAGTAGGAGATGGGACCCAACTAGCATTGCTTGTTTCCTGAATACTACAATTGGATAAATACAATTATTCAGCCCATGAAAGGTTGTCCTGACCTTTTGTCATCTTCTAGTGATGTTCTGCACTCTTCAAGCTTGTATGCCACTCAAAACATTTCGTACAACTCATTGTTTCATTGTCATACATATGCTGAATCATGCCACAGGTCTCCATTGTAGATTTGCTAAGTTTGACCCAGAATTTGATGTTTTGTCTCCAATTTAGTTTGCACTCTATAATGAAATCACAAATGTGCCTATGCACATTGTCACCAAAACTTCAGTGGCAAAGTTAACGAAGTTCACAGAACAGTGACAGTCAGCAGACTGATTGATGACAGTTACTGCTCAGTTTAGCAGTATGTGCATCCTTGTACTGTATATATGCTTTGGATTTAGTTTCCAAAAAAAAAAATTCCACCTCATAGATATTCCATAATGTTTTTTTAAGTAGTTTTGGTATATATATTTAAGTTAGGTTAATAATTGAGGTGTCTGTCACCAAGTTTTGATAAATATTTGTAATTTGTATATTCATTTGACTACACCTGAACTCTAACATTTGTGTGGTTAGAGGGCATAGAATAATTTCCAAATGCCCCAGACTCATGGAAAGCATAAAGAAATAACCAGGATGCAACTAAATAAATTTCAACATCAACCAAAAGCATAAAAAATAAACCCTCCTCAATAGAAAATAACCTATGAAAAAAATGTGAACAGCAAACATGGAACCCACAAATGTTGGGGATCAGGTTAATACATACATACATATACCCAAGGCTTATTCCCCCTTACAAGGGAGGTAGCCTCATATGTCTGAATAAATCATTACATTTATGCTCCTTTACACAGATTCTGGATAACCATAAAGGCACTGATGTTTCAGCACTACAGATGAAGAATGTTATGTCAGAGAAGAAAAGTCATGAAGTGGAAGTGATGAGTAGTGCTATTGCACAGTTGACTCAAGGTGAACATTTTTGTGTTTTGTAATGGAGTTAGGAAGATCAAGGATCTCATTATGACTTAAACTCTGCCATGTTCAGTTGAACATGCAGGGTGCCACGTTGTTGTCATTGATGTAATCTCTCTCTCTCTCTCTGTCTCATTCTTTACTTCATTTTTGATACTTGCATGACTTTTAGTCTACATGTCAAAGATTTAACAGTGAATCTCAACAAGAAAATAAACATACCAAAATTAATCATAAGCATATGTTTTGCTCAGTAGAAGGAAACCCTAATTATAGTCTACATTTCTTAAGAATCTCATTCAACTATGCTTCCACATCATGGTTCCCAAGAATCAGGAAAACAAATAGACACCTCATAAGTTATATAAGAGAAAGCACTGAGAATAATAAATAAATACACCAAAACCACCCTAATAGAACACCTGCACCCATAAACCAAAATCTTCCCCATAGGACACATGAAAATAACAGGAACACAATTCTACGCCAGAACCGTAAACATCAAACACCCTTCACACTACATTTCACAAGCCTCACGAACTTAATAATAATAATTATTATTATTATTATAATAATAATGATGATAATAAGAAGAAGAATAAAAATTTATCAATAAAAGCACCAGCAGGATATTCCTCTTAACATCTACAGCAACCTTCCACCTGTACTTGAGGATAGGTTTGATAAAACTGGAGAGTAGAAGACAGGACCCAATGAGTGCTGCTCCTTTTCTGTATACTACAATTAGATAGATACACAACAGATGCACACAAAAACACATTCATAATCAGATTACAAAACAAATTATTCAAGAATGACCACCGAACTCCCTGCTTCATCAAATCCCTCCAGTTAAAAAGGCCCACATAAAAAGCCTTCCCAAGAGAACTAAGAACCACACTAGCATGCTTGCATTCAGGTCACCATCCAGTTCAGAAATGAATTGCCACACATAGGACATCAGATACCTCATCTTACACTGCCTTACCCTAGCCATACCAGGACAATAGCACATTTCTTCCTTGAGTGACTTATGGGCTAATCTGGTGGCTATTACCAGTTACCTGGAAGCTGTGGGTCTCCTGTAAGAAACCTGGGGCAACAGATTGATTGACTGATTGAAGATGAATTTCACTGAGTATTTTTCTTCTTTTTCAGGAAGTGGGATAGAGTGGGTTCTTGATCTAGGAAGTGGCAAAGGTTACTTGAGTACCTCATTGGTTGTCCAACATGGCATCAATGTCCTTGCTATTGACTCTAGCAACACAAACACCAAAGTAGCTCTTGTGAGGAAAGAGAGATTGCAGGTAATATATAGAGCCGTTGCGTACATGCACTTACCTAATTGTGTATTTACTTAGTTGTATTATATGGGAAGGGAGCTATGCTCATAGTGACCCATCTTTGTATCTCTCAGCATCTAATTTGTTCTTAAATTCCTATATGGTTTCTTCACATACTATTTTTTTCATCCAATTTATTCCAGACATCTATCACTCTGTGTGGAACACTATTCTTTTTTAGATCTCTTCTATAACTATCCTTTTTGAGTTTCTTTTCATGTCCTCTTGTTTTTCTTCTGTCCCACTTTAATAAATGTTGGTGCCATTTTTGTCATTGCTCTTTGGATTCTTTCTAATTTCTTTATATATATATATATTTTTTTTTTGTTGGTTTCCATGGTGTTGCACAGTACTCCAATCTTGGTCTTATCAGCATGACTAATATTTTCTTTACAATTTCCTCATCTATGTAGTTAAAGGCCAACTTTTTCTTAGCAAATTGTAGGTTTCTCCAACTATTTTGTTGATATGCTTGTCTTTGCCAATAATTACTCCTAGGTTCTTTTCTGAGCTAACTTTTTTATTTCTTTTGCACCAGCCTTATATTGCCCAGATATTATATTCTTACTTTTTCCAAACTCCATCATACTGCATTTCTTGATGTTGAAGTTCATTTCCCACTTTTGGCTCCATTTCCAGACTTTGTCCAGATCTCTCTGTACTTATTTTCTTTAGTAGTTTTGCATCATCTGCAAAGAAGTTCATATAACATTCTGTACCTTCATCCATGTCATTTATATATATGGCAAACATTATCAGAGCTAGTCTAGAACCTTGTGGGACTCCACTTATCATTTGTTCCCAGATGAAGTTTTGTCTCTAACTACCACCCTTAGTTTTCTCCCGTTCAAAAATCTTCCATCCATTTAATTAATTTTCCTTGTACGCCTCCTATTACAAATTTTCTTGTTAGTATTTTGTGTGGTACCTTATCAAATGTATTTTGTAAATCTAGAAAAGCACAATCCACCCATCCATCCCTTCTTGTATTATGTCTTATTAGCCTTGAATAAAAACAAATCAAGTTGGTGGCAAAAGATCTTCCTTGTCAAAAGCCAAATTGTTTTAGATTCAGTATCTTATCTTCTTCCAGATGTTTAATCCATATACTTTTGATAACTTTTTCACATGTTTTAGCTAGTGTGCTTGTAAGCCCGAAGGGATTTCTCCCCGTCCTCGCCTTATATGCAAAGGGGGACGGAGAGGGGGGGTCGCCGATTAAATGAAGCGGCCTCGCTGTGGATGTACTGTGTCTTGCGACACTGCTTCTGACCCAGGGCGGTGGGCAGGGTGCAGGGATGACCCGTCATCCAGGAGGTGCTCAGATGAGAGGAAGGGTGGGAGGGGTGTGGAGTGTATTTAGGGATGAAATGGGTGGGAGTGTTTTTATGCCTTTCCCTTTTTGGCTACCTCCCTTGGAAGGGGGAAAAAGCCTTGGTATATGTATGTATGTATGCTTGTAAGGGAGACTTGTCTATAGTTTGTTGGGTCTTCCTTATCTCCTTTATATATTGGTACAATATTTGCATTTTTCCAATCTTTTGGTACCTTTTCTTCCTTGAGTGAAAAATCTATTATTTTACATATCTTGTCTGCTATACATTCTTTTAGTATCCAATTTGCAATTCTGTCTGGACTGTGTGATTTTCTGACAACAAGGTTTATTATTTAGACCCTTATTTCTTTTTGTGTTACATTTCTTTCTTTCATTGGAGAGATCTTTCTACCTTTTCTTCTTCCCAATTACGTGCATTTTCTATTGTGAATACAGACTTAAAATGTTTGTTCATAACCTCTGCCATTTCTACATCTTCTTTATATTCCTCTTTTCCTTGACATAGTTTTACTATTTCTTGTTTATTTTTCAATTTACTATTCACATACCTGCAGAATAATCTAGGTTGATCCTTACACTTATGTATTATGTCTTTTTCATAGTTTTGTTTTTTTCCGGCATTTTTTCACATATTCATTTCTTAGTTTGATGTATATTTGCTAATTACCTATTTTTTTTCTTTTTTCCATCTTTTCCAAGCTGTGTCTCTTCTATCTTTTGCCTCACTACATATTTTTCATACATACATACATACATACATACGTACATACATATACCAAAGGCTTTTTCCCCCTACATGGGGGGTAGCCACAAAGAAAAAGGCATAGAAACCACTCCCACCCATTCCATTTCCTATATATTCCACTCCCCTCCACCCTCCTCCCTCCCTCTTATCTTGGCACCTCCTGGATGACGGGTCATCACTGCATCCTGTCCACTGCCCTTAATGTACACCCATCAATGAATGTGTGTATTCTAAATTTATTTATTTATTTCATTGTCTTGAAGCTTTGCTTCTAACCTGAGCAGTGGGTGGGGGACAGGGATGACCCTTCACTCACAAGGAACAAAGATAAAAGGGACAACAAATGGGTGAGGGATGGGTTTAGGATAGGTGAAGTGTGTTATGCATGCCATGGCTGGCCAGCCTCCTTATAAGGGGGAAAGCGCTTTTTGTTATACATATGTATGTTTTTTAATTTCAAGATATGCAAATGTATTTCTTTTTATTATTATTCATTGTTATGATTACTATTATTATTATTATTAATATTAATATTAATAGTATTATTGCAGAAATACTGGAAAAGTGTAGTCAGGAATGAGAAGGAGTTTCTGGCTACTGGGGTTGTCAAGAAAGGAAAGAATTGGAGAAAAAAGAAGCATTCAAAAAAGAAGCAGGTTGAAACCAACACTGAACATCAAGTAGATGAAAGCAGAGAGGAAAATCCAGTGCTTGGAGATATGATTAATGCACCCCAAGCATTACTTCTTGGGGTGACAAGATTTGTCACAGAAGAAACAAACTTGATGGCATTATTAGTAGAAGGTTTACATTCATATAATGAGGAAAATTGTAGAGAAGGTAGTACTATTGTAAATGGTATTGAAAAGGTGTCCATTGATAATGTGGATTTACAGAACTGTGATTGTGAAACACAAACTCTGGAGTATGATTATGATAAGAACATGTTTGATGTGTGTACTCAAAAAAAGGAAGGAAAAAGTGATGAAGTTGCAGCAATTGACAAGACAAGTTTAGTTGGCTTACATACATGTGGTAACCTTGCAGCCAGCAGTCTCAGGATATTTTGTTCAAATTTACATGTAAAATTTTTATGTAATGTTGGCTGTTGTTATCACCTTATGGATGAAGAATTTTGTGAAAACCCATTTATTGTTAAAAAAAGTTCTGATAATTCTAAAGTTTTTGAAGACAAAGTAGAGAGTTCACCACTTATGAATAGGAAAATGAATGAGGACCAAGACTTTCCCAGACATAACAGTTCCCCAGGACCATCAACAGACATCAGGTATACATCTTCGGAACTTGACCCACTGCATCCATCAAGAAATTCAACACCTCAAGCCAAGGCCTTCCCAATGAGCTCTTATTTACTGGAGCAGCAGTTTGCCCTTGGCCGAAATGCTCGAATGCTGGCAGCTCAGCCTGCTGACAGGCTAGCACATAATAAAGATGTGAGTATCAATATATTGTTCAATCATTTGTCTCTGGAATTTTTATAAAGATTCTTAAGTATCTTTACCATACAACTTCCTCTTCCACCATCTCATGAACTCTATGAAGCATGGAAGTTTCTCTTTGTTGAATAAGATTGTCTGGCTTGAATCAGAATAAAATTCTATCCATCTTTGTACTAAGGGCTTTTTCCCCCTTACAAGGGAGAAAGCCAAGTCAAAAGGCAAGTACCCACTCCCACCCATTGCACTTCTACCCACTCCATTCCCTTCCACCACCCTTTCTTCCCTCTCATCTTAGCTCCTCATGGATGACAGATCATTCCTGTATTCCTCCCACTGCCTTGGGTCAGAGGCAAGGCAGCAAGACACAGCACATCCACAGCAAGGGCACTTCACTTAATCAGCAACCCTCCTCTCTGTCCCCTCATATAGAAAAAGAGAAGATTGGGGAAATCATTATGAAGAATAGCTATCTAAAGTTTTTAGTGAACTTCAAATAAACTTTTGATTTTAATTTTTTTTTTATTTTTTTTTTTTATGTGCTGTATTGTTTCAAAATTCCTCTTTGATTTGGGTGTAAGGTTGAAAAAATGTAGCAGGAACTCAAAATATCCCCTAGGAGTAGTAACTTATGTTAGAGGATTTTACAGTCTTACCTTTCCATGTAATACATCATCAAACTTTTTACTGTGATATTCCGTCAGGAGAATGAAATCCTTATGTATTCGAATAGACTCTACATGGTATCACCATAGCAAAGGGGTGGATGGAAGGTGTCTTAATCCCTTTACCTTGGCATTGACAGCTCAACTGATTAGAATCATCTGGAATAATCCAGAATAAAATTAGGAGTCATAAGAACATAAGAATGTAAGAAACTGCAAGAGACAATAAGGCCTACAGTCAGCAGTTCCATGTCCCTTACCACCTTTCATTCACATTCATAAAGTTATCTAATCTTCTCTTAAAAAAAAACAATATTTTCAGCACTTACCACATTGTTACTAAGTCCACATTGTACTGAAAAATATTTGTTGGAAATGTGGATATACAAGCTAAAGGCAACGATTCATTGATTGATCATTGTTTTCATAGATTGGAGGCACAGCTTTGTTCTGGAGAGCTCTACTACAAGTCCTGATGCAAGAGAAGGGCATGGACACATCAGCACATGTGGGACGGATAGCTGCAAAGTGCAGTAATTTCCATGAGTACACAACAGCAGCATTCAAGAAGTTGGAGATGGGTTTAGAGGTATGCTGGATTATATCTTTATGTATTTTTGTACATTCATAACTAAAGTGTTGATCATCACTAAAGAACATGTATATAAATCAGTAATATCGACTAAATTGGAGCCAACAGTGGGTACCTGCAAGTGGTCCTATGAGATGTATTGTATATGTTGGCATGTTAGTCAACACCTTAGAATTGGGGGTTCTTTTATTTGCTGAGTATAAAGGTGTTTTGGAAGGAAGTTAAGAGAAGAAGGGGAGGTGAGTCACGTAGAAGAGAAAAGGTAAAAGGCATCGATTGACAGACATTAAAGGAAGATGGGCAGAGTATTTTAGAGAGCTGTTGAATGTGAAGGAGGATAGGAAGAGATTGGTGGTAGTAGTGGGTGGCACTAAGAAAATGACTGATGGGAGAGGAAATAGAGGAGAAATAAGAAAAGATTAGGTGCAATTTGTTTTGAAAATGATGAGAGCAGGTAAGGCACCTGGGTTAGAGAGATGTCATGTGGAGTGTCTGAAGAAGGGAGGTACAGTGATAGTGGACTGGTTAGTGAGGTATGTGTGTCTAAGGGATGGTAGAGTGCCAGAGGATTGAGGATTGGAGGAGTGCCTATATAGTTTTGATTTACAAGGAAAAAGGGGACAAATGTAATTGTAGTAGTTTCAGAAGGAATAATTTGCTGAGTGTAGCTGTGAAGGATTGTACAAGGGTTTTAGTCGAGAGGATTAGGAGAGGAACAGTGTGGGTTTAGGAAATATAGTTGTTGTGTGGATCAGAATTTTGTTGTAAGGCAGATATGTGAGAAAGCTTTAGCAAAAGATAAGGATTTTTGGAGGCTTTTTTATATACATATACCAAAGGCTTTTCCCCCTTACAAAGGAGGTAGCCAAAAATAAAAGCATAAAATCCACTCCCACCCATTCCATCCCCACATACCCCACTCCCTCCCTCTTATCTTGGCTCTTCCTGGATGATGGATCATCCCTGTGTCTCACCCACTGCCCTAGGTCAGAAGCAACGTAGCAAGATACAGCATGTCCACAGTAAGGCCGCTTCATTTAAGCGGCAACCCCCGCTCTCTGTCCCCTCATGCAGAAAAAGAGAAGACAGGGAGAAATCCCTTTGGGCTGTATCAAAATATCATTCACACATACTCCCTGACCCCTCCATCCACTACCCACTCCCTTCCATGCATCGAAGCATCATCCATACACAACCATTCTCCACTCACCCCTATCTTATTCCTTCCTCAACAGACATTCCCCTCTTTCCCAATGACCCTTTAACCCCATCCATCCATCTTATCCTTGGTCGCCCCCTCATGTTCACTCCTTCCACCTCTGCCTTCCACACCTCTTTTACTAATCTTTCTTGACTCATTCTTTCCATATGTTCAAACCATCCCAATACTCTTTCATCAATCCTATCTCCCAACTCCCTTTCCATCCCTGAACTCATCCTCACCTCCTCATTTCTCACTCTATCCAGCCTAGTAACCCCTACCATACTTCTCAGGCATTTCATCTCAAACACATTTAAATTCTTCTTTTCTTATGTTCCATGTCTCTGCCCCATACAGTGCTGTTGGCATAATCATGCCTTCATACATACATAGAAATACATAGAAATAATACAAGAAAGGGACAGATGAGCAGATTGTGCCTTCTTAGATTTACAAAAAGCATTTGACAAAGTACTACATAAAAAGCTACCGTATTTTTCGGACCATAAGGCATGGGCAAAATCCCTTGAAATTGGCTAAAATCGGGTGGTGCGCCTTATGTGTGGCTTCAGTGCAAAAAAATGCTTCGGACAGTGACATACTATTTTGACACATTTCGTAGCCAGCCTGCTGACAGCGACAGTGCATAGGCCTGGCAAAAGTTACAACCAAGTTATAACCAAGATGCATGTATCTTGACAAGAAAATTGCGAAAACTTCGACAGTTTTCGAGTCCATGCCACCACATTCATTCACGCTATCATGGCTATGACATGATAGCGTCCACAACACAGACAGCCATTTTGCATTGGTCTAGTCTCGCTCCACTCAGACTGTAGTCATTTGTTAAATCTTAAATCTTGTGTTTTCAAGTGAATCAAGAATTCCGGGAATAAAACTGCTAATGTTGGTTTTATTCCCCACAATCCCCGTAATGTGTGGAATTGCAAACAACGACGACAACAGATGCTGTGCATCATACATGTCATACATGCTGTAAACATGGTAAACCGTATGAGATGCATGATGCAGTCAGTGTGGATGGGGGGACATGATGGATGAAAAGTTTTAAGTAAGGCTATGCGATACTAAAAAGTGCTAAATAATTGTTGGGATAGCCTAAAATCTAGAGTACTTTATTGTGCCATTTGGTCATGCCAGCCAGACAGCTCTGTCGTCCACGGCCTGCCTTGTGTGGATGCGGGATCGATCGACCTCGTGTCGTCAGTCATCATGCATGATTATCCGATGATGAGACCAGGTGCGCCTTATGGTCAGATGCGCCTTATGTAAGGACGGGGAATAGTAAATTACGGGTGCGCCTTATGGTATGAAGCGCCTTATGGTCCGAAAAATACGGTACTAAGAAAAATTGAAACAATAGATGGAGTACAAGGAAAGTTATTGGAATGGATGAAAGATTTTTTGAATGGGAGAAAAATGAAGGTGGTACTCAGAGACAAGAACTCAAACTGGGAAGAAATGATAAGTGGAGTCCCACAAGGTTCTGTATTGGCTCTGATAATGTTTGCCATATATATGAAATGGATGAAGGTGTAGAGTGTTATATGAACTTCTTTGCAGATGATGCAAAACTACTAAAGAGAGTAAGTACAGATGAAGCTTGTAAATCACTTCAAAAAAGACCTGAACAAAGTCTGGAAATGGAGTCAGAAGTGTTAAGTGAATTTCAACATCAAGAAATGTAGTATAATGGAATTCAGAAAAAGCAAAAATAGAATATGAGGACAATATAAAATTGGTACAAAGGAAGTTAAAAAAGTCAACTCAGAAAGGGACCTAGGAATAACTTATGGCCTTTTACAACATGGATGAAGAAATGGTAAAGAAAGTATTAGTTACATTGATAAGACCAAGATTGGAGTATGCTGCAACACTATGGTCACCCAGTACTAAAAAGAACATAAAGAAATTAGAAAGAATTCAAAGAGCAACGACAAAGATGGCACCAACACTCTCCAAACTGACATATGAACAAAGATTGTCCAAAATGGAACTACCAATCCTGGAACAAAGAAGGGAAAGAGGAGATCTATTAAACATCTACAGAATTATGAAAGGAATGGAAGTCCTTGATAGAAATTATTTACTAAAGAGATGAAAATAAACTTAAAAAGGATAGTTACAGAAGAGATCTGAAAAAGAATAGCTTCCCACATGGAGTGATAGATGTCTGGAACAAACTGAATGAGAAAACAGTGAGTGCAAAAACTATACAAGAATTTAAGATCAAACTTGATGCTGAAAGATACAAAAGTAGGTCACTATGAGCATAGCTCTCATCCTGTAAAATACAACTAGGTGAATACAGTCTCCTCTTAGCATCCTTTCCCAAATGTCTATTTCTCATTACACTTTTCAATCCCCCAAGGCATTTACTTGCTTCTCTCAATCTACGTTCCACCTTCACCCCCACTCCTCCCTTTTATACATACATACATACATATACCAAGGCTTTTTCCCCATTACAAGGGAGGTAGCCAAAAAGAAAAAGGCATAAAACCATTCCCACCCATTCCATCCCTAAATACACTCCACCCCCCTCCACTGTCCACCCTCCCTCTTATCATAGCACCTCCTAGATGATGGGTCATCCCTGCACCCTGTCCACTGCCCTGGGTCAGAGGCAGTGTCGCAAGACACAGCACATCCACAGCAAGGCCGCTTCATTAAATCGGCGACACCCCCTCTCCGTCCCCCCATGCAGAAAAGGAGAAGACGGGGAGAAATCCCTTCGGGCTGCGTCAAATTTTTCTCACACATGCTACCTCACCCCCCATCCCCCCCACCCATTCCACCTCATGTAATACAGCATCATCCATATACAACCATTCTCCATTCACCCCTGTCTTCTGTCCTCTCCCATCCTTCCTCAACAGACATTCCCCTCTTCCCCAAAGCCCCCTTCACCCCATCCATCCATCTCATCCTAGGATGCCCCCTAATGTTCACTTCCTCCACATCTACCTTCCATACCTCTTTTACTAGTCTTTCTTCACTCATTATTTCCATGTGTCCAAACCATCCTAATACCCTTTCATCAACCCTATCTCCCAATTCCCTCACCACCCCTGTTCTCCTCCTTACCTCCTCATTTCTCACTCTATCTAGCCTAGTAACCCCCATCATACTTCTCAGACACCTTATCTCAAACACATTCAATCTCCTTCTCTCTTCCTCTCTTATGTTCCATGTTTCTGCCTCATACAGTGCTGTTGGCACCATCACTCCTTCATACAGTCTCCTCTTAGCATCCATTCCCAAATGTCTATTTCTCATTACACTTTTTAATCCACCAAGGCATTTACTCACTTCTCTCAATCTACATTCTACCTCCACCTCCACTCCACCCTTTCCTGCCACATTTGCACCCAAGTATCTAAAACTATCCACTTCCTCCAGTCACTCTCCCTTAATGCTCACTTCCAGTCTGCTGCCACTTTCACCCCTTGTACATCTCATCACCTTACTTTTACCCACATTTATCTTCAATTTTCTTCTATCACACACTCTCCCAAACTCTGTCACCAACTTCCTCAATCCCTCCTCTGATCCTGCTACAAGCGCAGTGTCGTCCGCAAACAACAGCTGGCTCACCTCCCACTTTTCTCCATTTTCTTTAAACATTTCCAATCCCTGACCCACCACCCTTGCTTATCTCTCACACCATCCCATCCATGTATAAGTTGAACAGCCAGGGTGACATAACACATCCCTGATGAAGTCCCACCTTTACCTTGAACCACTCACTCTCTCCATTTCTAATTCTGACACATGCTATACTACTCTCATAAAAACTCTTGACAGCTCCGAGAAGCTTTCCTCCTATCCCGTATATCCACAAAACCTCCCTTTTATGGATTTGGAAAAGGCTTATGACAGGGTAGACAGAAAGGCACTGTGGGAGGTTTTGCAGACTGGGGGAAAGCTGCTAAGGGCAGTCAAGTGTTTTTGAAAGTTGTAGAGCATGTGTTAGAATTGGAAATGGAGAGAATGAGTGGCTCGAGGTGGAGATGGGGCTGTATTTGGGATGTGTCATGTAGCCATAGCTGTATAATGAGTACATGGATGGGGTGGTATGTGAGGTGAATGTGAGGGTAATGGGCAGGAGACTGGAGATGGTTAAAGAAAATGGAGAAAAGTAGAAGGTGAGCCAGTCTTTTTTTGCTGACAACACTGCACTTGTGGCAGAGTCAGAGGGAGGATTAAGACAGTTAGTGATGGAGTTTAGAAAGGTATGCAATAGGATAAAGTTGAATGTAAATGTGGGTAAAAGTAGGGTGATGAGATATACAAGTGGAGAAGATGGCAGTGAGTTGGAAGAAGTCTTAAAGGAGAGAGTCTGGAGGAAGTGGATAGTTTTAGGTACTTGGGGTTGCATGTGGCAGGAAAGGGAGGAGTGGAGGTGGAGGTGAAATGTAGACTGAGAGAAACAAGTACAGGTAAATGCCTTTGGGGATTAAAATGTGTCACGAGAAATAAGCATCTGGGAATGGATGCGAGGATATTATATGAACAGGTGATTGTGCTGACAGATTTGTATAGGACAGAGATCTGGAACTTAGAGTGGGAGAGAGGAAAAGGTTAAATGTGTTTGAGATCAAATGTCTGAGAAGTATGGTAGGGGTTACCAGGTTGGATAGAGTGAGAAATGAGGAGGTGAGGAGGATAGCTGAGGTGGAAAATGAGATAGGGTCAGTGAAAGAGTATTGGGATGGCTTAGATACACAGAAAAAATTAATGAAGAAAGAATAGTAAAAGAGGTGTGGAAGGCAGAGGTGAAGGGAGTGAACTTGAGGGAACAACCAAGAATGGGGTGAAAGGGATGTTGAGCAAGAGAGGAATGTCTGTTGAGCATGGAAAAAAGAAGGTAGGAGATAGGGGTGAGTGGAGAATGGCTGTGCGGATGACACTGTGATATGGTGAAATGAGGGGTGTGGGGGATGGGGGATAGGGAGTGGTTATGTGTTAATGGTATTTTGATGCAGTCCGAAGTGATTTATCCCTGTCTTCTCATGTTCTGCATAAGGGGATTGAGAGTAGGGGATGGGGTGGGGGGATTTTGCCAATGAAATGAAGTGACCTTGCTGTGGATGTTTTGCTACATTGCTACATTGCTTCTGACCCAGGGCAGCAGAATGGAACGGATACAGGGATGACCTGTCATCCATGAGGAGCAATGATGAGAGGAAATAGCATGTAGGATGAATATATATATATATATTATATATATATATATATATATATATATATATATATATATATATATATATATATATATATATATATATATATCTTTCACATCCATTAGCTAGGCAGGTCATTATAGATTTTCCTAAGTAATAATTGGAGACTGTAACGGATGGTGACAGAAAGGGGGAGGGAAGATGTTTTTATGATTTGAAATTTAAGTTTTTATTTTATCCCAATCCCATAGCCAATCCAATCCAGGTTCGGAAAAGAGAGTGTGTTTTAAACTTTTATTTACAAAACAACCCTATTACATTTGATCACAGACATGTACTTTTTATACACTTAAATAAGACAAAATTCACGTGAGACAACAGAAAAAGATTAAAGATTAACAAAAAAAAATTTTTTTTGTGAAAATAACACTTGTGTAAAAACAAAAGGTAATTTAAAAGATCACGCACGGGAAAGAAAAGGAAAAAGCCAGATTGACACTCTTAATTCATAAACCCAAAAAGGTGACCTATCAACTAGTAAAAACCCCGTAATGATACACGTAAGTAATGGGAAATTAAAAAGGGTGGAGAATACAGAGATTGATGATAGTCTAATAGATACGCCAACTCAAAATCTATCCCAAAAGGCACTGGAAACCAGAGGACTAAGACCTATTCCCCAAAGGTTAAAAACCACGGGAATAGCAGAAAAAGGTCACCCATGAGAAAGAAGAAAAGACAAAAGCCTAATTGACATGTCAATAAAAAAAAAAAAAAAAAAAAAAAAAAACTCCCAAAGGAATAAAACCACGGGACTAGGGAAGAAATCTGCCAAAAAGCCCAACTCAACACACCAGATTCAAATTTTAATTTAAAAAAGGGGATCCTAACCCTCGCACCCAAACTTAGGATGTACTTCCTACAAAAAAACACTTATGTTTTAAAAACCTAGGTGCCTTACATACCTTAGGTGAGGGGGGACATCTCCCTGAAATGGAAACCTAAACGGCCGGTCTCAACTCATTGAAAAGAAGAAGAAAGAGCACTGAGAAAGGTTGACCTTCCCTATTTAAAGGGTCGACAATTGACCTGAGGTGTGGTCACCGAATGTCAATAAGGCTAAAAGGACAAATAGGGAGTTTTCCCTATCCCACTTGGAAATGGCATATAAGCCTAACCCACTACATGACCTTAAAACCCACAAGAATTTATAATAATAAAAACCTTAATACTAACACAAAATTACAGTAGAAAGGGTTACAAAAAAAAAAAAAAAAAAGTGGCAATTTGACATGCGCACCTACATGTCCAGCCAGTCGGCCGGCAATTGAGAACTGTTGCCATACAAAGACAATCAATTATATAAAAGTTACAACGATTGTGAGTATGGCTTGCTTACCATCATATGGTACAGAGATACACAAAAGTTGATGGAATGCTGCCTACATTCCATCCATAACTAAGCAGAAAAAAAAGTACATAGACAAAAAGAAAGAAAACATACTCAAAAACAATTTGGCAAGATGTGCCCCATTGCCCAATGCTCTCAGCTACTTGACCTGAGGGCAAGGGATTACTAATAGATGCCGCTGGTTTGACCATTGTTGACAAACTGGGTGTGTCAAACTTGGTCCACAGCTACATACATATACCAAGGCTTTTTCCTCCTTACAAGGGAGGTAGCCAAAAAGGAAAAGGCATAAAATCATTCCCACCCATTCCATCCCTGAAAACACTCCACACCCCTCCACCCTCCCTATTATCTTAGCACCTCCTGGATGACGGGTCATCCCTGCACCTTGTCCACTGCCCTGGGTCAGAAGCAGTGTCGCCAGACACAGCACATCCAAAGCAAGGCCGCTTCATTAAATCGGCGACACCCCCTCTCTGTCCCCCCATGCATAAAAGAAAACGGGGAGAAATCCCTTCGGGCTGCGTCAAATTTTGCTCACACATACTACCTCACCCTCCATCCCCCCGCCCATTCCACCTCATGCATCACAACATCATCCATATACAACCATTCTCCATTCACCCCTGTCTTCTGTCCTCTCCCATCCTTCCTCAACAGACATTCCCCTCTTCCCCAAAGCCCCCAACACCCCATCCATCCACCTCATCCTAGGATGTCCCCTCATGTTCACTTCCTCCACATCTGCCTTCCATACCTCTTTTACTAGTCTTCACTCATTCTTTCCATGTGTCCAAACCATCCTAATACTCTTTCATCAACCCTATCTCCCAACTCCCTTTCCACCCCCGTTCTTCTCCTCACCTCCTCATTTCTCACTCTATCTAGCCTAGTAACCCCCATCATACTTCTCAGACACCTCATCTCAAACACATTCAAACTCCTTCTCTCTTCCTCTCTTATGTTCCATGTTTCTGCCCCATACAGTGCTGTTGGCACAATCACTCCTTCATACAGTCTCCTCTTAGCATCCATTCCCAAATGTCTATTCCTCATTACACTCTTCAATCCACCAAGGCATTTACTCGCTTCTCTCAATCTACATTCTACCTCCACCTTCATTCCACCTTTTCCTGCCACATTTGCACCCAAGTATCTAAAACTATCCACTTCCTCCAGTCGCCCTCCCTTAATGCTCACTAGTCTACTGCCACTTTCACCCCTTGTACATCTTATCACCTTACTTTTACCCACATTTATCTTTAGCTTTCTTCTATCACATACTCTCCCAAACCCTGTCACCAACTTCCTCAATCCCTCCTGCGATCCTGCCACAAGCGCAGTGTCGTCAGCAAACAACAGGTGACTCACCTCCCACTTTTCTCCATTTTCTTTAACCATCTCCAATCACCTGACCCACTACCCTTGCATTTACCTCTCGCACTACCCCATCCATGTATAAGTTGAACAGCCAGGGCAACATAACGCATCCTTGACGAAGTCCCACCTTTACCTCAAACCACTCACTCTCTCCATTTCTAATCCTGACACAAGCTCTACTACTCTCATAAAAACTCTTGACAGCTCCTAGAACTTTCCTCCTATCCCATATATTTGCATAACCTCCCACAGTGCCTTTCTGTCTACCCTATCGTAAGCCTTTTCCAGATCCATAAAAGTCCAAAAAACATCCTACCCCTTTCCTATAGCTTTCTCACATATTTGTCTTACCACAAAGATCTGATCTACACAACCTCTATCCGTCCTAAATCCACACTGTTCCTCACCAATTACTCCCTCTGTTCCTCTCCTATTCCTCTCAATCAAGATCCTCCCATAAGCCTTCCCAACTACACTTAACAAGCTAATCCCTCTGAAACTACTACATTCACACTTCTCCCCTTTTCCCTTGTAAAGTGGAACTATACAGGCACTCCTCCAGTCCTCCAGCACTCTACCCTCTCTCCAGCAAACATTAAATAACCTCACCAGCCAGTCCACCATCACTGTACCTCCTTTCTTTAGACATTCTGCATGGCATCCATCCAGACCAGGTGCCTTACCTGCTTTCATCACCTTAACAACTGCCTTCACTTCATTCTTCCTTATTTCTCCTCCATTTTCCTCACTCATCACTCTTATTTTCTTAGCATTTCCCACTGCAACTACCTTTCCCTCCCTATCCTCCTTCACATTTAGCAACTCCCTAAAATATTCTGCCCATCTTCCCCTTACTGCTTCTCTTCCATTATCATCTCTCCATCTGCACCTTTTACCTTTTCTTCTCTACTTGATTCGCCTCCTCTTCCTCTCTTAATTTCTTTCCAAAACATCTTTTTATTACTTTCAAAATTTTCTGTCATACTCTTACCCCACTTCACATCTGCTCTCCTCTTTGCCTCCTTTACCTTTTGCTTTACTTCTCTTTTCTTTTCTTTGTACCTCTCATATGACTCCCTCGTCCTATTTTGTAACCAATCTGTGAAAGCTCGCTTCTTCTCTCCTACAACCTTCTTTGTTTCCTCATCCCACCACTCACTACCCTTCCTTCTATTTCCTCCTGTCCTTCTTGTTCCACACACTATCCTTGCACACTTTGTGACTCCCTCCTTGAACCATCCCCATTCCTCCTCCACACCTAGCTCTACTCTATCCTTCACTCCCTCCCACTCCTCCTTCAGCTTCTTCTTGTACTCCTTCTCCTTTTCCTTTTCATTTAAAGAGTTCACTCTAAGCACCTCCCTACCTTTTGTCCCTTTCCTCTTTCTCCATCTATCCTCCACTCTCAACTTACCTTCCACCAAAAAATGATCTGATATTCCCCCACCCTCTCCCCTTAGCACGTGTACATTCTTAACTCTTCCTATCATAGTCCTATTTACCACTACATAATCCATCAACGCTCTATCTACCACCCTTCCATCCACCACCCTCTCCCATGTGTACTTGTACTTGACTTTCTTCCAAAACACTGTATTTGCTATCATCAACTCTCTAGACACATTTCCATCATCAACTCTCCACTACAATTCTTTCCTGGAACTCCACATTTCCCAACCACTCCATCAATAGGACCATTTCCTACCCTAACATTTAGGTCTCCCAGTACTATTACATTGACATTTCTCCCTAAATCCTCTATCAAAAAGGCCTCCCTTTCTTCTACACTCTTCTCACTGCCAGGCCCATATGCACTTACAAAGACCCACATCTCCTTTCCCAGTTTCACCTTCATCCACATTATCCTTGAGGAAACCTCCTTCCACTCCACTACACATTTACCTATCTCTTCACTTACTAGAATAGCCACCCCTTCCCTCCCTCGCCCTCTCTTCACTCCTGATAACCTCCCACTTACACTCCCAAACTTACACTCACCCTTCCCTTTCAACTTAGTTTCACTCAAAGCCAACACATCCATCTTTCTTCTCACAAACATACTACCTATCTCTTCCCTTTTACTCTCATCTGTACCACATTCACGCACATTAAAAGACCCAAACCTTAGGGTGCTGTTCCGAAAACTTCCAGACCCTCTTATGCCTTTACTTTTTCGTTTAGGAATGTCCCCTGTGGGGCTACAAGGAGAAGGATGCCTAGTCCCACTCCCCATCCCTTTCTTCTCGCCTCCTACGATCCAAGTGGAAATCTTTGGTGGCAGTATTCTTTTCCCCCACCACAGGGAATAGGTCCACAGCTGGGCGATAAAAAGGGGGAGGGGGGTGAAAACTGCATGCTGGTTGACTACTTGCGACCATCACTACAAAGAAAGAAAACACATGAACATCAGAACATGTGACAAGACCCTCCTATGCCTTTACCTTTTTTAGGAATGTCCCCTGTGGGGCTACAGGGAGAAGGATGCCTGGTCCCAATCCCCGTCCTGTTTTTCTCACCTCTTACAATCCAAGTGGGGAATACTTGGTGGCAGCAATTTTTCCCCCCACCACAGGTTAGGCAAAACAAGGAAATGAAAGTCAGAGAAATAGTACAGGACAGCAACAAGGGGTTAGGGAACAGCATAACAGAGGGACAGTAGCAGTATAATAAACGTTTCATCATTTCTCTGTGTGCAGAGTCCTCCTCTATCACAGACAAAATGATGTGTGGCTCTGGTCCACAGGGGCACCCCATAGAGACCCTAAAGTACCAACTGCATGCTACTTTGCAACAACAACATGCAGCCAATACCCCAGACAGTGCCAAGATAAGATGGAGGGTAGAGGGTGGAGGGGAGTGGAGTGTATTGGGGATGGAATGGGTGGGAATGGTTTTTATGCCTTTGATTTTTGGCTAACTCCCCTGTAAGGGGGAAAAAGCCTTTGGTATATGTATGTATGTAATGATTGGAGAAAGAAGGAAAGGAAAGAGGTAAGTACGATTACAAGTTATTTGGAAATTCGTTAACAAAAGTGGATAGTGAAAAAGATCTCGGCATAATTATCAGTAATGACCTCAAATCATCCAAGCAGTGTATTTCAGCCTCTGAGAAAGCAAATAAGATTCTAGGACTGATTGCGTGATCTTTTGATTTCGAAAGTCCATCACTCATTAACAAGCTATATAAATCGTTAGTTCGTCCACATTTGGAATATGCTGTTTCCATATGGTCACCAAATCTCATTAAAGACATTGACACACTGGAAAAAGTACAACGGCGAGCCACAAAACTGATTCCAAATATCAAAAATAAATCATACGAAAATCGACCAAAGCATATGAATCTGTTTTCCCTAAAAAAGCGTAGACTCAGAGGTGACTTGACACAGGTCTTTAAAATTCTAGAGGGAATTGACAACATCAAAAGTGACAAAATTTTCACATTGAATGAGAATCAGACAAGAAACAATGGTCTCAAACTGTCCGGAAATAGATTCAATTTGGAAGTAGGTAGAAACAACTTTGCCAACCGTGTAGTTAATGAATGGAATAAACTTCCTGCACAGGTAGTGCAATGTAGTTCAGTTCGAAGCTTTAAGAATCATTTAGATAAACACCTAAGCAAGATGCTGTAATGATTATAATTTATCTTATATTATTTGTTTTTGTTTTGTTATCATTTGTCTGTCTGATTTTCATTTATTATTAGTTATATGTTTATTTATTATTATTTACTATTTACCTGTTTGCTTATTATTTATCTATACCTATGCATTTATTCATGTATTTTATTTGTTATTTACATTATTATAGTTTTTATTTATTATTTTATTATTATTATGATTTTTTCCGCATCCGACCTAGACATGGACCAAAAGGTCTCTTGTTGGCATGCTCCCCCTTTGTAATCCTTTGAAGGAGGGAGGGAGAGGTGGTAAATGGGAGTGGAGTGTATGGGGATGGGAGTGGATTTATGTTTCAGACTTTGGCTATCTCCTTTGTAGGGGGGAAAATACATACATACATATACCAAGGCTTTTTCCCCCTTACAAAGGAGGTAGCCAAAAAGGGAAAGGCATAAAATCATTTCCACCCATTCCATCCCTGAATACACTCCACACCCCTCCACCCTCCTTCCCATCTGAGCACCTCCTGGATGACGGGTCATCCCTGCACCTTGTCCACTGCCCTGGGTTAGAAGCAGTGTCGCAAGACACAGCACATCCAAAGCAAGGCCGCTTCATTAAATCGACGACCCCCCCCCTCTCCGTCCCCCCATTTCATAAAAGGAGAGGACGGGGAGAAATCCCTTCGGGCTGCGTCAAATTTTGCTCACACATACTACCTCACCCCCCATCCCACCTCATGCAATCACAACATCATCCATATACAACCATTCTCCATTCACCCCTGTCTTCTGTCCTCTCCAGTCCTTCCTCAACAGACATTCCCCTCTTCCCCAAAGCCCCCTTCACCCCATCCATCCACCTCATCCTAGGACGTCCCCTCATCTTCACTCCCTCCACATCTGCCTTCCATACCTCTTTTACTAGTCTTTCTTCACTCATTCTTTCCATGTGTCCAAACCATCCTAATACTCTTTCATCAACCCTATCTCCCAGCTCCTTTTCCACCCCTGTTCTCCTCCTCACCTCCTCATTTCTCACTCTATCTAGCCTAGTAACCCCCATCATACTTCTCAGACACCTCATCTCAAACACATTCAAACTCCTTCTCTCTTCTTCTCTTATGTTCCATGTTTCTGCCCCATACAGTGCTGTTGGCACAATCACTCCTTCATACAGTCTCCTCTTAGCATCCATTCCAAATGTCTATTCCTCATTACACTCTTTAATCCACCAAGGCATTTACTCGCTTCTCTCAATCTACATTCTACCTCCACCTTCACTCCACCTTTGCACCCAAGTATCTAAAACTATCCACTTCCTCCAGTCGCTCTCCCTTAATGCTCACTTCCAGTCTACTGCCACTTTCACCCCTTGTACATCTCATCACCTTACTTTTACCCACATTTATCTTTAGCTTTCTTCTATCACATACTCTCCCAAACTCTGCCACCAACTTCCTCAATCCCTCCTCCAATCCTCCCACAGGCGCAGTGTCGTCCGCAAACAACAGCTGGCTCACCTCCCACTTTTCTCCATTTTCTTCAACCATCTCCAATCCCTTGCCCACTACCCTTGCATTTACCTCTCGCACCACCCCATCCATGTATAAGTTGAACAGCCAGGGCAACATAACGCATCCTTGACGAAGTCCCACCTTTACCTCAAACCACTCACTCTCTCCATTTCTAATCCTGACACAAGCTCTACTACTCTCATAAAAACTCTTGACAGCTCCCAGAAGCTTTCCTCCTATCCCGTATATCTGCATAACCTCCCACAGTGCCTTTCTGTCTACCCTATCATAAGCCTTTTCCAGATCCATAAAAGCCCAAAAAACTTCCTTCCCCTTTCCTATAGCTTTCTCACAAAAGATCTGATCTACACAACCTCTACCTGTCCTAAATCCACACTGTTCCTCATCAATTACTCCTTCTGTTCCTCTCCTAATCCTCTCAATCAAGATCCTCCCATAAGCCTTCCCAACTACACTTAACAAGCTAATCCCTTTGAAACTACTACATTCACACTTATCCCCTTTTCACATGTAAAGAGGAACTATACAGGCACTCCTCCAGTCCTCCGGCACTCTACCCTCTCTCCAGCAAACATTAAATAACCTCACCAGCCAGTCCACCATCACTGTACCTCCCTTTTTCAGACATTCTGCATGGCATCCATCCAGACCAGGTGCCTTACCTGCTTTCATCATCTTAACAACTGTCTTCACCTCATCCTTCCTTATTTGTTCTCCATTCTCCTCACTCATCACTCTCATTTTCTTACCATTTCCCACTGCAGCTATCTTTCCCTCCCTATCCTCCTTCACATTTAGCAACTCCCTAAAATATTCTGCCCATCTTCCCCTTACTGCTTCTCTTCCATTATCATCTCTCCATCTGCACCTTTTACCTTTTCTTCTCTACTTGATTCGCCTCCTCTTCCTCTCTTAATTTCTTTCCAAAACATCTTTTTATTACTTTCAAAATTTTCTGTCATACTCTTACCCCATTTCACATCTGCTCTCCTCTTTGCCTCCTTTACCTTTTGCTTTACTTTTCTTTTCTTTGTACCTCTCATATGACTCCCTCGTCCTATTTTGTAACCAATCTGTGAAAGCTCGCTTCTTCTCTCCTACAACCTTCTTTGTTTCCTCATCCCACCACTCACTACCCTTCCTTCTATTTCCCCCTGTCCTTCTTGTTCCACACACCATCCTTGCACACTTTATGACTCCCTCCTTGAACCATCTCCATTCCTCCTCCACACCCAGCTCCACTCTATCCTTTACTCCCTCCCACTCCTCCTTCAGCTTCTTTTCGTACTCCTTCTCCTTTCCCTTTTCATTCAAAGAGTTCACTCTAAGAACCTCCCTACCTTTTGTCCCTTTCCTCTTTCTCCATCTATCCTCCACTCTCAACTTACCTTCCACCAAAAATTTATCTGATATTCCCCCACCCTCTCCCCTTAGCACATGTACATCCTTAACTCTTCCTATCCTAATCCTATTTACCACTACATAATCCATCAATGCTCTTTCTACCACCCTTCCATCCACCACCCTCTCCCATGTGTACTTATGCTTGACTTTCTTCTGAAATACTGTATTTGCTATCATCAACTCTCTCTCTAGACACATTTCCACCATCAAATCTCCACTACGATTCTTTCCTGGAACTCCACATTTCCCAACCACTCCATCGATTGGACCATTTCCTACCCTAGCATTAAGGTCTCCCAGTACTATTACAGTGACATTTCTTCCTAAATCCTCTATGCACTCATTTAAATCTATCCAAAAGGCCTCCCTTTCTTCTACACTCTTCTCACTGCCAGGCCCATATGCACTTACAAAGACCGACATCTCCTTTCCCAGTTTCACCTTCATCCACATTATCCTTGAGGAAACCTCCTTCCACTCCACTACCCGTTTACCTATCTCTTCACTTACTAGAATAGCCACCCCTTCCCTCCCTCACCCTCTCTTCACTCCTGATAACCTCCCACTTACACTCCCAAACTTACACTCATCCTTTCCTTTCAACTTCCTTTTACTCTCATCTGTACTACATCCACGCACATTAAAAGACCCAAACCTTAGGGTGCTGTTCCGAAAACTCCCAGACCCTCTTATGCCTTCTCTTTTTTTGTTTAGGAATGTCCCCTGTGAGGCTACAAGGAGAAGGATGCCTAGTCCTAATCCCCGTCCCTTTCTTCTCGCCTCTTACGATCCAAGTGGAAGACTTTGGTGGCAGTATTCTTTTCCCCCACCACAGGAAAATGCCCTTGGTATATGTAATAACTGGAGATGGATAGAAAATGAGTGATTCATGATATATGTATTTTGAATTTAACTGTACAATTATACTGCAGTGTCTCTTACAATTTTTTTTTCACATTAAAGTACTCCTCAGAAGATATTCAAGCACTTCACTCAAAGTACATGGAAAAAGAAGACCATATGTGTAGGTTCTTTTACCTTCGTTCAAGTCTTGCACCAATTATTGAGGGCCTTATTCTCCTGGATAGGCTTGTCTTCTTGTGTGAGCAGGTGAGTGGTCTTCCATTCAAAATATATATTTTATCTATTATAAGGAATTGAGATGAATATTGGAAATATGTAGACAGTGAAGATCATAATCTTGAAAATAGATGTGTGAGAATGTGAGTGGGCCTACATTCCAAATGAATATTTTACTAATTAGGAAGGAAGATGGATTCTAATCATGAGTAGATGAGGAGGGAGAATTGCTGTGTAATAAATTGGTAGTGGTAAAGCTTTGGCTGTTGGGCCCAGCTGTGGAGATTGTGTGTCTTACTGCATTGCTTCTGACCCAGGCAGTGAGCAAGATGCAGGGATAGTTCTTCATCCACAAGGAGCTAAGAGATTTTTAGAATGGAAACAAATGTATGTAGGATGGGTGGAGAGTGGGAACATGCCTTGGCTGGCTACCTCTTTTATAAGGGGAAGAAGCCATTTGGTATATAGATAGTGAAATCTTGTCAATTAGTTCCTCTGCATGTTAATTCTTTAAGATAGTTAGTAATTTTTCTGTGTTATTGGGAGTGAAAAGTTGTATAGCTTCTTGTCATATACTCTTGACAGAATTACTTATATGGAACTTAATCACATTTCATCCATTTCCAGACAAGTGTAGAGGCTGCATATTTGGTGCGGCTCTTTAATCCAGTCACTTCACCTCGATGTCATGCAGTCTTTGCCTTTAGGGGCTGAATAACTGTAGTAATAGACTAAACAGTTAAGAATAAAGCTACTAACAAGTGTAAAATATTGAATATCTGCTCTAGAAATGGGAATACCCTAAAGTAGGTAGTATCAAACAGAACTGGGCACCAGTCTGTTAATCCATTAATCATTAATTAACAAAGTTGAATTTTTATTAACAGGTTAACTTTTAAGTTAACTTTGAAAATCATTAATGAACTAATTAACTTCTATTGAATTGGTAACTTCTGTTAATAGTCCATTAACTTAATACATAAACTTTCCCTTATTTTCAGATTTTTAGTACAGATTTTCTGTGCTTCAATGAATAAGTCACAGAAAATTAATAAACAAAAAGAGTATAAATATATATCTGTTGGAGCACATGACACATTTCCTTTTCACTGACATAAGCTCACCTTATTAGGCCTGACATATGGTAGCTATGTTAATAGGGGAAGGTGTGAGTTTTGCCCAAATGCTTATTTTATTGCAGTTTGCATTTGTGCACATATATGCCCCCTTTCCTCATCCAAAAACTTCAGAGCAAAAGAAGAAGAAGAAAAAAAAAAGTCCTTCACCATCTCTAGCCTTGGGGTCTATCACTCAGTAGTGATTTTGTTTTTATGTCTTTTTTTCAACTGATACTGAGTTTGTGCCCTGCTCGTGTTTTTTTTTTTTTTTTTTTTTTTTTTTAAAGAAACAATTTTTTTTTTTTTTTTTTTTTTTTTTTTTTTTTTTTTTATTACAGAAACCATTTTTTTTTTTTTGTATCTGATTTATGTTGTTACTCTAGTAACACATATTTAAATTTAAAACAAAGAAATGCAATTAGTCTGATTCCACCTGTTAAGGTAAGAGTTGGGCAATGGTCACTATTAGGAAACACAATAATTCCAACTGATATTCATTGTAGATCTTTATACACATAAAATTCAAACCAGAAAATCAAGGTTTACCATCAGTATGGCTTTTATTTTCTATTTTCTATTCCAGCAATATCTCAATTTCAGCTGTTTTTGCATATTACTAAGCTTTGTAAAACATGTCTTATTGCGAAACCCAATTGGAGGACTTCTTTCTTCTTTCTCAAGGAAAGGAAATTGATTTTCAGCTACAAGATTTGTCTGCCTAAGTCTGTTCTTATTAAGAGGCACATGTCAAGTCTGAACAATCTCAAATAGCACATGAAGAGAACCCACACCGCCAAGTTTGTACAGTTTGAGGAGGGGGTGAAGGCAGGTTCTTTTTGTGGGGAAGCTAGGCAAAGGCTGCCTTAGATTCAAGTAGCTGCACTTTGTTGAGCTAATTTTCACCCTCATCTCCCAAGAAAGCATGCCAGGAAACCATTGGAGAGTCTTTTAGTATCATGGCTACTACCAGTGGAGTGACAGATGAATGGTAACTCCAGCTACATTCTTTTTAAATTAATGGAGTAATGATTAATGAAATAACTTTTTGGTTAATGGATTAAGAATTAACAAAGTTAACTTTTTGGTTAATGGTGCCCACCTCTGGTATCAAATATTATTGTTTGTGCAGGGTATGTGATGTCTCAAATTTTTACATAAAATAAAATTGTTTAATTTTTCACCAATGTGCTTAAATTCCCTTTTCATTTATTATATCAACATCAGAAAGAAGGATCAATGATGGGTACCTGCATGTGGCAGTCTTGCAAGATGGACAGCAAAGCTGCCCTTTTTCAAAACTCATCAACTCCATGAGGAGCTTACACTCACTCTCTGGACTGGGCCCAAGATCACTCTCTATCAATTTCAACTATATTTCTTAACATTTTTGCACATGGAGAGCTAACAACTGATGAATACTTCCCTCCCCCACCACTTTCAGTGGGTGACAGAGATACAGTCTTACCCTAATACAACAAAGACAACAGTCCCAAGTTTCTTCCCATAGATCTGTAGGAGGGTCAGAAGACTGCTGCCACTGTAAGCCTGTAGGTTTTCCACTTTATAAAACTCAAGACAACAGTTAGAATAGATACATACATACATATACCAAAGGCTTTTTCCCCCCTACATGTAGCCAAAAAGAAAAAGGCATAGAAACCACTCCCACCCATTCCATTTCCTATATATTCCATTCCCCTGCACCCTCCTCCCTCCCTCTCATCTTGCCACCTCCTGGATGACGGGTCATCCCTGCATCCTGTCCACTGACCTGGGTCAGAAGCAGTGTTGCAAGACACAGCACATCCACAGCAAGGCCACTTCATAAATTCGGCGAATAGATAAATCAATAAAAATAGAATACATACATATACCAAGGGCATTTTCTCCCTTACCAGGTAGGTAGCCAAAATCAAACAGTATAATTCCACTCCCACCCATTTCATCCCCAGTCATTCTAGTTCCATCCTCCACCCCTTGCTCCCTCTCATCTTGGTTCCTCATAGATGATGCATCATCCCTGCATCTCACCCATTGCTCTGGGTCAGAAGCAATGCAGTAAGACAAGCACATCCACAGCAAGGCTGCTTCATTTAATCGGCAACCTCCCCTCTGCCCCCTCATGCAGAAACATCAAAATATCAATGATTAGAGAAATATTAATAAGGCCTAGACTGGAGTATCCTGCAACATTATGGTCACCCAATACCAAAAAGAATACAGTAAGTCCTCATTATACAATACATATGTGTTCCTGAAAACCTTACCGCAAATTGAAATTACCATATACCAAACCCATTATATCATGTAATACAGTAATAGGATACGGCAGACGTACCTTCTTCCTGCTCTTTCCTTTTCAAAACACGAGCGGATACCATATCTGTAAATTTTTCTTACCGTAAATAGAATCGAGGGTAGTAATTGCCAAATACCATAACTGTGAATTTGCAGGATAAAGAATTACCGTATAAGGAGGACTCACTGTATAAAGAAAATTGAAAGAATACAGAGAGCAACCACGAAAATGGCCCCAGCATTTTCAAACTTGTCATATGAAGAGACTGGCTAAATTGAAATACCAACTTTGGAACAAAGAAGAGAGAGAGGCGACCTACCTACCAACTATAGAATCATGAAAGGCACGGAAATACTTGATAGAGAAGACATACTAAATTGGGACAAGAGAAACACAAAAGGACATGAAGAGAAACTCAAAAAGGATAGTTATAGAAGAGATCTGAAGAAAAACAGTTTTCCACACAGAGTGGTGGACACTTGGAACAAACTGGATGAAACAATAGTGTGTGCAAAAACCATACACAAATTTAAGAGCAAACTAGACACTGTGAGATACAAAGGCAGGACACCACGAGCACAGCTCCCCTTACTGTAAGATACAACTAGGTAAATACATAACAACTCCTTAACTCTCCCATCCCTCACCTACTCTCTACCTTGCATCACAATATCATCCACACACAGCCATTTTCCACTTGCCCCTATCTTCTGTCTTCTCCCCACCTTGCTTAACCGACATCCCCCTCTTGCTCAATGCCCCTTTTACTTCATTCATCCACCTCATCATCCGTCGCCCCTTATGTTCACTCTATCCACCTCTGCCTTCCAGACATCTTTTACTAATTTTTCTTACTTCATTCTTTCCATGTGTCCAAACCATCCCAATACTCTTTCATCAACCCTATCTCTCATTTCCTTTTCCACCCCTGCTCTCCTCCTCACCTCATTTCTCACTCTGTCTAACCTGGTAACCCTTACCATACTTCTCAGACATTTCATATCAAACACATTTAAACTCTTTCTCTCTTATGTTCCATGTCTCTGTCCCATACAGTGCTGTCAGCACAATCACCCATTCATACCCTCTTCTCTTAGCATCTATTCCCAGATGCCTATGTCTCATGACACTTCTTAATCTCATTAGGCACTCATTTGCTTCTCTTAATCTCCAATCTACCTCCACTCCTCCCATTCCTGCCACATGTGACCCCAGATACCTAAAATTATCCACTTCTTCTAGCCTCTCTCCTGTAAGACTCACTTCCAAATTGCTGCCATCCTCTCCCTTTGCACATCTCATCACCTTACTTTTATCCACATTTACCTTCAAATTTGTGCTCTCACACACCTTCCCAAACTACATCACTAACTCCCTTAATCCCTCCTCTGAGCCTCCCTTAATCCCTCCTTTGCGCATTGTCATCAACAAACAACAACTGGTTTACCTCCCACTTTTCTCCATTTCTTTTAATCACATCTAATCCCCTGCCCATTACCCATGCATTTATCTCTTCATCCATGTACATATTGAACAGCTATGGTGATGTGACACCTTTACCTCAAACCACTAGCTCTCCCCATTTCTAATTCTAACACAGGTTCTACTACCCTTGTAAAAACTCTTGACTGCCCTTAACACCTTTCCTCTGATCACATATATCTGCAAAACCTCCCACAGTGCCTTCCTGTCCACCCTGTCACAAGCCTTTTCCAAATCCATAAAGGCCCAAAAAGCATCCTTACCTTTTGCTAATGCTTTTTCACATATGTCTTACCACAAAAATCTGATTCACACAATCCCCTGCCTTTCCAAAATCCACACTGTTCATCATCAATTATCCCCTCTGTTCCTCTCCTAATCCTCTCAATCAAAACCCTTCCATAAGCCTTCCCACCTACACTCAACAAACTGATCCCTCTGAAATTACTACATTCACATTTGTGCCCTTTTCCCATGTAAAGCAGAACTATACATGCACTCCTCCAGTACTCTGGCACTCTACCTTACCTTAGACACACATTAACCTCTTCGATATGATGATGCCTATGCAGGCATCATGAGGTGTGAGTAGGTATACGAGAATGCCAGTGTTGGCATCATGATTATATTTATTTTATAGTTGTAGCTGAGTGACCCCCGAATTCTGTGAATAGGTTTGATCACATTTTCTGTGTTTATTATTACTCAGAGTGAAAGAGAATGAGTAATACAGCAGTGACTTTATATTTTATAATGCAAGTAGTGTGATGCATCATACATTAGGCATCCAATGCTGCACATGAGAATTTGACTCGTATTGAAGAGATTAAACAACCTCACCAGCCGGTCCATTATTACTTTACCTCACTTCTTCAGACACTCCACATAACACCCAACTAACCTAAGTATCTTACCTGCTACATACATATACCAAAGGCTTTTTCCCCCTTACAAGGGAGGTAACCAAAAAACAAAGGCATAAAAACCACTCCCACCCAATGCATCCCTATCACACTCCACTCTCTTCCTTCCCTCTTATCTTGGCACCTCCTGGATGAGGGGTCATCCCTGTATCTTGTCCATTGCCCTGGGTAAGAAGCAGTGTTGCAGGGCACGGCACATCCACAGCAAGGCCGCTTCATTAATTCGGCAACCCCCCCCCTCTCCATCCCCTCATGCAGAAAAGGAGAAGACGAGGAGAAATCCCTTCGGGCTGCATCAATTTATTTCTCATACATACTCCCTCATCCCCCATCCCTTACCCACTCCCCCTCAAGCATCACATCATCATCCATACACAACCATTCTCCATTCACCCCGATCTTTTGTCCTCTCCCGCCCTTCCTCAACAGACACTCCCCTCTTTCCCAATGCCCCTTTTACCCCATCCATCCATCTCATCCTAGGTCGCCCCCTCATATTCACTCCTTCCACTTCTACCTTCCACACCTCTTTTACTAATCTTTCTTCACTCATTCTTTCCATGTGTCCAAACCATCCCAATACTCTTTCATCAACCCTATCTTCCAACTCCCTTACCACCCCTGTTCTCCTCCTCACCTCATTTCTCACTCTATCTAGCCTAGTAACCACTATCATAATTCTCAGGCATTTCATCTCAAACACATTCAAACTCCTCTCTTCCTCTCTTAGGTCCTATGTTTCTGCCCCATACAGTGCTGTCGGCACAATCACTCCTTCATACAATCTCCTCTTAGCCTCCATTCCCAAATTTCTATTTCTCATTACACCTGTTAATCCCCCAAGGCATTTACTCGCTTCTCTCAATCTACATTCTACCTCCACTTCCACTCCTCCCTTTCCTGCCACATTCGCACCCAAGTGTCTAAAACTATCCATTTCCTCCAATCTCTCTCCCTTAATACTCACTTCCAATCTGCTGCCACTTTCTCCCCTTGTACATCTCATCACCTTACATTTACCCACATTTATCTTTAGCTTTCTTCTATCACACACCTTCCCAATCACTCCTCTGATCCTGCTACAAGCGCAGTGTCGTCAGCAAACAACAACTGGCTTATCTCCCATTTTTCTCCATTTTCTTTAACCATCTCCAATCCCTCGCCCACTGCCCATGCATTCACCTCTTGCACCACCCCATACATGTATAAATTGAACAGCCAGGACGACATAACACATCCCTGACAAAGTCGCACCTTTACCTCAAACCACTCACTTTCTCCATTTCTAATCCTAACACAAGCTCTACTACTCCCGTAAAAATTGTTGACTGCTTTTAACAGCTTTCCTTTTATCCCATATATCTGCAATACCTCCCTGTCTACCCTATCATAAGCCTTTTCCAAATCCCTAAAAGCCCAAAATACATCCTTACCTTTTCCTAAAGCTTTTTCACATATCTGTCTTACTACAAAAATGTGATCTACAGAACCCCTGCCTGTCCTAAATCCACACTGTTCCTCACCAATTAGTTCCTTGTTCCTCTCCTAATCCTCTCAATCACATAAAATTTAGCGGAAATGTTCAGTGCCGCTCTTGCCCTTGGATACTTCCCTGACGCATTCAAATCGGCGGTTATGATTTTTTCATTCCAAAGACAGGCACGAATATACGCTCCATCACCAACCTCTGACCCGTATCACTACTCGAAACCCACGGGAAGGTGTTTGAAAGAATCCTTACCCGACACCTCCAAACACACATTAGAACCAATAACACACTGCATCATAACCAACACGGCCTCCGAGCCTTACGTTGCACAGACACTGCCGTTCAGCCCTTGCCACAACATACCAGGCGATTGCTGTTGCTAAAACCCGCAAAATGCAGGTTAATCTGTTTTTGCGGGACGTGAGCAAAACCTTCGACAAGGTATGTTGGCCTGGGTTAAAGCATAAACTCGTCTCCATGAACATGCACCCAACCTTCACAAGAACACTATGTAGCTTCATCACAGACAGAACCACTTGCACACGCATCTCACGGGGCTTATTTCGCACCTTTCTGTGGGGTACCACAGGGAAGCGTATTAAGCCCATCTCTACAACATTTATATAAAAGACCTGCCCACACCACTCGCTCACTGTCACAACATAATTTACGCAGCCGATATCACACAAATTGTAGTACAACCTGGCCCCTCGGAGCGAATGCTCGCGATAAAGACTGCGAAAGCAGTCGAGCAAATAAACGCATACAAGCGGACCACATGATACGGACACAGATAAATTCACAATCATTCCCATACAGAGACGCAGGCGCAGCTACTCTGATAAGGGCAAGATACTCGGTTGGACGATTACCACCAATGGTGAGGCTGCCCATGTGCGTAACTGGAAGGCGCTTGCATCTCTCGGTCTACAAAGGCTGCAGAATTGAAAAACCTCTCTTTAAAAAAAAAAAAAAAAAAACGCATCTCGCACTTATACGGAGCACGCTGACATACCTTGTAATGCCATTACACACACTATCGAAGACACCCATGCAGACACTGCAAGCACTTCAAAACAAAGCACTCAAACTCTTTACAAACACACACTACCCTGACGTAAAAACAGTCCAAGCACTACACGAAGAAGTTGCCCCCCCCCCTACATGTATCTACACGAGAGAGCCACCCGCATATGGGACAGGTCCATATAGGTAAACAATGAAACAGTGTTTCCCAACCCCAGGGTAAATTACTCCAGTGGGGTAATGGACCCATATTTTTGGGGTAATGGATGTTCTGTGTGAGAATGTGTCAAAAAGAAATAATCACGAGTTTCTTAAAATGATGTATTTTAATGCTCGTAGTATTAGGAACAAATTTCAAGAAATACAGGCGTATGTCAAAAGCGAAAATCTCGATATGATAGGAATAACTGAGACATGGGGGGACCCCCGCCCCCAGATTTAAGAAAAATTCGATTTTCTTTATTTCATAAATACATAATAGGGATCTTGCTCTAGATGCTGGTAAAGTGTTTTTATCGTACCGCCATTTTTAAAGGGTTTAAAGGGCCTACCCTCCCTCCCCCCGGCAGCCACATGCTGCGCACGACCATTGTTTACATACGTTTTGGCCACATTTTACCCTATTTTTTTTTTTTTTTTTTTTTTTGCGTTTGATACACTCATAAAGCTTTCTCTTACGTCCGGCATGCACGTGAGTATGTGGTGTGAGGAAGTTCAGCCTGCACGACTGGCAGTGGCCTGAGCCTTACAAAGTAAAGGACATGTACACGTTAGCTTGCCGCATTCACTAATTTGCCGTGTGAAATTCGCATCTATTTTTCAGTGAAGAGATATTTGAAGATATTAGCCATGCCTAAGCTATCCAAACAAAAGGCACACTTGCAGAAGATAAGAACGTCTACATTAGCAACTCAAGGGGAGAAAGAAAGAACCCCAGCATCAACTTTGTTATCACCACCTCCGCCACCACCACTATAGTCAGCGCAAGGAGAATTGGCCGATAAGGCGGGGCTAGGAGATTTCCCGGTGTTGCCACATGTGGGCATCCATGGCGAGAACGTGCATGTGGATGCAATGTTTTCTGAATGCAGTATGAGGGGGGCGGGGCCAGAGATTAGATGTAGCGGCAACGTCGCTCTCTCATGCACATATGCCATATCTAGACTTAAAGAAACGAAACCTTTGTATAGAAAACATTGCTTTGATTTTTACCTCAGTGGTGGTGTGTGACAAAAAATTATAATATAATCATATGAGGCAACATTATAAAATTATAAAATAGAATTATAAAATAAAATGAAATTATAGAATAATTATATGTGGCACCACAGGGGAACTCCCAGTGCTCCGCCCTAACGGCCAGATCTCAGTGCAACGGGTATAGTACTCCCTCCAGCAGCTCTCTCCCTTCCATCTACATCCACATCCTCAGCACCTGATCCTCTGTCCTCTACACCTATATCAGACAAGTTGTCTCTACACAAACAACTGTTTGCTAACAAGTGGCTACAAGGATGCCTCCTTGTTGCAATACCTTGGGTTTAGAGTCTCAAACCTCACCCTGATGCAGCAAGAGCCTGTTCCAACACCAGAAAGGAAACCCAAGAAAAGAAAGAGAGCTGAATCCCAGCAATCAGACTACCTTTCTGGGTCATTCTAGACCAAGAACTCAAACTTTGCGACAAAGAGTGAGGTGGCGGCTTATGAGACCCTCACTTTGAGTGAATAATATCCTACACTCTAGGAGGGTACAAAGTGCCTGAGTTACTTGAAAGATGCAAAATCATCATGAAAATACAATGGAACCTGTTTTCAATGGGTCTTAGGAGGTCCAATGTAAAACTTAGTCAAACTAAGGAAAAAAAAAAACTTTAACACTCATTTCTGAAAACTGTAAGTTTTTGATACTCAAAGTCTATCTCCTCCCTCAATTTTCAACAGATTTTTGCATATGAGGTCTCTATTAATAGCTAGATAAATAAGAAAAATAAAAAATAGAGTTTTTTTTTGCATATGTTAAATAATTTTTTTTTAATAACATGTCAAAGTCAAAATTTTGCTTTTTTTCGATTTTTTTTCCCTCGGCGTTAAACAAAGATATTAAAAAAAGCTTTCTATTTTTTTTATATATATATATATGTAGAAGATTCTTTTGCTGTAAAATGAAAGACATCGAATAAATATTGTAAGAGGAGATAGGATTTGAAAGAAGCCCAAAAATATGGTATTTTTACGTTTTTTATTAAAAAATAAAAAACTACTCGTCATATCTGAATAAAACTCATGCTGTGAAGGTTTCCTCAGACCTAGATATCACACAGAAAAAATCAGCAAGATCCTTCGAAGCTGAATTTAATATTGCGGGATTTAAACACTAATCAGGATAGAAACCACAATAAAGGTGGGGGTGTTCTATTGTACGTTAAAAACAATGTTCATGCTTGTGTTTTAGAGAAAATGAAACAGGATGCATATGATAGTTTGTGGGTTGAGTTAACCTAAACAAATGGACAAAAAATTAATGTATGTGTAATTATCATTAGCAGACGACAAACTGTTATTTCAAGAACTGTCTAGTTTCTGCAACCGGGATGTGTTGATAATGGGTGATTTCAATTTTACTGACATTGATTGGATGACCCTTGAACATGGCCATATAGGTAATCGCTTGATTGATTTTCTTGGTGACAATTACTTAATTCAGCATGTAAAAGAGCCCACAAGATGTAGAAATTTACTCGATCTATTGATCACTAGCCGCGAAAGCATGGTAAGTGATGTAGAAGTCGGTGAATCTGTTGCAAATAGCGATCACAACTTAGTCAGATTCAAACTCCTAAACAATTTTAGAATAGATACTTGTGCTTCTAAAATACCCGATTTCAGTAAAGCTCAGTTCATAGGACTACGTCAGGAGCTTCAGCTTACAGATTGGGAGGCCAAATTAAACGAAAGGCCTGTAGATCATATACACCAAGATCTAAGAATATAAGGTCTAACCACTTCCGACCGAATTTCGAGGGAGTTGGCGCAGCGAGCCCGTGAACGTCACTTGGCTGTTCAAAGTGGGGTTAGCGGGTCCTATAGCTGTCAGTTGAAGTTGGTCCGTCGTTCAAAAATGACGTCGCCTTCGCTCGCACCGCTCCACTCAATTATTTATATTCTGACAAATATTATATAAAATATATATATATAATATATATAAAATATTATAGTTCCTGTCTATATATATGAATATATAATATATATGATATATAATATATATATATAATATATAAAATATTATAGTTCCTGTCATCCTTGGCGTTTCACAGTTTTCTTCAATGTATCACAAAGAGAAAATGGACGCATCTAAATGACGTCAGAAGCTGCGCAGAACTACTCCAGCGATTAGACCTCTTTACTTAGACCTTGGTATACACAAAACTTGTTAGCACTAACAAATAGCTGTTAAGGGTAACAAATTCCTGTTAAGGCTAACATTTAGCTGTTAAGCACTAACAGTGATACAGAAAACTTGTTAGGGCCTTAAAAGTACTGTTAAGATAAAAGTGCTGAGGAGGACTATTAAGCTCTTAACAAGTTCCTGTTAGTAGAGAAGATGGCGGAGCAACAACTAAAAAGATGACTGCGAGTTTATCGACAGCGACGGGACATATTTAACGAGTACAATGATGACGAACTCATCAAACGCTTCAGAATGAACCGTGCTGGTATAATAAAAATGGCTGATTTAGTGAGGGACAAACTTCAATCCCGAACAGAACGGAATCGACCACTGAGTCCTGAGACGAAGGTGGCAATTACCCTATGATATTTAGCCACAGGTAAAATGCAGCAGTGACGAATTTGGGACCTCGCAAGCATCAATCAGCCGTGTCATTACTCAAACAATTGATGCACTATCAGAACCAGATATTGTAACTCAGTTTGTAAAATTCCTATTGACTCGCCAAGAAGTGCAAGTAAAACAAGCAGAGTTCATGGAAAACTGTAGGTTTCCCGGTGTTGTGGGTACCATAGATGGCACAAACATTAGAATTGGGGCTCCAAGTGTCGATGAACATTTATATGTAAACAGAAAACAATACCATAGCATCAACGTGCTTTGTCATGCCTCCCTCTTATCCTTGTGGTTTAAACTTGGCTTGAATCGCCCATTTATTATTATTTTTTCTCCATAATCACGTTGATCAAGAGGAGTGTTTCCTCTTGTGTCTTGTGACCAGTTTGGCTTCCTTTTCTTTTTCTGTGTTTCTTCTGCCATGTCTATGTCCTCTGAAATTATTGTTGAGTCTTCTGTCAGAAGATTTGTCTGTGGCACGGCCGCCTGTACAATGCGCCTTCGTCCAAAAATATCTGTCGTTGGTTAATAAGTACTTCTAAAAACCCATACATACGATATCTATGTGCTATCATGATACTTTATTAATAAATTCTGAACAACTGCATTAATAACATTGTTTTATGTGTGCAATTTTTGATAATACGTCCATTTACATGTTCATAAGCTACTAACTTCAGCGCTGTTTAGCGGTACTTGACAAACAACTGTTTGCTAGCTAACAGTTGTTAGTTAAGCATTGGTGTATAACTTTTAGTGGTTTTCTGTTAGCTAGCAGAGATTGTTAAGGCTAACAAAAAAGTTTTGTGTATACGGCCCCAGATGTGGGAAATATTTCAAAATACGCTCATTAAGATGATTCAAACTTACATTCCTTTTAAGGACAGACGTCCCCCAAATCAGGCTCGCCCAAAGTGGCTCGACAAAGAAACTGAAAAAAGTATTGCTAAAAAGAGACAGGCTTATAAGAAATATAAGTGCTCGGGTGCATCTAATGACTATGAAAGTTATGTATCAATACAGAGAGATTTAAAAAAGACAATAAGAAAAAGAAAACGACAATACGAAATGAACATCGCTGATAAATCCAAAGAGAATCCCAAAGAATTCTATAGTTACATTAGAGATAAAAAGGTTGTTAGGAATCACATTGGTCCACTATTATCTGCTGACGGTCAACTTGAATATTCAAATGAAGGAATGTGTAATATCTTAAACAATTTTTTTTTAGCTCGGTATTCGTAAACGAAACACCTCAAAGTGAATTCCAAACTGAAACTGTAGTGGTTTGGTTCGAACAAGCCAGGGAAAATGAAATTCACTTTGGTCTCTTATTCTAATCTCTTTGGTAAAACCACAAGTAATAGCCACTGGTTAGTGGATCTGATCAGTCGTAGCTGGACGGTGAGCCTAACGTCAGAGGCGGTGGCGGCTGATGACGGCGAGGCTCGATGGAACTGCTACAAGACTGGACGAGATGTTGTTGCTGCTGCCGTGGCTATTACCATTCTGTCCTGACTAGCCGCCGCTGCCCTATTTAAGGGTCGCTCGCGGCTCAGCGTAGTTGGCAAGAGAGGTCGCTAGCCGCTCGAGAACCATTTGCTGGCTCCTGATTGGCCAGCTCATATTCACCTCTTGCCAACTATGGGAAGTGTGTGACCGCCTGTGGCTGCGTCACTACACCACTCCCCCTCTCTTCGAGAGCGGGCGTCGAGGGAGATAGGGAGCGACGCGCGCGACGTGGTTGAATCGGTGTGGCCTTCGTATCACTCGCCCAAAACGTGTGGTCATTCCATCAGGGGGCATGTCTGGCGAGGAGGGCCGTGATGGAGGGGGGCTCGAATGCAGGGTGGTGTGGTCGAAGTCAGATGCCTGGCGAGGTGGGGTCGGTTGAGTATGGAGCTGTGGAGACATAAGGTTGGGTGAGAATTGTTGCATTGCATGGTAGAGTGGGGGCGTAGGGTGGGGAGGATCTTGCGGGGTGCCGGGAACAGTTGTAGAAGGATGTGGTTGCGGGGTGGGAGAAGGAGAAGGGTTCGCTGTCGTGTGCGTGTGATCTATGTATGGTGAAGAGTCAGGGGCAGGAGGGGAGTGTTGGTTTGGAAGGGAGAGTGTTTCGGGGGGTGAGGAATGACTTGGTTCGGTGGTGAGGATGGGGTTAGGACCATGTTGTAAGATGTATTGTAGTGGCCCTGGAGGGGAGTGTTGGTTTGGAAGGGAGAGTGTTTCGGGGGGTGAGGAATGACTTGGTTCGGTGGTGAGGATGGGGTTAGGACCATGCTGTAAGAGGTATTGTAGTGGCCCTGGAGGTTTGGTAGGGGGATTGATGGGGAGATGGGCCGGCTTGAGCCTGTCGATGGAGACGCTATCCGGTTTGGCACCTCGGTTGATCACGAAGTACTTTGATGATCTGCTGAGGACTCGGAAGGGGCCGTCGTATGGGCGCTGAAGAGGAGCTCGTGTGGAGTCTTTCCTGACGAAGACGTAGTCACTTGTAGACAGGGCCGGGGGAAGGTGCTCCGGCTGTGGTTGTGGTGGACGAGGGGGTGTTGGACGGGTGTTGGCGAATGTGTCCTTGATGAGTTGGAGGAGGGCGTGACGATCCGGATCGCCGACGGCAGGCGTGGCAATTTCCCCAGGGAGGCGAAGGTTCTCAGCGTAAAGTAGCTGCGATGGGGAAATGTCATTGTCGACCTTAGGTGTGACGCGGATCGTGAGAAGCACCAGGGGAAGGGCGTCGACCCAGTCGCATGAGGGTTGTGCCTTCAGCGACTCCTTCAGTTGGCGGTGGAACCGTTCCACGAGTCCATTGGCTTGGGGGTGGTAAGCGGTGGTCCGGTTACGTTTGGTGCCAAGGAACTTGAGGAGGCTGGACCATAGGTCAGATTCGAACTGGGAGCCCCTATCGGTGACAATGATGTGAGGTGCGCCGAATCTGGATACCCATACAGAGAGGAAAGCACGGGCGGTCGTCTCGGCGGATATATCCGGAAGGGGGATCGCTTCTGGCCACCTGGTGTACCTGTCGATACACGTAAGGAGGTAACGCATGCCGCGAGAAGGCGGAAGGGGGCCCACAATGTCCACATGAACTGACTGGAAACGTGCCGTTGGTGCAGGAAAACGCTGGAGTGGTGCGTGGACGTGGCGCGTAACCTTGGCCGTCTGGCAGGGGAGGCAGGTCCGGGTCCATTGTCTGACATCCTTGTTGATGCCTGGCCAGACGACTCGATCCGTGATGAGGCGTTGTGTCGCGCGGATGCCCGGATGACTGTGGTCATGGAAGGAGGAGAAGACGTCCTTACGGTGACAGGCGGGGATGTACGGACGGGGTTTGCCTGTGGAGATGTCACACCACAATGGTACGGGGTTGTTGGGAAGCTGTCTTAGCTGTAGGGACGAGGTGTCGTGCATACGTAGGAGGCGGAGTTCACCGTCGTTGTTCTGAGATGCGGCGATGCGTGTGTAGTCTATGTTGTGGTTAGGGAGGATGCTGGAGGTGATTCTAGACAAGGCATCGGCTACCTGGTTATCCTCTCCCTTGATGTATTCAATGCGAGTATCAAATTGGGAGAGGAAGGACAGCTGCCGGGAGACTCTTGGGGAGTGATGGTCGGAGACTCTGTCTAGGGCATGGGCGAGTGGCTTGTGGTCTGTAAGGATAACGAAAGGCCGGCCTTCCAGGAAGTAAAGGAAGTGCTTGACAGCCGAGACTATGGCTAGCAGTTCCCTGTCAAAGGCGCTGTAGCGAATTTGAGGAGGGTCCAGACGTTTGGAGAAAAAGGCGATAGGCTGGAGCTGGCCGTTGATCTTCTGTTGGAGGACGGCGCCAATTGCTGTGGAGGAGGCATCAGTGGTAAGGAATGTGGGTGCGTGAGCTACTGGGTAGGACAAGCGGGCGGCTTCAGCGATTGCCGCCTTGGCTTGTTCGAATGCCTGGGTCGCTTCGGAAGACCATCTCACAGGTTTGACCGACCGCTTGGAATGGTTCTTGGTGAGGTCGTTCAAGGGAGCGAGTTTTGCAGCTGCGTTGGGGATGAATCTGTGGTAATAATTGACGATTCCTAGGAATCGTCGGAGCATCTTGATGGTTGTTGGCTGTGGGAAATCTTGGATTGTGTCTACTTTCTGAGGGAGAGGATACAGACCTGCTGTTGAGATGCGGTGTCCGAGGAAGTCGAGAGATGAAACTCCGAGGAGACACTTGGACGGATGTACCCGGAGGCCATAATCTTGGAGGCGGCGGAAGAGGAGGCGGAGGTGTTGGCGGTGTTGGTCGTGGGTATCGGAGGCTACGAGGATGTCGTCGATGTAAACGGTGATGAAGTCGAAGTCTCTGAGGGCATGGTCTATGAACCTCTGGAACGTCTGGGCGGCATTCCGGAGGCCAAAGGCCATCATCTTCCACTCGAAGAGGCCGAACGGAGTGGCTATGGCTGTCTTCTGGACGTCTTCCGGCGCTACAGGGATTTGATGAAACGCCCTGACCAGGTCAATTTTGGAGAAGACCTGCTTCCCGTGAAGCTTGAAGTGGAAGTCTTGAGCGTGAGGGATGGGGTAGCGGTCGGGCTTCGTGATGCGGTTAAGTTGACGGTAGTCACCGCAAGCCCGCCATTGGTTGGGCGGTGGGGGTGGCTTGGGAACCATGTGGAGTGGTGATGCCCAAGCACTCTCCGATGGTTGGATGATGTCCTGGTCTAGGAGTTCTTGGAACTCCTGTTTGGCAGCGGCCAACTTCTCTGGGGAAAGTCGTCGAGGCTTGCTGTGTACTGGCGGTCCAGATGTCTGGATGTGGTGCATGATGTTGTGAGGGGTGGTGGTGGTGTTGGTCTTGTCTGGCGATGTTAGCTGGGGAAACTCCTGCAGGATGCGTACATAATCGCCAGCGGACTGGAGGGACGATATCTGGTGGGATTTGGCGTTAGTGGTGGTTCCCGGTATGCTTGTCGTGCCGTGGTACAAGCAGTTATCCTTGGCGTTTACTACCATATTGTAATGCTGGAGGAAGTCGTAGCCAAGAATGGGGTGCTGGACCGCTGCTATGACGAATGTCCAAGGGAACTTGACATCGTGGAGGTCCAGGACGCTGTGGTGGCTGCCGTACGTTGCAATGGGCGTACCGTTGGCTGCAAGCAGGTCGTAGGATGGCCACCGTGTACCGTGGTTGGGTTCTTCCGTCGGGGGTATGATGCTGACGGCTGAGCCCGTGTCTACCAGGAAAGAGAGGCCAGAGTGGCGATCACGCACTGAGAGGAGGGTGTGAGTATGGTTAGCGGGGGTAGGAGTGCTTACCGACCCCCGCGTTTGGCGTTTCCCTGCGACCAGCTGCATGGTTGTGTGCATCTGAGCGCCTTGGCTCCGAAGCGGGTATGGTACCAACAGGAGGCAGTATCCTGTCGTGGAGCGGGGCTAGGTGGTGGTTGAGGGGGGGTTCCCTTCTCGGCAAGCAACTGGTTGAGCAAGGTCTTCATGTCGGCGACTTCCTGCCGTAGTTGCTGCATACTTTGGTCACTGGCACTATATGACATGGGAATGTTTTCACTCACAGCACTATGGTCGGTAACACCTGGGTTGTCACTACACTTTGCACGAACACTATGCACTGGTTTGTGTACCGAGGTATGTCGCTGGAACAACCTATCTGCTATTTCGCAGTATTGTTCGTCGTCCTTATCGCTGGCTAAAGCTTCCAGGTGTAAGTGGAGGGCGTCCGGCATCTTGGAGAGGTGAATGGAGCGGAGGAGTTCCTTGGGCAATGCCACCTTTGCACGGGTGTTGAGGTTGGCCATACGGGTGTATAGCTGTGAGGGGGTGGTGTCGCCGAGTTCGCTCTGCTGGATATCTCGGTAGAGCTGGTCGTCAGGCCTGGCGCATAGCTTCCGTAAGGCAGTCTTGAGGGCGGCACACTTGCCTTCTTCCGGAGGAGAAGAGACGGCGTTACGGACAAGGGCGATGACGTCCGTTGGTAGAGCGGCGATGTACGCGCCGAAGGCTTGGTGGTCTGGAACGTCACCTTGAGTAGCTAAATAGGCTTCTGTGTGAAGTAGCCAGCTCTCCAAGTCACGGGAGAAACTGGGAAGTTTCACTTGTGAATTTTCCATAATCCTGGTTGTCTTTCACCGGGGTCACCAATTTGTAGTGGTTTGGTTCGAACAAGCCAGGGAAAATGAAATTCACTTTGGTCTCTTATTCTAATCTCTTTGGTAAAACCACAAGTAATAGCCACTGGTTAGTGGATCTGATCAGTCGTAGCTGGACGGTGAGCCTAACGTCAGAGGCGGTGGCGGCTGATGACGGCGAGGCTCGATGGAACTGCTACAAGACTGGACGAGATGTTGTTGCTGCTGCCGTGGCTATTACCATTCTGTCCTGACTAGCCGCCGCTGCCCTATTTAAGGGTCGCTCGCGGCTCAGCGTAGTTGGCAAGAGAGGTCGCTAGCCGCTCGAGAACCATTTGCTGGCTCCTGATTGGCCAGCTCATATTCACCTCTTGCCAACTATGGGAAGTGTGTGACCGCCTGTGGCTGCGTCACTACAAAACCTGTGAAAAGTCTGGGGTAAACTTACTCACTACGGTAAATATAACAAAAGAAAAAATTAAAAGGTGTATAGACAAACTCAAAGTTAATAAAACACCAGGGCCTGATGGTTGGCATCCAAGAATCTTAAAGGAAATGAAAAATGAGATTGTTGTTCCATTAGAAATTATTTTCAAGAAATCCATATCCGGAGATGTCCCAAGAGAATGGAAGCTAGCTAACGTTACTCCCATATTAAAAAAAGGTGACAAAAAGAAACCAAATAACTATAGGCCTATAAGTTTGACTTCAATCGTAGGAAAATTAATGGAAACTATCATCAGAGATGCTATCGAACATCATTTAGAAAGTAACCGTTTGATAAATGATAGCCAGCATGGTTTCAGACGGAAACGTTCTTGCGTGACTAACTTACTCGAATTCTACAACACAGTTATCTCGAATTATGACAAAAGAAACAATATAGAAAATTAATATATCTAGACTTTGCAAAAGCTTTTGATACCGTCCCACACGAAAGACTACTTACTAAACTAGCTTTGCATGGAATAAGTGGTAGCCTATTAGGTTGGACTAGTAATTGGTTGAATGGTCGAAAACAGAGAGTTGTTTTAAATGGAAAAACTTCTGGATGGAAAAGTATTGCAAGTGGAGTTCCTCAGGGTTCCGTTCTTGGGCCACTTCTATTCATAGTATATATAAATGATATAGACCATGGACTAAGATCTACTGTTTCCAAATTTGCTGATGATACAAAACTGTGCGGAGTGGCAAATGATCACTCAAACCAATTAGATATTCAAGAAGATTTAGATCAATTACAGCAATGGTCTAAAAAGTGGCTAATGAAATTTAACACAAGTAAATGCAAGGTAATGCACATAGGTAAAAATAACAGTAAGTACGATTACAAGTTATTTGGAAATTCGTTAACAAAAAATGGATAGTGAAAAAGATCTCGGCGTAATTATCAGTGACGACCTCAAATCATCCAAGCAATGTATTTCAGCCTCTGAGAAAGCAAATAAGATTCTGGGACTGATTGCGCGATCTTTTGATTTCAAAAGTCCATCACTCATTAACAAGCTATATAAATCGTTCGTCCACATTTGGAATATGCTGTTTCCGTATGGTCACCGAATCTCATTAAAGACATTGACAGACTGGAAAAAGTACAACGGCGAGCCACAAAACTGATTCCAAATATCAAAAATAAATCATACGAAAATCGACTAAAGCACATGAATCTGTTTTCCCTAAAAAAGCGTAGACTCAGAGGTGACATGATACAGGTCTTTAAGATTTTAAAGGGAATTGACAACATCAAAAGTGACCAAATTTTCACATTGAATGAGAATCAGACAAGAAACAATGGTCTTAAACTGTCCGGAAATAGATTAAATTTGGAAGTAGGTAGAAACAATTTTGCCAACCGTGTAGTTAATGAATGGAATAAACTTCCTGCACAGGTAGTGCAATGTAGTTCAGTTCGAAGCTTTAAGAATCATTTAGATAAACACCTAAGCAAGATGCTGTAATGATTATAATTTATTTTATATTATTTGTTTTTGTTTTGTTATCATTTGTCTGTCTGATCTTCATTTATTATTAGTTATATGTTAATTTATTATTTACTGTTTACCTGTTTATTATTTTAACTGTACCTATGCATTTATTTATGTATTTTATTTGTTATTTACATTATTATAGTTTTTATTTATTAATTTATTATTATTATTATCATTATTATTATTTTTTTTTTTTTGCATCCGACCTAGATATGGATCAAGGGGTCTCCTGTCGGCATGCTCCGCCTTTGTAATCCTTTGAAGAGGTAGCCTGACCAAGTCAATCAGTCTAACCAAGATATCGAGGTTGTGTACTGTGTCATTCATCGTCATGCCTTGGCTTCACGTGGCCTGCCCTAGTCCATCAAGGTTGTTTTGTATTGTAGATTGTAAACTTCGTCAAATCAAAAGGTTTGAACAGTCGCATATTCAAAGAGCTGTGTGAAGAAATGAGCTCATTATGAAAATCTACTGTACCATACTGAAGTTCGCTGGCTCTCACGTGGGAAAGTCCTTGTTCGTGTTGCTGAGTTCAGTGAATTACTTCATATATTTCTGCAAGAGAAAGGATCATCCCTCGCGGATCTGTTCGATGATGAATTATGGGTCGCACATTTGTGCTACCTAGCTGATATCTTTGGAGAGGTGAATGCAGGGAATTTAAAACTTCAAGGAAGACGGACCACATCACTGGTACTTCGGGAAAACATCGCTTTCTTTTGTGGGAAATTGCAACTATGGATCAGACGTGTTGGAAAGGGAATTGTTGCACAATTTCCTACATTAGAAGCCTTCCTTGATAAGGTGAATTCTGAAGATATCCTCAACCACATGAAGACAAACATTAGAGATCATCTGACCGGCCTCTTGGAAAGCTTGCATAGTACTTTCCAGATTTGAATAGTAGCCTACCAACGATGAATGGGTAGGAAATCCTTTTGATGTGAGTGAAGGTATCATTCCTAATGAGGACTGTCCAGCAAAAGAAGAATTTATTACATTCAAGACAAATACATACATACATATACCAAAGGCTTTTTCCCCCTTACACGGTGGGTAGCCAAAAAGAAAAAGGCATAGAAATCACTCCTACCCATTTCATTTCCTATATATTCCACTCCCCTCCACCCTCCTCCCTCCCTCCTATCTTGGCACCTCCTGGATGACGGGTCATCCCTGCATCCTGTCCACTGCCCTGGGTCAGAAGCAGTGTCGCAAGACACAGCACATCCACAGCAAGGCCGCTTCATAAATTCATGCAGAAAAGGAGAAGACGGGGAGAAATCCCTTCGGGCTGCGTCAATTTTTTTCTCATACATACTTCCTCACCCCCAATCCCCCACCCACTCCCCCTCATGCATCACAGCCTCATCTATACACAACCCTTCTCCATTCATCCCTATATTCTGTCCTCTTCCGTCCTTCCTCTCTTTTGTAAAGCCCCTTTCACCCCATCCATCCATCTCATCCTAGGACGCCCCCTCATATTCACTCCTTCCACCTCCGCCTTCCACACTTCTTTTACTAATCTTTCTTCATTCATTCTTTCCATGTGTCCAAACCATATTCATTTCCTTTTTTCGCCTACCTACCCTGTGGTGGGGGCAAAAGAATACTGCCATCAAGTATTTCCACTTGAGTCGTAAAAGGCGACAAAAAAGGGTCGGGGGATGGGATTAGGAGTCCTACTATCTGTAGCCCCAAAAGGGGACATTCCTAAAAACGAAAGTAAAGGCATAAGAGGGTCTCAAGACAAATAATGCATGGAAACTAATGTTTGACGTCAAGGCTGGTCGAGACACATTTTGGATCTCTCGTTTGCAGGATATACCAAGACTAGCCTCTCGAGTAGTACAAATTCTCATAGGATTTTCTACCACTTATCTCTGCGAGCAAGCTTTCTCTACTGTCCTTGGAATGAAGACCAAGAAACGTAACAGACTTAACGTGTCATCTGACGGCACGTGTAGCCCTTTCTGTAACCAAGCCCAAAATGGAAAAAAATTGCACAGGCAATGCAAGCTCAACCCTCGCACTGAAGAACCAGACCAAACATAAAGTGATCACTGAATAATATGTATTATTATTGTTGTATTGAATATTCTGCATTTATGATGGTTGATGTTGATATACTTAAAAGTGGAAAAGTTTGCATTTGTGTTGGATCCTTAAATATATACAGCCAATAGCGGGTTATATAGACCATGCAGTTCATCAGGTGACAGCGAAAAAAAACATTCGATATTACCGGGTATATGTTCAATGGGGTAATTGATATCTGCGAAATTGAATTTTGGGGGTAATCATTTCGAAAAGGTTGGGAAACACTGCAATGAAACTATACGTTCCCTAACAGACGACACATTACCAGTACACGAGGAACACACTAGATTACCGCTGCGCTTCGAAGAAACACGAGGCGGCAGTCTATCTACCTACACCCCAACACACATCATACACTTGGTAATGGAATCATAACCGAGGGAAGTATCCCTCCCCAACGTCAATATACCCCCTTCCATGGCTATTACAAAAGTAAGCATAGGTACAAGCCACCAGGAAAATCCCATAATGTGGAGATACGTATTTTTAGGAAGAAAAAAAATCGTAGATTTACTTAAATTTGACCAACCGCGCGCGCACAACTCCAACTCTCGTGGGCGAGAAGTTTGGGGTGTACGTGCGTGTAAGGTCACAACATTACCCATAGATCGGTCATACATGAGCTCTCTTACGGGAGGGAAATAGTTGTCGATCACTAAAACAACACGTGATCCAAGACCATGGTGAAGCACGTAATCATCATCACCCCTTTCCGATTCGTCTGGACGACATGGGTCATAGCACCCTGCCCTATAGCAACTAATTCCCCCCCCCCCCCGAGGCCCAGTACTTTGATGTAGTGGGGGGGGCTTCCGTGTAGCAAGGACGGGCTGAGCTGTGCCAGCCAGGTGCAACCATACTGGAGAGGTCAGCCTTAAACTACCAGACGAAAACTGAGTTGTTGTTGTTGTTGTTGTTTTTTGGGGGGTAGTGAATAGATAGGGGGTCCCTCACCCTTTTTCTTTGTGAATTCCTCTACCCCTACCCTTCATATCTGCTACCCTACTCTCCTTTTTCACCATCTTTCTCTAATACTTGTTAATGAAGGTTCTGGTATCTTGGTGCCTCCCAAGCTACATGTCTGAACCCAGTCAAGTGGGGATGTATACCGCGAGGTCACTACTCCCTGCGAGGGCCGAAAGCCCACCGACTGGGGAATGCATGTTTGTGAGGTAGGTACTAGGCTGCCGACTTCCTTTCTCCCTATCCAGTACACATGCAGAGTGACTACGCCGGACCCATCCTAAATGGGACAAAACAAAAGAGGACAAACCCCGGGTTGACAAAGTCTCTAACTCACCTCCGAGGCCCTACATGTGTAAATAGTCGTTTCTGGAACTTCCCGACTCTGCAGAGACTTTTCTTTTATTGCCTGAGGCATCAGGCAACTGCAGTATCTTCTTCTATGCATTTATCTTTCTTTCGTAATATATGGTGTGGCCTCATAAATATACACGATCATGGCGGCTGTTCAAACTGAATATTCTAAACCTCCACCACTACCTGATCCTCCTCCTAAACCCCCCGATCCCTTTCCTAATATTGCCAATTCTAATGTTGACGCTATTGACTCAGCAAAAGTAAAACCCCCAGTTGATGACTCCGGCTTGAAAAAGGACTTTGGTAAAAATACTAAGACTTCATTGACAGATAATTCTGTAGCCCAGAAACTTACAATTAGAATGGATTCTGAAGGGATGAAAACATCTTTAGATACTCAGGAACCAATAAATAGCTCAAATACTGCCCCTAATAGTCATAGAATCTTACATCTAAAATATGTCTCTCTTGATAAGAGTTATACAGACTTATATGAAAAGTTCCGTAAATTTTGACAAATTAAAGAGATCAGGGTTAAACTAACTGACAACTTTAAAGCTTGGCTAGTCTGGATCTCATTTCTTTCTAATCAGGATGTAGCTGTTGCCTGCTTGGATTATGATAACTGCAATGAAAATGAATCTTCGGCCCAACTTGTTGCTAGAGTGCCACCTAACCTGGATATCTTTTATCCAGAAAACCCGGTAGAGGAAAGGAAGGAAAGTGTGCAGAGGCCTCTCAATCCAGCTAAGTGGCTTATTATCACTCTTGCAAAGGAACGTGCTAACTTGTTCGAGTTTAGAAGATTCTTGAAGAGTCACCTTGGCTCTGGTAATTTGACTAACTCGCAGGTATCACGATTTGGAAGAAATTCCTTCTTAATTCATGTAAAATCTTATGAACAAGCTGCCATGGTGCTTAACTTGAAACAGAAATCCGACACTAAGGAAGTTAAACCCCACTATACCTTTAGTTATGCCAAAGGGGTAATTTTTAATAGAGATCTGTATGATTTTGATGAAGAAGAAATTTTAGAAATGTGCCCAACTAATGTTTGTAAGGTTGCTAAAATCCCTCGTTCTTCTATGATTATCCTAAGTTTTTCTGGTGAAGATCTACCTCATTATGTAGAGATAGAAAAAGAGATTGTTTATGTGAAGCAGTTTAAGCCCCGTCCCCTTCAGTGCTTTAACTGCTATGGTTTTGGCCATCCTTCCCGCAGATGTGCAAGGGACAAACTATGTTTGATATGTGCTCAGCCTAAACATGGGGATTGTTCCCGCCCAACAGTTTGTATAAATTGTAAAGAAGAGCATGATGCCAGAGATAAGAACTGTGTAATTTATAAGAAGGAACAGGAAATACTACTAAAAGCTCATGCAGAACATATAAGTGTAGGACATGCTAAAAGACTATTAAGTAATTCCAAAAGATACAGTGATACTGTTAAAACAAATAGTAAAGTGGATCAGCCAACTGTAGAACCTAATAGAAATAAAAATGCCAATATGAATGGTTCTGTTAACACTGAACCCAAGCCTCGGTGTAAAATTGTTACTATGAAATCTAACCGTCTTTCTTCTTCTCAACTAGGAATTTCTAATACTTCTGAACCCTCCTCTACGGAGGTTTCCTCACCCCTTGTTGAAGGGGTGTCCCCTGCCCCATCTGGAGGGGCACCTAAGGTTTCTATTGTGGAAACCTCACAGGCTTCTTCTAATGAAGCCTCCTCTCAGGCAATCTCTCTTCCAGACCTGGGGGACTCCCCAGTAGAGGGATTGCTGACTAGTGTGCCTCACTCGGTAGAGGTGCACAGAAGCAACGAGGATCAACCAAATGCTGAACCCAAGCCTCAACGTGAAAGAGTCTCAACTAGACCTAATCGTTCTGCTCCACAACTTGGAAATTGTAGTACTCCCCAACCCTCCTCTGCTAAGGTTCTCCCATCCCCAGTTGAGGGAATGTCTCCTGCCCCATCTAGAGGGGCACCTAAAGTTCCCATTGCTGAAACCCCACAGGGTTCCTCTAATAAAGCCTCCTCTCAATCAGTCAACCTTCCAAACTTGGGGGGCTCCCCAATAAAGGGATCATGGACTGATGTGCCTCACTCAGTTGAGGCGCACAGAAGCAAAGCTATGGAGTCTGAAGCTGTGCGCAGTAAAAGACTCCACAGTCCACCCTCATCTCCATCTTCTTTCCCAAATCGTGGTAAGCAATCTAAGAAAGGAACTAATAACCCAGACTCTACATCGTCGGTCGGACCATTGTCAGAGAGGAGGATGCCACCCGCGAAAGCAAAGAAATTAGAAAAGAACCCATCTTGTAGACCCTCTCTCTCCCAGACTTCTCTTCCCAGACCAGTAGAACCAAAAAAAGAAAAAGAAAACAGTATAATGTCCATAATTCAATGGAATATTCAAGGTTTTAATTCTCATCGAGAGCAGGTTCGGATTCTCTTTAAAGAACATGATGTGTCTGCTATTTGTCTCCAAGAAACTATGCTTGGCTATTTATTCCCTAATGTTGAACTTAATCATAAATTTTACAGATCTCCTATGATTGGGGGCCGTACCCATGGAGGTACTGGTATCATTGTTAAGAAATCTGTAAACCACAGAAGTGTCCACCTACATTCGGTGTTGCAGGATTGTGCAGTACAAATCTTTACCACTAAATGGATCACTTTATGTTCTTTATATTTGGAACCTGAACTGAAAGATCGACTCCTAGACATATATAACCACCCCCGTCAGTTTGAGTTAAATGACCTACAATCTTTGGTTGACCAGCTCCCTGAGTCTTTTATTTTAATGGGTGACTTTAATGCCAAGCATCCTCTATGGGGTGAATCAAGGTGTGACCCCTGGGGCAATATAATTGAAGAATTTATTGATAATAACGATGTCATTTTGATGAATGACTGTTCCAAAACTAGGTTTGATGTCTTTCACAACTCAAGTTCTGCTATAGACCTAACTATTTGTTCATCATCCTTAAGATTAGACTACAGTTGGTCAATAGATGAAGATCTACATGGTAGCGACCACTGGCCTATCCATATCAAATATTTAAATAACACTCCCTCCTCTTGCTTACCTAAATGGAAGACAGAAGAGGCAAATTGGGAATTATTTAGGAGATCCACAGAGATTAATCATAAGACTAGTGATTTTTGTAGTAACTGATGCATATGATTATCTGGTAGACATCATACTTTCTGGTGCTTTCTCTTCCATTCCTAGGACAGCTGGTAAACCTCAACGCCCAGTAGTCCCCTGGTGGAACGATGAATGTGCTTTAAGCAGAAAGATGACAAGAACTTGCTATAAGAGATATTGGAGATATCCTTGTTTAGTCAATAAGATAACGTACAGAAGAGCTCGAGCAAAGCAGAAGAAAATCTTCAAGAAAGCAAGGAGGGAATCCTTCATTAAATATATTAGCGAATTGAAATATGACTCTTCCCCTACCTTAGTATGGAATAGGATTCGAAAATTACAAGGAAAGTTTACTCCATCTCCTTTACCCATTCTGAAGATAAATGACTCTTTTATATCAGATACAAGAGAAGTAGCAGAGGCTTTTGGAAGACATTATGCTGATATTTCAAGTCCACTACATTATTCACATGATTTCAGAAGAATTAGAGCCAAGACCACGATTATTCCTCCTACCGATACGAACTCGGAGGCATATAATCTTCTTTTTACCTTGGATGAAATGGATCATGCTTTATCTTTATCCTCCCCAACCTCTCCTGGAGAGGATGACATTCTTTATTCTATGGTTGCTCACTTATCCATATCATCGAAGAAATTCCTTTTAAATGTGCTGAACAAATTTTGGTCTTCTGGATCTTCTCCTAAATCTTGGAAGACTTCAATTATCATAGGAATCTTAAAGACAGGAAAAGACTCTCATGACCCACAAAGTTACAGACCTATTGCTCTCACTAGCTGCATTTGTAAGATCTATGAAAGAATGGTTAACATGCGTTTAGTTTGGTTTTTGGAATCTAAAAATCTCCTATCTAACCGACAGTTTGGGTTTAGAAGAAATAAGTGCACTCTGGACCCCTCGTGAGATTCAGAATGCCTTTGCAATTCAGAACTCGAGCATCGCTGTGTTTTTGACTTGAAAAATGCCTACGTACTACCTGGCGGGGAGGCATTCTGAAGCAAGTTGCAGAGTGGGGTATCGGGGGTAATATGTTCAATTGTTTAAAGGATTTCTTGTCTGACCGTTATCTAAAAGTCAGAGTGGGCTCTTCTTTCTCTTCTGCATATCTTCAAGAGGAAGGGATTCCCCAAGGAAGTGTTCTGAGTCCTACACTCTTCAGCATAGCCATTAATAGTTTGTTAGAACAAGTTCCCGCAGGAGTTCATGGATTGGCTTATGCTGATGACTTCGCTATTGTGTGCAGCAAATCGACAACATTAGAAACAGGCCAAAAGATTCAAGAGGTTATTAACTTAGCAACAGCATGGGCTTATAGCAGGGGCTTCAGATTCTCTGCTGAAAAAAACAAAAATCATAAGGTTTTCCAGACTAAGACGCAAGGAAGAGATACCAACACTATTCTTAGAGGGTGTCATATTACCATATGAAGATCAAGTAAAATACTTGGGTCTGGTTTTGGACAAAAGGTTGACATTCACTCATCACATAAACGAGGTTGTATACACTGTTAAACAGCGACTTAATATACTAAAGGTAGTGTCTCGTTTCAACTGGGGAGCAGATCGTATAACTTTAATAAGGCTTTACCAAACATTGTGCCTTAGCAAAATGGATTATGGATGTCAAATTTATGGATCGGCATGTAAAACTTCATTAAAGAAGCTACCCCATCCCTCACGCTCAGGACTTCCACTTCAAGCTTCACGGGAAACAGGTCTTCTCTAAGATCGACCTGGTCAGGGCGTTTCATCAAATCCCTGTAGCGCCGGAAGACGTCCAGAAGACAGCCATAGCCACTCCGTTCGGCCTCTTCGAATGGAAGATGATGGCCTTTGGCCTCCGGAATGCCGCCCAGACATTCCAGAGGTTCATAGACCATGCCCTGAGAGACTTCAACTTCATTACCGTTTACATCGACGACATCCTCGTAGCCTCCGATACTCACGACCAGCACCGCCAACACCTCCGCCTCCTCTTCCGCCGCCTCCAAGATTATGGCCTCCGGGTACACCCGTCCAAGTGTCTCCTCGGAGTTTCATCTCTCGACTTCCTCGGACACCGTATCTCAACGGCAGGCCTGTATCCTCTCCCTCAAAAAATCGACACCATAAAAGACTTCCCACAGCCAACCTCCATCAAAATGCTCCGACGATTCCTAGGAATCGTCAATTATTACCATAGATTCGTCCCCGACGCAGCTGCAAAACTCGCTCCCTTGAACGACCTCACCAAGAACCATTCCAAGCGGTCGGTCAAACCTGTGAAGTGGTCTTCCGAAGCGACCCAAGCATTCGGGCAAGTCAAGGCGGCAATCGCTGAGGCCACCCGCTTGTCCTACCCGGTACCTCACGCCCCCACATTCCTTACCACCGATGCCTCCTCCTCAGCAATTGGCGCCGTCCTCCAACAGAAGATCAACGGCCAGCTCCAGCCTATCGCCTTTTTCTCCAAACGTCTGGACCCTCCTCAAATTCGCTACAGCGCCTTTGACAGGGAACTGCTAGCCATAGTCTCGGCCGTCAAGCACTTCCTTTACTTCCTTGAAGGCCGGCCTTTCGTCATCCTTACAGACCACAAGCCACTCGCCCATGCCCTAGACAGGGTCTCCGACCATCACTCCCCAAGAGTTTCCCGGCAGCTGTCATTCCTCTCCCAATTTGATACTCGAATCGATTATATCAAGGGAGAGGATAACCAGGTGGCCGACGCCTTATCTAGAATCACCTCCAGCATCCTCCCTGACCACAACATAGACTACTCACGCATCGCCGCATCTCAGAATAACGACAGTGAACTCCGCCTCCTACGTATGCACGACACCTCATCCTTACAGCTAAGACGGCTTCCTAACAACCCCGTACCATTGTGGTGTGACGTCTCCACAGGCAAACCCCGCCCGTACATCCCCGCCTGCCACCGTAAGGACGTCTTCTCCTCCTTCCATGACCACAGTCATCCGGGCATCCGCGCGACACAACGCCTCATCACATATCGAGTCGTCTGGCCAGGCATCAACAAGGATGTCAGACAATGGACCCGGACCTGCCTCCCCTGCCAGACGGCCAAGGTTACGCGACACGTCCACGCACCACTCCAGCGTTTTCCTACACCCACGGCACGTTTCCAGTCAGTCCATGTGGACATTGTGGGCCCCCTTCCGCCTTCTCGTGGCATGCGTTACCTCCTTACGTGTATCGACAGGTACACCAGGTGGCCAGAAGCGATCCCCCTTCCGGATATATCCGCCGAGACGACCGCCCGTGCTTTCCTCTCCGGTTGGGTATCCAGATTCAGCGCACCTCACATCATTGTCACCGATAGGGGCCCTCAGTTCGACTCTGACCTATGGTCCAGCCTCCTCAGGTTCCTTGGCACCAAACGCAACCGGACTACCGCTTACCACCCCCAAGCCAATGGACTCGTGGTACGGTTCCACCGCCAACTGAAGGAGTCGCTTAAGGCACAACCCTCATGCGACTGGGTCGACGCCCTTCCCCTGGTGCTTCTCACTATCCGCGTCACACCAAAGGTCGACAACGACATTTCCCAATCTCAGCTACTTTACGCTGAGAACCTTCGCCTCCCTGGGGAAATTGCCACGCCTGCCGTCGGCGATCCTGATCGTCACGCCCTCCTCCAACTTATCAAGGAGACATTCGCCAACACCCGTCCAACCCCCCCTCGCCCACCACAACCTCAACCGGAGCACCTTCCCCCGGCCCTGTCTACAAGTGACTACGTCTTCCTCAGGCGAGACTCCAAACGAACTCCTCTTCAACGCCCATACGATGGCCCCTTCCGAGTCCTCACCAGATCAACAAAACACTTCGTGATCAACCGAGATGCCAAACCGGATCGCGTCTCCATCGACAGGCTCAAGCCGGCCCACCTCCCCACCACTCCCCCTACCAAACCTCCAGGGCCACTACAATACATCTTACAACATGGTCCTAACCCCATCCTCACCACCGAACCAAGTCATTCCCCACCCCCCGAAAAACTCTCCCCTCCAAACCAATACTCCCCTCCTGCCCCTAACTCCCCACCACCACAGCACCTGCAGCAGCCCCCCCCCCCAAACTCACACAGATCACGCGTACGCGACGGCGAACCCTTATCCTTCTCCTATCCCACAACCACACCCTTCTACAACTGTTCCCGGCACCCCCCAAGATCCTCCCCACCCCACGCCCCCGCTCGACCATGCAATGCAACAATTCTCACCCAACCTTATGTCTCCACAGCTCCATACTCAACCGACCTCCCATCACCAGGCCTCCGACCTCGACAACACCACCCTGCACTCGAGCCCCCCTCCATCAAGGCCCTCCTCGCCAGACATGCCCCCTGACGGCATGACCACTCGTTCGGGGCGATTGATCCGAAGGCCAGACCGGTTCAAGTACGTCGCGCGCGTCGCTCCCTATCCTCCTCGACGCCCGCTTTCGAAGAGCGGGGGGAGTGGTGTAGTGACGTGATGCATCCTATGACCCGTCACACACTGATCAAAGAAATCTTCAATTTCCTGTAGTTGGCAAGCGTAATTCGCAAGGGTGTCCCTGCCAGCCAGCGGTCAGCCAATCAGGAACTTGGAAAGCTCCTCACGTTCCCGCCAGCCTCCCTTAAAAGGCCGGCGTTTCGCCGAGATGGGCAGAACAGTACCGACCAGACTGACCAGCGCACAAACTACATCTCCTCGTCCAGTCTTCTAGCTGTCCCATCGAGCATCGCCGTCATCATCTGCTACCGTCTCGCTGACGTTAGGCTCCACGTCTAGCTACAACCATAAGCTCCACTAAGCTGTGGCCTTAGTCCGAGCTTTACCTATATTTCTCATGTGACACTTCTCGTGTCGCACCTTGTGGCTAATTACCAAAAGAAAGAGATTAGATATTTTGTGTTGATTTTCATTTGTCCTGCCGTTGTTCCGAACTAAAACTACTACAGGCGTTCAGTAAGAGCCTGGTGTTTCTATGCTACGTGGTCTTGTTCATTCTGTAATGTAATTATCACAAATGAGAGAACAAAATCATATGAGCCAACGAGTTTAATCTTGATGTATCGATATATCAATTTAACTTCATGGCCCAACGTGGTGGCCCAGTCGGTCATCACGATTACTAGATAGAGTGACTTGACGATAGACTCTAATGACTTAACACTATAACCTCCGAAACAGCATGTAGTATCTATATTTATAATAATGCATTCTTTTATAGCAATGCAAGCATTGTTGAACCCGTGAAAACAAAAGAGCATCAAACACCAGAGTCCAAAAGGCGCATCAAGCACCATCGCATCGTGGTTCGTACTGATGGCACCCTTGCAGAGCAGGGCTGAGCGCTGAGAGCTCTCCCATCGGATGGTGCTTTTTGTTGTTTTCTTGGTGTAGGGGAACCCTCAAAGCAATGCCTCAAGCCACGTTTGTTGTTGGTGATGACTTCCATGATGGTTGTATGTATGATTTGAACATTTTGACATGGCCTTTTTATACAATGCATACTCGTGGAATGGGACGCGGATGGATGGCATGACAAAACCCCGGGAACGCGGATGACATACACCAGTAGTATGGTTTTTGTTTGTATGTGGCTTCCCAAAGGATTGCAAATCTAGTTCACATTATGTGACTTTTATTTATTTTTTAATGTGGCTTCACTCTCAACAGTTAGTGTTTTCACAGATTGGGGTTTTGTCCTCCCTGCCAAAATTCCCATTGGGGTTTTGTCCTTTTGACACAGTGGGGTTTTGTCATGCGTTCACATTCACCACATTGTGTATATTGGTTTTGCGACCCGCACTCATTTTCTCGGTTGTCCGGCCTCTTGTCTAAAAAGTTTGATGACCCCTGGACTAAATCAAGGTTTATAAAGGATTACAAAGGCGGAACATGCCGTCAGGGGATCTTTTGATCCATAACTACTGTAGTTCAGATACGAAAAAAAAAAATATTATAATAATAGATAGATAAAAATTATTATAATATAAATAATGAATGAAAATAAATGCATAGGTATAGGTAAATATTAAACAAACAGGTAAGTAGTACACTTTCTGTGTTTCGTGCATGCCGAAGACCTGACAGGAGAAGGACTGGCTCGTCATCTTCTCAGCACAGTATGAGTAGATATTGTCGGTCTCGACATGAACAGCTATCGCGGTCTCTGTTTTGATGGACCCAGTGCCATTATGGGGAAGTTTCGCAGGTGTGCAGCAGTTATACTGCGAGAATATCCACTCGCGAAGGTGATCCACTCGCTACAATCATCGGCTGAACCTAGCGTTAACAGAGGCTTGTGACACAAAGGAAGTCAAACTCGCTCTCCAGACCCTTAACGAGGTTTACAACTACATTAGTTCCTCGAACATGCGTTCTATGAGGTTTGCTCAGCTGGTGAAACACCGCGCATCCTCGAAGTGGCAGAAGTTGGTCGGCCTCTGCGCTACTAGATGGGTTGAGCGACACGATTCCGTCGTTGTTTTCATCGAACTGCTACCTGTTGTAGCCATCTTCGTTGGTGGCGAGAGCAATTCGGATGCAAAAAGGGACTACTGCTGATCGCCATCCAAGAGCCGCGCTTTCTGATTGGTCTTGTCGTTGCTGAGTCTGTGTTGGCTCACACTCTGGAACCAAGCCGAGCCCTGCAATCTCCTACGGTGCATCTCGTGTCCGCATATGATGATGCTACGATCAGGGAAGTAGTGACGCATCTTGCCAGAGTCAGGGAAGATGCCAACTAGATTTCTTGACATCTTCACGAAGGCAGAGGAGCTACTACACGAGATCAACTCAACGCACAGCACCATTCCCGTGCCCCGAGTTTGGAAACGGCAGACGCAACGTCGTAATGTTCCTTTCCAAGCAGCAGAAGAGTATTACCACCTACCTGTATGCATTCCGTTTCTTGATCATGTTTTGAGTGAGTTACAGCGTCGGTTCCAGGATGATACCGTTATTATTGGCTTCAACATCAAGCATCTGGTCAACGGCGCCGACGGAGACGTTGGGGCTATAATGAAGGCGGCACAGGTTTACGAGGTTGATCGACATCGAGAACTTCAGTCTTGTCAAAGCGGAAGCAGAGCGCTGGTTTTCAAAATAATATGTGCATTCGCCTCTCTCAGTTGTATTTAGATAAAATAATTTATAGAAATAAACACCACAATTGAGTATGGAGCCTTTATTTGTACGACGTTTCGCCTGTTGTTACAGCTTTTTCAACTACATAGTTGTGATACAGATGATTAAGATTAAATAAGAGGAATGGGGGGAACGGGGAAAGGGGGGTAAGGGAGGAGGAGGAGTAGGGGGATTGAATGCTAGGAAAGGTTGAGGAGAAGGCTGGCCCAATTGTCTGAGTAAATGGTTGGGTGACTGACATTGGCTCACAATCCAGAAAAAAGGGGAAAGAAAATAGGTGTGAGCAAATGTCAACTGCGGATGGACAACGTGTTTGAGGAGAAAAAGGGACTTTGAAGGGCAACTAAGGATGACTTAAATTTTTGTTGGCAATGGGTATTAAAGGAATTATGTGGGGGTGAGATATTGAACATGCCCTTATTCTTGTCGGGCTTACGTATCAGAAGCTTTGCATTGTTCCACTCCATCAAGTGGTTCTCACTGTTCCTATGTTTTCTATTTTTCTTCCCCCTTTTTCTCGATCGTGAGCCAATGTCCATCACCCAGACAATTGGGCCACCCTTCTCCTCAACTTTTCCTAGTATTCAACACCCCCCATACCTTCCTCCCTCCCCTTTTTCCCGTTCTCACATTCCTCTTATTCTCCATCATGTGTACCACAACTGTCTACTTGAAAAAGCTGTAACAAGGGAAATGTACAAATAAAGATTCCGTCATCACATGGTGTTTATTTCGAGTCTTGTCGGCAACGGCCATTTTCATGAAAATAAAATAATCTAGTAAACCCTCCCGCCCCCCCCCCCCCAAAAAAAAAAAATAAATGGATCCACCCCGAACAGCTCGGAAGCTTTTGTGCTTCCCGTATACAGCCAGATCTTTCGAGTGTGACGGATCGAGTGCAATGATTCCAGTATTGTTTCAGTATTATCATTTATTCGATGAGGTGATCATTACCACTTCCTCAGACAAAGAATCCCATCATAATCGTGTTAGTCCTTGAGAGAACGTTATTCCACCTCTTTTGTTACATATAATTTTTTCGGTAGCACTCTCGGTCCTGTAAACACTTAAAATTATAGTTTCTAAGTCATCAATTCCTTCCACTATTTTAGACACGCGTAGCATGTCAAATTGTTTTGTCTTTCGATTGCTAACCCAACCAGGCTTTTTTTTTTATCTACCTACGTGTCAACCTTTAATAGTGAGAGGTAAAACTCAGAATTCCCAAAATAAAACACTACAATAATTCTCAGGTGGATTACCAGCAAAATAAATTTCCTGATCGATTACATTGATTTGTGATAGTTTTGGCATCCTTTTTACCAAATTTGTTTATGCTTGGAATTAGTTTGTAAACATAGTATGAACTTGCTTTTGTTGTAAAATGACAGTTGTGTCACACGCAACAATTATTACAAATGGGTCACATTAAAATCATATAAATGAAAAAGAGCCTGGAAATATTATTATAAGATCGTCGACCTGTTACCACAAGAAGCGAACAGAGATGTTGCATCGGAAGTGGGAGTGCCTGGGTATGGTATGCGGAGCAATATATGGAATGTCGTTGTAGTATAAATAGGAGTACTTAGGATAATAAACCGCTGAGCTATATACTAAAATACTTGTGCTAAAAGTTTGTTGTCTGATAAGTTTATATGTTGAAGAGAAATTTTCGTTAGAAATGTAAGTACCCACTACTCAACTTGCCTGGGGCTGATGTGAAATGTCAGGTAGAGAACAAACTCCTGAGGCTGTTTAGATGGCTGTATTGGTGTTGCTTTTGAATTTGAACGAAAATCTAAATAACTGTCTTTAATTGGGTAACATTACCACTTCTATTTTGACCAAGTTTGTGCAAGCTATGCAAAGTCCATAACCAAATAGACTTAACTTGGATATTATCAAGTTTGATATATGAAGGTATTATTTTCATACATGCTAGAATTTAACTTTTTTCTTGTCTTTTTAAGTAATCTATTTCCTAGTGTTACAAATTTGCTGCAAATAATAGTAACTCCACTGTTTATGGTTAAATACAAAGGATTTGATATGAAAGATGGAGTAGTAGTAGAGCTGTCCAGCTTCAGTTGTTGCCAGACCTGAGAATGGAGAATCAGAATGAGTAGGTTGTGTGTGCCAGAACATCTGAAAGAATTTATCAAGAATATAATAGTTTTAGAAATGCATAACATTGTTGAACATGTAGCTTTACTAGTTTGTGGCTCTGTAACCAGACTCCTGATTTTTACATGTTCCTCATTCACAGTTTGTTTTTTCTTTATTGTAGGTTATTTTGGATATTTTTTTTAGGAGTGCACACCTACGCGATATAGCTTTAGAAAATTTGATATTAATTTTATAGATTATGATGCATCAATGTAATAAATATTTTTCTTGGCAGAAATCAGTAATAGTAAATGTTACTAAAACCTATGCATGAGTGAAAATTCAAATTGTGTTGACTCCTTTAGACACCATCTTTGTTTTGATAGATGTGGAGGTTGAAGATGACAACCCAGATGACCTATAGAATTATAAGTACTACATTACATAATATAGGTTAGATTAGGTTAGGTAGGTAGGTTAGAATAGATTAATTGGTGCTACTATAGCGTGAGGTGTACCACAATAGTGTGAGAACTACCTGCTGTTAGTACTATAGCGTGAGGTCTACCATTTCCATACATTTATTTTAGCGATAAACACAATTTGTACATATCCTAGGAATGACTTAGATAATTGGATTTTGAATTATATTCTTATTAAAGGAAGGTAAAAATAAACATGTTATCATACATTTCCTTACATTTATTTTAGCACACATCCTCTAAGAATGGCACAAATAGGTTAGGTTAATGGACAGGTCATGATTTTGATGTATTTTGGCAGGTCACATGTTTGATGGACAGGTGTGAGGAGCATCCTGGAGGAATGCGGGTCATGTGGTAGACCTTAGGCTGCACCTGGGTAGGCGATGTATGGTGATAGACCTCATGCTGTAGTAGCACCGATTAATTGATTATACTTAAAAAAAATTTACCTCAGCATGTACATGCATACATACATATACCAAAGGATTTTTCCCCCTCACACAGGGGGTAGCCACAAAGGAAAAGGCACAGAAAACACTCCTACCCATTTCATTTCCCATATATTCCACTCCCCTCCACCCATCTCCCTCCCTCCTATCTTGGCACCTCCTGGATGATGGGTCATCCCTGCATCCTGTCCACTGCCCTGGGTCAGAAGCAGTGTTGCAAGATGCAGCACATCCACAGCAAGGCCGCTTCATAAATTCGGCAAAAAAAAAAAAAAAACCCTCTCCGTCCTCTCATGCAGAAAAGGAGAAGACAGGGAGAAATCCCTTCGGGCTGTGTCAATTGTTTTTCATAGATACTTTCTCACCCCCCATCCCCCACCCACTACCCCTCATGCATCACAGCCTCATCTATACACAACCCTTCTCCATTCACCCCTAACTTCTGTCATCTCCCGTCCTTCCTCCACAGACATTCCTCTCTTTTGTAAAGCCCCTTTCACCCCATCCATCCATCTCATCCTAGGACGCCCCCTCATATTCACTCCTTTCACCTCTGCCTTCCACACTTCTTTTACTAATCTTTCTTCACTCATTCTTTCCATATGTCCAAACCATCCTAATACTCTTTCATCAACCCTATCTCCCAGCTCCCTTTTCACCCCTGTTCTCCTCCTCACCTCCTCATTTCTCACTCTATCTAGCCTAGTAACCCCTATCATACTTCTCAGACACTTCATCTCAAACACATTCAAATTCCTTCTCTCTTCCTCTCTCATGTTCCACATTTCTGCCCTGTACATTGCTGTTGGCACAATCACTCCTTCATATAACCTCCTCTTAGCATCCATTCCCAGATGTCTATTTCTCATTACACTTTTTAATCCACCAAGGCATTTACTTGCTTCTCTCAATCTACATTCTACCTCCACCCCCACTCCTCCTTTTCCTGTCACATTCGCACCCAAGTATCTGAAACTATCCACTTCCTCCAGTTTCTCACCCTTAAGGCTCACTTCCAACCTACTGTCACTCTCTCCCCTTGTACATCTTATCACCTTACTTTTGCCCACATTTATCTTCAGCTTCCTTCTTTCACACACCTTCTCAAACTCTGTCACTAACTTCCTCAATCCCTCCTCTGATCCTGCTACAAGCGCAGTGTTGTCAGCAAACAACAGCTTGCTCACCTCCCACTTTTCTTCATTTTCTTTAATCATCTCCAACCCCTGACCCACTACCCTTGCATTCACCTCTCTCACCACCCCATCCATGTAAAGATTGAACAGCCAGGGCGACATAACACACCCCTGACGAAGTCCCACCTTTACCTGAAACCATTCACTCTCTCCATTTCTAATCCTAACACAAGATCTACTACTCTCAGCATGTACCAAAACAAAATGGCATCTCAAGCAGTTAAAGTGCCTATGTTTGTTTATGTATATCTTTTAGCAACTTTTTCTTATATTTATTTCTGCTAAGAATAGCAGAAATAAATATTATATTATGTATATTATGTTGATGTATTATAATTCCCAAATTATTATTTAATTTCGAATTGCTGTATTGCATAGGTGTGCACTTCTAAAAAATTATCTTATTTTGTATTGAGTAGGGTCTTTGATGATTTTGACTAGAAGTTTTGAAACTAATTTAGGCACCCTCTGGTGGTTATTTCTTGGCATGGCTCTCCTTACCTCTTCAAATCTCTCCAGACATTAACCCCACAGAAAGATCCCATCCAAGAGAAGCAGGAACATCACTAGTATGAACATATTCAGGTCACCATCCAGCACTAAAATAAATTCAAATATAGAATAGGCCTAGCCACAGAAACAAACTGCCCAAATGCAACCATCAAACAGAAGACACTGATACACAGATAGTATAGCAATATTTCTTCCTTGAGTGACTTATTGGCTAATCTGGTGGCTGTTGACTAGCCACAGAAACAAATTACCCAAATGCAACCATCAAACAGATGACACTGATACACAGATAATATCACAATATTTCTTCCTTGAGTGACTTATTGGCTGTTGACAGTAATGTGAAAATTGTAGTGTTCATGCCTTTTCACACATGGAGAGCTGATAATTGCCAGCCACTCTCCTCTACTACTTTCAGCTGGTGACATAGAAACAGTCCCATATCAACCCAATACAGACAACAGTGCAAAGTTTTTACCAATAAGATTGTAGGAGGGCCCAAGAACCATTGCCAGTGGCCATGAGGCTATGGGTTTTCCAATGAAAGAAACTCAAAGCTACATTTATATTATTATTAATTGGTTTTTGTTATTTCATGAATTTGGTGCTACAGAGCTCCTTCAATATTATTTAATTTCTTAATGAATATTGAAATATCACATGTTTTGTCATTATACAAATACCTTTATGATTGTGGAAAACAGACCTTATAGGACAAGTCCCTTGAAAACATTGCAATACTTCTGAGTAATTTTTGTCTATGTTTTTACAGAAACTACACTGGCAAAGCTAATTGCTTCAGGTAATCGTAATGGCTTCACCTATACCTCATAAGGAGTATGTTGAACATTGGACCGTGGAACAAGTATCAGCATGGCTGCAACAGGTGAGGGAAAAAGAAATGTGAAAGAAAATGGGAGTCTTAGAGTATTGGCTTTGATATTGGCTTTCTCCTTTGTGGTAGGGGAGAAATGATACTACCACCAAGTGTTCCCAGTTGAGTTGTAAAAGGCTACAAAAACAGGATGGAGATAAGACTAGACATCCTTTCTGTAGCTCCAAAGGGGACATCCCTAAAAAAGCAAAGGCATAAGAAGGACTGGGAGTTCTTCAACCAGAACCCTAAGGTTTGGAACTTTTAATATGTGTGGATGTGGTACAGATGAGAGTAAAAGGGAAAAGATAGGCAGTGTGTTTGTGAGAAGGAAGATGGATGTGTTGGCATTGAGTGAAATTAAGTTGAAAGGGAGGGGCAATTTTGAGTTTGGGAGTGCAGATGGGAGGGTGTCAGGAGTGAAGAGACGACAAGGGAGAGAAGGTGTAGCCATACTAGTAACTGTAGAGATAGGCAAACATGTGGTGGAGTGAAAGTAGGTTTCTTCAACGTTAATCACTTCGGTACGGGACTTAAATCTCGCGGGCAGCAGCCAATGCCAGCCGTATGACGTAACGTAATAATAATCGCATCATAAAATATAGTCATGGCTTATATCAATTGTTCTCTCTTTCACCCGCGAATTTTGAAAAACACAGAGAATGGGATTCAGGGCGCATTTGGGAGAATGTAAAAACACAGGGGCGACTACAATAAATATAATCAAGACGCCGATATGGCAGCGTCGCGAATCCACTTGCTCCTCATGACGCCTACGTGTGCGGCACCGTATGGAAGGGGTTAATGTGGATAAAGGTGAAACTGGGAAAGGAGATATGGGTCTTTGTAAGTGCATATGAACCTGGTAGTGAGAAAATTGTAGAGGAAAGCAAGGCTTTTTGGATAGGTTTAAATGAGTGCATAGAGGGTTTAGGAAGGAAAATCAATGTAGTGGTATTGGAAGATCTCAGTGCTAGGGTAGGAGATGAACTAGTAGATGGAATGGTTGGGAAGTATGGAGTTCCAGGAAAAAATCATAGTGGAGAGATGATAGTGGAGATGTGTCTAGAAAGAGAGTTGATAGCAAATAGAGTGTCAAGCGTAAGTACACATGGGAGAGGGTGGTAGATAAGGCTTTAATGGACTAAATAGTGGTAACCAGGAGAAGGGTAGAAATAATTTTTTATGTACATGCTCTAAGGGGAGAGAGTGGGGGAGTATCAGATCATTTTTTTGGTGGAAGGTAAGTTAAGAGTGGAGGATAGATGGAGAAAGAGGAAAAGGACAGAAGATAGGGAGATACTTAGAGTATACTGCTTAAATGAGAAAGAGTACAAGAAGAAGCTGAGAGAAGAGTGGGAGGTAGTGGAGGATAGAGTAGAATTTGGAATGGAAGAGGAACGGGGATGTTTCAAGGAGGGAGTCGCAAGGTGTGCAAGGATGGTGTGTGTGTAACAAGGTGGACAGGAGGAAATAGAGGGAAGGGTAGTGAGTGGTGGGATGATGAAGCAAGAAGGTTGTAGAAGAAAGAAATGAACATTCATAGATTGGTTACAAAATAGGATGAGAGAATCATATGAGAGGTGAAAAGAGAAGAGAAGAGAGGCAAAGAGGAGAGCAGATATGAAATGGGGTAAGAATATGACAGAAATTTTTGAAAGTAATAAAAAGATGTTTTGGAAAGAAATTAAAAGAGGAAGAGGAGGTAAATCAAGTAGAGAAGAAAAGGTAAAAGGTGCAGATGGAGAGATGATAATGGAAGAGACAACAGTAAGAGGAAGATGGGCAGAGTATTTTAGGGAGTTGCTAAATGTGAAGGAGGATAGGGAGGGAAAGGTAGTTACAATGGGAAGTGCTAAGAAAATGACAGTGATGAATGAGGAAAATGGAGGAGAAATAAGGAAAGATGAGGTGAAAGCAATTATTAAAATGATGAGAGCAGGTAAGGCACCTGGGTTAGATGGGTGTCATGTGGAGTGTCTAAAAAAGGGAGGTACAGTGATGGTGGACTGGCTGGTGAGGTTGTTTAATGTTTGTCTAAAAGAGGGTAGAGTGCCAGAGGACTGGAGGAGTGCCTGTATAGTTCCACTTTACAAGGGAAAAGGGGACAAGTGTGAGTGTAGTAGTTTCAGAGGGATCAGTTTGTCAAGTGTAGTTGGGAAGGCTTATGGTAGGGTTTTGATTGAGAGGATTAGGAGAGGAACAGAGAGAGTAATTGGTGAGGAGCAGCATGGGTTTAGGATAGGCAGGGGTTGCGTGGATCAGATTTTTGTATTTACCTAGTTGTATCTTATGGGAAGGGGAGGTATGCTCGTGGTGTCCCATCTTTATATCTCACAGTGTCTAGTTTGCTCTTAATTTCGTGTATGGTTTTTGCACACACTATTGTTTTGTCCTTTTTGTTCCAGATGTCTACTGCTCTGTATGGAAAACTATTTTTTTTCCAGGTCTCTTCTATAACTTTCCTTTTTTATTTTTTTCATGTCTTCTTGTGTTTCTCTTGTCTCAATTTAATAAGTCCTCTCTATCAAGGACTTCTGTGCCTTTTATGATTCTGTAGATGGTCAGTAGGTCGCCTCTCTCTCTCTTCTTTGTTCCAAAGTTGGTCATTTCAGTTTAGCCAGTCTCTCCTCTTATGACAGGTGTGAAAGTGCTGGGGGTATTTTTGTGGTTGCTCTCTGAATTCTTTCAATTTTATTTATATTCTTTATGGTACTGGGTGACCATAGTATTGTAGCATACTCCAGTCTAGGCCTTATTAGTGTGACTAATATTTTTTTTTAAGCCTTTCTTCATCAAAATAGGTAAAAGCCACTTTTATTGATCTTAGCAAGTTGTAGGATTCTCCAACAATTTTGTTTATTTGTTTATCATGGGACAAGTCATTTGAGATAATTACTACCAGGTCTTTTTTAAATCCCACTTTCTTCACTCTCTCCCCATCTGGGGTATTGGCTGCTTGTTATTTTGGCAAAGTAGCATGCAGTTGATACTTTAGGGTCTGTATGGGGTGCCCCTACGGACCAGAGCCACACATCATTTTGTCTATGATAGAGGAAAACCCTTCATAGGGAAATGATGACACTTTCATACTACGACTGTCCCTCCGTTATGCTGTCCCCCAACCCCTTGCTGCTGTCCTGTACCATTTCTCTGAGTATTCATTTTCTGCTGTGGGGGAAAAGAATACTGCCACCAAGTGTCCCACTTGGATCGTAAGAGGCGAGAAGAAAGGGACGGGGAGTGGGACTAGGCATCCTTCTCCTTGTAGCCCCACAGGGGACATTCCTAAACGAAAAAGTAAAGGCATAAGAGGGTCTGGGAGTTTTCTGACCAGCACCCTAAGGTTTGGGTCTTTTAATGTGCGTGGATGTGGTACAGATGAGAGTAAAAGGGAAGAGATAGGTAGTATGTTTGTGAGAAGAAAGATGGATGTGTTGGCTTTGAGTGAAACTAAGTTGAAAGGAAAGGGTGAGTGTAAGTTTGGGAGTGTAAGTGGGAGGTTATCAGGAGTGAAGAGAGGGCGAGGGAGGGAAGGGGTGGCTATTCTAGTAAGTGAAGAGATAGGTAAACGTGTAGTGGAGTGGAAGAAGGTTTCCTCAAGGATAATGTGGATGAAGGTGAAACTGGGAAAGGAGATGTGGGTCTTTGTAAGTGCATATGGGCCTGGCAGTGAGAAGAGTGTAGAAGAAAGGGAGGCCTTTTTGATAGATTTAAATGAGTGCATAGAGGATTTAGGGAGAAATGTCAATGTAATAGTACTGGGAGACCTTAATGCTAGGGTAGGAAATGGTCCAATTGATGGAGTGGTTGGGAAATGTGGAGTTCCAGGAAAGAATCGTAGTGGAGAGTTGATGGTGGAAATGTGTCTAGAAAGAGAGTTGATGATAGCAAATACAGTGTTTTGGAAGAAAGTCAAGCATAAGTACACATGGGAGAGGGTGGTGGAGGGAAGGGTGGTAGATAGAGCGTTGATGCATTATGTAGTGGTAAATAGGACTATGATAGGAAGAGTTAAGGATGTACATGTGCTAAGGGGAGAGGGTGGGGGAATATCGGATCCTTTTTTGGTGGAAGGTAAGTTGAGAGTGGAGGATAGATGGAGAAAGAGGAAAGGGACAAAAGGTAGGGAGGTGCTTAGAGTGAACTCTTTAAATGAAAAGGAAAAGGAGAAGTACAAGAAGAAGCTGAAGGAGGAGTGGGAGGGAGTAAAGGATAGAGGAGAGCTAGGTGTGGAGGAGGAATGGGGATGGTTCAAGGAGGTGTGCAAGGATGGTGTGTGGAACAAGAAGGACAGGAGGAAATAGAAGGAAGGGTAGTGAATGGTGGGATGAGGAAACAAAGAAGGTTGTAGAAGAGAAGAAGCGAGCTTTCACAGATTGGTTACAAAATAGGACGAGGGAGTCATATGAGAGGTACAAAGAAAATAAAAGAGAAGTAAAGCAAAAGGTAAAGGAGGCAAAGAGGAGAGCAAATGTGAAGTGGGGTAAAAGTATGATAGAAAATTTTGAAAGTAATAAAAAGATGTTTTGGAAAGAAATTAAGAGAGGAAGAGGAGGCGAATCAAGTAGAGAAGAAAAGGTAAAAGGTGCAGATGGAGAGATGATAATGGAAGAGAAGGCAGTAAGGGGAAGATGGGCAGAATATTTTAGGGAGTTGCTAAATGTGAAGGAGGATAGGGAGGGAAAGATAGCTGCAGTGGGAAATGCGAAGAAAATGAGAGTGATGAGTGAGGAGAAATAAGGAAGGATGAAGTGAAGGCAGTTGTTAAGATGATGAAAGCAGGTAAGGCACCTGGTCTGGATGGATGCCATGCAGAATGTCTAAAAAAATGGAGGCACAGTTATGGTGGACTGGCTGGTGAGGTTATTTAATGTTTGCTGGAGAGAGGGTAGAGTGCCGGAGGACTGGAGGAGTGCCTGTATAGTTCCACTTTACAAGGGAAAAGGGGAGAAGTGTGAATGTAGTAGTTTCAGAGGGATTAGCTTGTTAAGGGGTTACGCGACACCTGGGGGGGGTGAATTTAGTCAAGATATAGCATTTTTCAAAACTGTGCTCAAAATGTTTGTATACCATTTAGAAATAAATCCCGACAAATAATTTTCCAGTGGCGCGCAATTTAAATGTCTTGGGCAGGGGTTTAAATGGACGGAGTTAAAGGCGCAACCCACACTAGAGGGGGGGGCGTGCCACTTAGGACCTTCAGGCGCATCGAATAACGTTGAAATTCGATTGAATTTACGCTCGCCCAATGCTTCAACGGCCAGTATGAGGGTGGAGGGGAAGGGAGGAAGATGGAGGGATAGCTCTTCCCAACTTAGAGCTCAGCTGGACGTCAGTTACCTACTAGCTTTGAAACAAAAAGTACGCATGTCTCATGAGCTCTCCTGGCAATATATTACCTTAGCTAGTACATATTACTCATTAGTACAGTCATCATGGGTACCAAAAAGAACATCTACAATGACAAAAAAAAATAGTTAAAGATGGCAAACAGTCAAAGACGAATAGCCTAGACCTCACCACCTCTCACTCCACCACTGCCCTCACTTCCACCTCTCTCAACATATGTAGCCAGGTTCTACACCATGAAGTACTTTATTTATCTTGAATACAGCAAGAAAATTAGATATTAGTTATGAAATTGTATAGAGGGGAGATAAGAATGAATGTGAATTTATGATTGTGGAGAAGAGCAGTTTTTTGCCGTGGATAAATTCGCTTGTTAGATGCCAGTGTGGTGAGAAGATGTATGTTGAAGTGATAGGAGAATGTGGAATGGTGAAGACATTTCAGGCAGAATGAAAGTTGTGCTCTGAAAAGAGCAAATGTACTTCACCAGGCGGTAGAAATGAAAGTTATGAAATATATAACAGAGTTGTGGAGGCTGGCTTACTCTGTGGGGATGTTGTAGTACAGAAAATGTGCATGGCAATGAATATGAAAATGATACATCACAAGACGTTTAGTAAACTTTGCCATCATATTATAGAGACCAGCATAAAGAAGTATGAAGAACTCTTGGAAAAAACAAGGGAACATGTACATGCAGCATTAGAAAAGGAAGACCCAACTTTACCGGAAGTAAAAGTTACTATCGATGGTTCGTGGAGTAAGAGAGGATTCACTTCCAAAGGCACCCACTGCTGGTTAAAATAAACCTCTTTCCAATGATTTAAATACCCCGAAGACCCCCAGCAGTGAGGTTTCATATGAAGAAACCGACAAATGTGCAAAAAAGCAAATTATATGATTGTGTCGTCTGTGCGTCGCCACTACTGTGATATACTTATACTTTAGTTTTTCATTATTTAAAGTACTTATAATTAAAATATGTTGATGATTTTTACTGTACTTATCCATTGTATAATAAGAATTAAGCCATGAAAAAATTAGTCAAATTGGTGAAACTATAAGCAAGTTACAGATATATTTATATTTCAAGTCGCCATATCTCCGTTCGATATTTTTTTTACTTTTTTTTTTAATCATAAAAAATCTAAAATACATCAGATTTAGATTAAACTTACAGGAAATATTACATTTAGTAACTGCTAGGGCCGGTCATTCGAATATTTTGAATAAGATGAAAGAGTTAGGAGTAATAATGGAAACAAGACCCAAAAAATGTCATTTTTCACGATTTTTGCCGGACATTAAAATTGAAATGCCTGTATGCAAAAGTATAAAGGAAATTGTTCAATTACTCAATGACCGGCCATAGGTGTGCCTACTGACTAATCATAGCCAAAATATAAAACAAATTGGTCCACGTATTATGATGCTGTGCACTTTTAAATGTCGTTACTGGTATATGTACATGTGTACATGCATCATTCTGTTTCACCTAAAATGTAGGCAACATGGATACCTATTTACCTGAGAAGTTTCAGGTCTTTACTCTAAATAGTTTAGAAAATGACCACTAGGTGTCGCGTACCCCCTTAACCCCTTCCATACGGGGCCGCACACGTAGGCGTCATGGGGAGCGAGTGTATTCGCGAGGCTGCCATATCGGCGTCTTGATTATATTTATTGTAGTCGCCCCTCCATAATGACATTCTTTCTAATTCTTTTGTAATCGCATTTTCTATGGTTATCAAAATTCACGGGTGAAGAGAGAACGATCGATATAAGCGGTGACTATATTTTATGATGCGATTATTATTACGACACGTCGTACGGCTGGCATTGGCTGCTGCCACCGAGATCTAAGTCCATGACGCCTACGTGTGCGGCACCGTATGGAAGGGGTTAAGTGTAGTTGGGAAGGCTTATGGGAGGATCTTGATTGAGAGAATTAGGAGAGGAACAGAGGGAGTAATTGGTGAGGAACAGTGTGGATTTAGGACGGGTAGAGGTTGTGTAGATCAGATCTTTGTGGTAAGACAGATATGTGAGAAAGCTATAGGAAAGGGGAAGGATGTTTTTGGGCTTTTATGGATCTGGAAAAGGCTTATGATAGGGTAGACAGAAAGGCACTGTGGGAGGTTATGCAGATATATGGAATAGGAGGAAAGCTTCTAGGAGCTGTCAAGAGTTTTTATGAGAGCAGTAGAGCTTGTGTCAGGATTAGAAATGGAGAGAGTGAGTGGTTCAAGGTAAAGGTGGGACTTCGTCAAGGATGCATTATGTCGCCCTGGCTGTTCAACTTATACATGGATGGGGTAGTGTGAGAGGTAAATGCAAGGGTAGTGGGTCAGGGATTAGAGATGGTTAAAGAAAATGGAGAAAAGTGGGAGGTGAGCCAGCTGTTGTTTGCTGACGACACTGCGGTTGTGGCAGGATCGGAGGAGGGACTGAGGAAGTTGGTGACAGAGTTTGGGAGAGTATGTGATAGAAGAAAGCTAAAGATAAATGTGGGTAAAAGTAAGGTGATAAGATGTACAAGGGGTGAAAGTGGCAGTAGACTGGAAGTGGATAGTTTTAGATACTTGGGTGCAAATATGGCAGGAAAAGGTGGAGGTAGAATGCAGATTGAGAGAAGCGAGTAAATGCCTTGGTGGATTGAAGAGTGTAATGAGGAATAGACATTTGGGAATGGATGCTAAGAGGAGACTGTATGAAGGAGTGATTGTGCCAACAGCACTGTATGGGGCAGAAACATGGAACATAAGAGAAGAAGAGAGAAGGAGTTTGAATGTGTTTGAGATGAGGTGTCTGAGAAGTATGATGGGGGTTACTAGGCTAGATAGATTGAGAAATGAGGAGGTGAGGAGAAGAACGGGGGTGGAAAGGGAGTTGGGAGATAGGGTTGATGAAAGAGTATTAGGATGGTTTGGACACATGGAAAGAATGAGTGAAGAAAGACTAGTAAAAGAGGTATGGAAGGCAGATGTGGAGGGAGTGAAGATGAGGGGACATCCTAGGATGAGGTGGATGGATGGGGTGAAGGGGGCTTTTGGGAAGAGGGGAATGTCTATTGAGGAAGGCTGGGAGAGGACAGAAGACAGGGGTGAATGGAGAATGGTTGTATATGGATGATGTTGTGATGCATGAGGTGGAATGGGCGGGGGGATGGGGGGTGAGGTAGTATGTGTGAGCAAAATTTGACGCAGCCCGAAGGGATTTCTCCCCGTCTTCACCTTTTATGCATGGGGGGACAGAGAGGGGGGGTCACCAATTTAATGAAGCGGCCTTGCTGTGGATGTGCTGTTTCTTGCGACACTGCTTCTGACCCAGGGCAGTGGACAAGGTGCAGGGATGACCCGTCATCCAGGAGGTGCTAAGATAAGAGGGAGGGTGGAGGGGTATGGAGAGTATTCAGGGATGGAATGGGTGGGAATGATTTTATGCCTTTTCCTTTTTGGCTACTTCCCTTGTAAGGGATAAAAAGCCTTGGTATATGTATGTATGTGTGTATGTACTTTCTTCACTTCCTTTGTTGTAATTGTATATTGTCCCGATATTCTTTTTTTACTTTTTCTTAACTCCATTATGCTACATTTCTTAATGTTGAAGTCTACTTCCCATTTCTGACTCCATTTCCAAAACTTGTTTAGGTCTCTAGTGATTCATAACTCATTTTGGTTTTCACTTTCCACAACAATTTAGCATTGTCTGCAAAGAAGCTCATGTAATATTACACATCTTCATGTCGTTCACATAAATAATGAATATTATTGGTGCCAATACTAATTCCTGTGGAACTCCACTAATCACCTCCCAACCTGAACACTTTTCTCTGAGCACTACTATCATTTTTCTAACATGCAGATACGTAAGAAAGCTTTAGGAAAAGCTAAGGATGTTTTTTGGGCCTTTATGGATTTGGAAAAGGCTTATGACAGGATAGACAGGAAGGCACTATGGGAGGTATTGCAGATATGTGAGATAAGAGGAAAGCTTTTAAGAGCAGTCAAGAGTTTTTACATGAGTAGTAGAGCCTGTGTTAGAATTAGAAATAGAGAGAGTGGTTTGAGGTAAAGGTGAGACTTCGCCAGGGATGTGTTATGTCATCTTGACTGTTCAGTTTATATATGGATGGGTGGCATGAGAGGTAAACACAAGGGTAGTGTGCCAGGGATTGGAGATGGTTAAGAAAATGGAGAAAAGCGGGAGATAATCCAGTTGTTGTTTGCTGACAACACTGCACTTGTAGTGGAATCAGAGGAGGGATTAAGGAATTTAGTGACAGAGTTTGGGAAGGTGTGCGAAAGAAGGAAGTTGAAGATAAATGTGGGTAAATGTAAGGTGATGAGATGTACAAGGGGAGAGAGTGACAGCAAATTGGAAGTGGGCATGAAGGGGAGAGACTTGAGGAAGTGGATAGCTTTAGATACTTGGATGCAAATGTGGTGGGAAAGGGAGTAGTGGAGGTGGAGGGTAGAATGTAGATTAAGAGAAACAAGTAAATGTCTTGGTGGATTAAAAAGTGTAATGAGAAATAGACATTTGGGAATGGATGCTAAGAGGAGGTTGTATAAAGGAGTGATTGTGCTCACAGCACTGTATGGGGTAGAAACATGGAACATAAGAGAGGAAGAGTTTAAATGCATTTGAGATGAAATGTCTGAGAAGTATGGTAAGGGTTACTAACTTGGATAGAGTGAGATATGAGGAGTTGAGGAGAGCAGGGTGGAAAGGGAGTTGGGGGATGGTGTTGATGAAAGAGTATTGGTTTGGACATATGGAAAGAATGAGTGAAGAAAGATTAAAAGATGTGTGGAAGGCAGAGGTGGAAGGAATGAACATGAAGGGTTGACCAAGGATGAGATGGATGGATGGGGATAAAAGGGGCATTGAGAAAGAGGGGAATGTCTGTTGAGGAAGGAAGGGAGAAGACAGAAGATAGGGGTGAGTGGAGAATGGTTGTGTATGGATGATGCTGTGATGCATTGAAGGGAGTGGGTGGGGGATGGGGAATGAGGGAGTAAATGTGAATGATATTTTGATGCAGTCCAAAGGGAATTCTCCCCATCTTCTCTTTTTTTTTCTGCATGAGGGGACAGAGGGGGGAGGATTACCGATTAAATGAAGTGGCCTTGCTGTGGATGTGCTGTGTCTTGCTACATTGCTTCTGACCCAGAGCAGTGGGTGAGATGCAGGGATGACCTGTCATCCAGGAGGAACCAAGAAAAGAGGGAGGGAGGGGTGGTGAAGGGGAATGGAATATGTGGGGATGAAATGGGTGGGAGTGGATTTATGCCTTTGACCTTGCTACCTGCCTTGTAAGGGGGAAAAAGCCATTGGTATATGTATGTATGTACTTTAGGTATTATACCATATTTAGGTATTATATTATATATTTAGGCATTACATTAAGTATTACTTACAAAAGATAACAGTACTGCTATGCCAGTTGGCTAGGATATGCTTTGGTAAGTTACCAAGTGTAATAAGAATTTTGTGAAAAATAGTGCACAAAGAGGTAAATACATGATATGTACCACAGAGCACCCAGTATTCAGCAGTCCTCAGGTTTGATCATGCCCAATTAATTGATCTTAACATTTAGTAGAACAATATACTTATGGAAGCAAAATCCATTATAGTACAGAACTGATGCTAATATCATACAATATTGACATCCCAGTAGAATCTTAGTAATGGTAATGATTATTGGGTTGAGTTCACTGACTGAGAACTCATAACCCCACAGTGATGAGCAATGGTCTGAGGGCCCTTCCATAAATCTCTTGAGGAAGAAACATTAGATTGATGTCTGTTTCATTGGGTCAATTTCTGTGTCACTAGTTAAGAGGAAGAAAATAAGAATTTAAGTTTTTGCATTAATTCAAATTTGAAATCCATTTGTCTTTTGTACATCTAGCACTTGAATAAAATTGTTTAGTTTAAAGTTGTTTCATTATAAACAATCAATCCCAGCCATTGTAGAGCTTCAAATGCAGGTTCCTCTGAGGGTGAGTTCCATGTGTCTTACCAAATTTCTATCCCATGCCCAATAACATTTAAAAATTCTGAAAGATATCTTCAACCACTTGTGGAAGCACAACAAAATCACAGCTATCTGGGAAAGAGCATACACAATTCCCATCTTAAAATCAAATAAACCACCTGGGAACCAGGCTTCCTATGGAACAGTCACCCTCTTATCCATCATCACTAAGCTAATGGAAAAACTAGTCTTAGGATCAGAACTGTAGTACACACCTCCCTAAATCAACATGGATTCAAAGAGCCCCTTCACTAATATGCTTCTCACAAGTATCACTCAATAATTACTAGAGGTATTGAACAAGAAAGGACCACCAGAAAGCACAATAATGGTGGCAATAGACTTATATAAACCATTTGAGATAGTCCCTAGACTAACTTAGCTGGAAGAGGGCAGAGTATCCCAGAATAACCAAAAGTTTGTACAATGGTGTCAATATTCTCACCTGCAGTATTTGACCTCTTCAAAAGTGAGCTTTCCACTCCAAATTCAGAGCATAACATCAAAACTCTCATTTATACAGATGACTTAATAATAACAACCCAGCATGGCAGTTATAATGTCAAGGACACCCAAACATACCTAGACAAATTAGAACAGTAGCTGAAACAGAGTGGGAGCCCTCATTCAGAAATCATTAGTGACATTGCTTATGTCAGACAACCAAGAATCAAAGAAACACCCAACAGCAAAATTGAGTGGCTAACTTCTTCTGTTGGATAAAAATCCTAGGCCTCACACATGTCCTATAGCCCACACATGAAAGACCTAACGGTGAAAATCAACAAGAAAAATTGTCCTGGAGCCGCAGCATCTACGTCGTGGGACCACCCCCCAACCCCAAGAGTTGGGGGCCAAATGGCGGCAACCAGCCCTGGCCACTGGCTCTATGCAGGTGGCACCGATCCCCAAGAGGAGCTACGACTGCCTTGGGGAGTACCACAACAACAACAAGAAAAACCTATTAAGATCAGTAGCAAGCACAGGTTTTGGTCAATAGAAAAAAATTATCACAGTATATAAACAGCTGAGAACCACATTTGACTATGCCTCCACAACATAGTTTCATGCAATTAAGAAAATAGATACCCTATAAACTACACAAAACAAAGTATTAAGAATAATTATTGGATGCACAATGATAACCTTCTACATAACACAAGCACAATCAATTGAATGTATGAAAAAAATAAATATCATACTACTCTAACATCTACAACAGCCTACCATTTACAACTTGCAACACATTCATGCAGAAACAGTACACTCAGATTATAAAACAAGTACTCGAAGACTGACCCCTAAACTCTATACTCCACCTCACCTTCCCAGACATCAGCCCAACTAAGAAATCCTTCCCATGACAAGAAAGAACCACACTGGCCTGACTGGAGTAGCCCACCATCCAGCCCAGCTTTGAAACTACCATCATTCTGACCTCGGCATCAAATTTTTCCAGATTCAATCACCACACAGAGGAAACAAAACACATCATCCTTCATTCCTACACCAGCCTTACTCAGACAATAACAATATCTTTTTTGTATGAGTGACTTATGGGCCAATAGAATGGCCATTACCAGTCACCTAGGAGCTGTGGGTCTTTTGCAACATATTGATTGACTTTTCAAAATTCTTCTCTTCCCCCCTGTAGATTCTTATGCAATTTCTAGTCCTTCTGTACTCTTCCATAGTCTTCTCATTTACTCTGTTCTCTCCTTTTTTCCTAGTCTCATTTCTTGACTAACTTTGTTCTAGTGCATAGATGCGTGGTCATGTAAATATGTTATTAGAATAAAAAGAGCAGAAGGTAGAACAGAAATGTTAAATATAGCTGGGGACAGTGATCAACAGCAGGTATAGAATGGTTAGAAAAAGAATCAGAAATGAGGGAGCAGAGAGAGGGGTAGATATTGATGGAGGTTAATTTGGAAATCAGATATTTGTGCCACAATTTCAAATGCTTTTGATACATGTTGTTGTTGTTGTTGTCGTTCCCTAGACTGTCTGTCCGAGCAGTCCCGTCTCCCCAAGGAAGGCCACAGCCGAAACTGGGTTTTCCCACAAATCCTTTATAGAGTGTATGTTGTGTTGTTTGCGTGCATGATTGTGTATAATGCAGTCTTCCATTATGTGTTGTATGGTATGGGGTGAAGTGTTACATCCTGGGCAGCTGTTCACAACACGGTCGTCCAGCCTCTTCTGGTAGCTTAGAAGTGCTGGGTGGTGACCGCATCGCAGTCTGGCCAAGTGGACTCTGTCCTTTCGTGGGAGAGAGAATTCAGAAGGGTGGATATCAGGGGGTCTGGCACGCAGCAGTGTGTTGTCTTTCAGTGTGTTAATGGAGCGGTGAGTGATATGATTATGAATATGTTTCCGGAGGCTGGTATTTGGTGGTTGTGGAGGAAGAGAAGAGAGTATCTGTGCGTAATAAAGGTCTTTGGGTGTAGTTTTAATGTTTCTTGGTGTGTGTGGGTGTTCTGCTATGTAGTGTAGCGGGTGTGATGTGTTTGTGGTGGCTGCAGCAAGTGTTTGTGTGCCTCTCATGTCGAGGTGGTCCTTGACTTTGAGGACTTTTTTTTTTTTTTTTTTTTTTTTTTTTATACATGTTGCACAACATGATAGGTCTCGGCAGAATCGTCTGAAAAGATGACCCACATTCATAAAGGTTAGAATATTTCCAATAGTGTGTTCATTACAGAAAACATATGATCAGATCAAAGAAATAGTCAAAGAAATAGTCAAAGAAATAGATCAAAGAAATAGTCAAGCAGCAAATGCAAGATAATGCAAAAGACACAATCATTCAAGTGATTAACGAAAAAGCAAACTGGGTCAGGGACACAGTAGATAGGAAGAAATGTATTGTGGTTTATGGGCTTAAAGAAAAACAAGGATTGGCGAGGTACATGAGAGAAAAAGAAGAAAAAGAGACAGCAGTAGAAATCCTTAATGAAATTCAGGGGGGAGATAGTGATTCAGGCACAGACTTAGAAGAGACTTACAGAATTGGTCGCTATACTAAGGATAGGAATCGACCTCTAAAGATAAAACTAAGGTCACAAGTGGTAGTAGAAGACATATTTGAAAAAGTAGGTAACTTGGCAAAGAGTGAAAAATACAATAAGATATGGATAAAAAGAGAAATGAGTACTGAGGAATTAGAAAAAGAAAGGGCGCTAAGAGAAGAAGCAAAGGAAAAAAACTTGAAAAGATCGGAGACAGAATGCAAAGAATTCCAGTGGAGAGTAATAGACTTGAGATTAAGACAATGGCGCTTCAAAACGAACAAAACAAGGGAAGAAGAAACCAGGGAGAAGGAAGAAAATTAAAAGTGGCCTATACCAACATTGACGGACTAATTTCGGGACTGAACGAACTCAATGATTATCTGTTAGAAGCAAAACCAGACATAATGGGAATTGTAGAGACTAAACTAAGAGGTGAAATACCATCCACTGTTATCGGACAAGGTTTATACAACTACTGGATAAAAAACAGGGACAAGAAACAGGGAGGGGGAATCATGTTCTTGGCCAAGAAAGACCTAAAGGTGACAAAAATTGCAGAGGGCAAAGGTAATGCTGAATTGATCATGATAAAAGTCGAAGGCAAGAATATGAAGAGTAGAAAGTTTGTGGTGACTTATGTGCCTCCAAAAACAAGCGCTTGGAAAGAAATTGAACATAAAAAAATGCTAGATGACACAAGAAAATCACTCAATGAGATACTAATGGGTAAGGGTAATCTGGTAGTTATGGGGGACTTCAATTGCAAAGAAATTTGTTGGGACAGCATGACAGTGCAAGGAGGAGATGACTCGTGGGGCAATGTACTGCTAGATATGACCATGGAGTACACAATGACCCAATGGGTCCATGAAAACACAAGGTACAGAAATAATGAAGAGCCATCGAAACTAGATCTAATATTTACAACAGAGCCTGAAATAGTGCATAAAGTCCAGTATGAGACACCAATTGGAAAGAGTGACCATGTACTCATCGAAACTATACTAAAGGAAGAAATAGACATAGAGAGGAACGAAAAGCATAGGAAAGGAAGACTGAGGTACAACAAAACAGACTTTACAAAACTAAAGACATTCTTCCGGAATGCAAACTGGGAAATATTTTACAGGGAAGAAACAGCAGTGGAAGAGAAATGGAATATATTGATGGAAAACTACAATGAAGGGGTAAACAGGCATGTACCAAGACAAAAGCGAGAGAGAGAGTACATTAAATGTTGGTTCAACAAAAGATGCAGTGAGGCAAAAGACAGAAGGGACAAAGCTTGGAAAAAGTGGAGAAAAGACAAAAAACAAAGCAAATGGCAAATTTATGTTAACTATAGAAATGAGTATGTTAATGTGAGAAGAGAGGAGAAAAGGAACCATGAGAAGGATATTATAGACAAATGCAAAGAGCAACCCAAACTATTCTATCGGTATGTGAATGGTAAACTTAAAAACAAACAGGAATTGGTGAAACTATGCCAAGGAAACATAGAATACACAGAAGATTTAGAGATGGCCGAAGTCATGAACAATCACTTTAAATCTGTTTTCACCAGAGAGAAAATACCGAATTGTGACATAGACAAAAACAAGAAATCTCCCCTCATGAATGAGTTTACAGCATCACTAAAGGAAATATCAGAACATTTATCAAGGCTGGATGTCAGAAAATCACATGGCCCGGACGGTATTGCAAATTGGATTCTAAAGGAGTGCAAAGAAGAACTAACAGACAAAATACACATCTTAATAAACAGCTCACTCAAAGAAGGAAAGATACCCGAGGACTGGAAAAACGCTAACATTGTACCAATACACAAAGGAGGAAACAAAGAAGAACCCACCAACTATAGGCCAGTATCACTAACAAGCACCATTGCCAAAATTTGTGAGAAAATAATCAAGAATAGATGGGTAAAACATCTGGAAGACAATGACATATTAAACCCAAGACAATTCGGATTCAGACAAGGAAGATCATGCTCCACAAACTTAATATGCTTTTACTCAAGACTAATAGACATAGTGCAAGAAAGAAATGGATGGGCTGATTGTGCATTCCTAGACTTGCAAAAAGCCTTTGACAAAGTACCACACAGAAAACTACTAAAAAAACTGGAACACATAGGAGGAATACAGGGAAACCTACTAAAATGGATAGAGGACTTTCTGACTGGTAGAAAGATGAGAGTAGTGCTCAGAGAAAAATATTCAGACTGGAAAGAGGTGATCAGTGGAGTACCGCAAGGATCTGTGCTGGCACCAATAATGTTTGCTATCTATATGAATGACATGGATGAGGACGTGAACTGCTACATGAGCTTCTTTGCCGATGACGCCAAACTGCTAAGGAAAATAGAAACTGATGAGGACTGTGAAGCACTGCAAGAAGACCTAAATAGGGTATGGAACTGGAGTCAGAAATGGGAAGTGGACTTTAATACTAAGAAGTGTAGCATAATGGAGTTTGGAAAAAGCAAAAACAGAATATCAGGAAAATATACAATTGGAACCAAAGAAGTAAAGAAAGTAGGATCCGAAAAAGATTTGGGAGTAATTATCACGAACGACCTGTCCTATGATATACAGATTAACAAAATTGTCGGGGAGACCTACAATTTGCTAAGATCAATAAAAGTGGCGTTTACATACTTGGACGAAGACATGATGAAAAAAATATTGGTTACATTGATAAGGCCTAGACTAGAGTATGCAGCGACATTGTGGTCCCCCAGTACCAAAAAGAATATAAAGAAAATAGAAAGAATCCAAAGAGCAGCTACAAAAATGGCACCTGCACTTGCAAACCTATCATACGAAGAGAGATTGGCTAAACTGGAGTTACCGACACTGGAGCAAAGAAGAGAGAGAGGTGACCTATTGACCATCTACAGAATCATGAAAGGCACAGAGGTACTCGATAGTGAGAACTTACTTAACTGGGACAAAAGAAACACAAGAGGACATGGAAAGAAAATAAAAAAACATAGCTATAGAAGAGAACTGAAGAAAAACAGTTTTCCTCATAGAGTTTTGGACACTTGGAACAAACTGGACAATGAAATAGTATGCGCAAAAACCATTCATGAGTTTAAAAACAAACTAGACACTGCAAGATACAAAGGCGGGACAACACGAGCATAGCTCCCCTTCCCGCAAAATACAACTAGGTAAATACAACTAGGTAAATAAAGATAAACAGGAAATAAAACTAGAATAGTAGTTCATGGGCTGGAATAGATTGAATGTTAGCATACTTCCAACATAAATAGTAGGAGTAGGTTGATAGAGGTGGAACAGTTTGCAGAGGTAGGGAGTCAGAAGCACAGATTAAACACAAATGTCCTACCATAGAGATTTCAGAAAAAGGAGAGTGAGATAGAATGTGTTCTACCAAAGAACTTAAATGTTCAAAGAACTTTGGACAGCCTCTGGAGCTAGGCAAGAGGTATTTAGCATGTAAATATTTGTGGATGTGGTGTGTCTTGCTGCATTGCTTCTGACCCAAGGCAATGGGCAGAGTGCAGGGATGACCCATCATCCAGGAGCCAAGAAAAGAGGGAGAGGTGGTGAATGGGTGGGGATGAAATAGGTTGGATTGGATTTATGCCTTTTGACTTTGCCTACCTCCCTTGTAAGGGGGGAAACAGCCTTTCGTATATGTATACATGTATGTATTTGTTGAAAGAACGTACATACATATACCAAGTGCTTTAACCCCCCTACAAGGGAGGTGGCCAAAAAACAAAGGCATAAAATCCACTCCACCTATTCCATCCCTACATACTCCACTCCCATTCACCTCCCTCCCTCCCTCTTATCTTGGCTCCTCCTGAATGATGGGTCATCCCTGCATCTCGCCCACTGCCCTGGGTCAAGAGCAATGCAGCAAGACACAACATACCCACAGCAAGGCCACTTCATTTAATTGGCAACCCCCCCTCCATCCCCTCATGTAGAAAAAAAGAAGACAAGGAGAAATCCCTTTGGGCTCCATCAAAATATCATTCACACATACTCCCTCATCCCCCATCCCCCACCCACTCCCTTCCATGCATCACAGCATTGTCCATACACAACCATTCTCCATTCACCCCTATCTTCTTTCCCAATGCTCCTTTTATCCCCATCCAACCATCTCATCCTTGGTTGACCCCTCATGTTTACTCCTTCCACCTCTGCCTTTCACACAGCTTTTACTAATCTTTCTTCACTCATTCTTTCCATGTGTCCAAACCATCCCAATACTCATCAACCCTATCTCCCAACTACCTTTCCACCCCCACTTTCCTCCTCACCTCATTTCTCACTCTTTCTAATTTAGTAATCCCTACAATACTTCTCAGGCATTTCATCTCGAACACATTCAAACACCTCCTCTCTTCCTCTCTAATGTTCCATGTTTCTGCCCCATACAGTGCTGTGAACACAATCACTCCTTCATACAATCTTCTCGTAGCATCCATTCCCAAATGTCTATTTCTCATTACACTTTTTGATCCCCCAAGGCATTTACTTGCTTCTCTTAATTTACATTCTACCTCCACTCCTCCCTTTCCCACCACATTTGCACCCAGTTATCTAAAGGTGAAAAAACAAAAGTTATTAAACTTTTGTTTGGATGAGATAGTATTTGGTGAAAGAACAAAAGTTATTAAACTTTGGTTTGGACAAAATGGTAGAAAAGTTGGGAGATTAAGTTAAGGAAGAACATATGTACAACATCCATGTACATGGAAGAGACAAAAGTGGAAGTGAAATGGGATATCTTGATGGATAATTACAATGAAGGGGTGAATAGGCATGTACCAAGACAGAAGCTAGAGAGAGTTTACATTAAATACTGGTTCAACAAAAGATGCAGTGAGGCAAAAGATAGAAGGGACAGAGCTTGGAAAAAATGGAGAAAAGATATAAAACCTGAAAAATGGCAAGTTTATATAAACTATAGAAATGAGTATGTTAAAGTGAGAAGAGAGGAAAAAAAGAGCCATGAAAAGGATATTATAGATAAATGCAAAGAGCAACCCAAGCTATTCTATCTATACATGAATGGTAAACTTAAAAACAAACAGGAAATGGTGAAACTATGCCAAGGGAATATGGAATACAAAGAAGAATTAGAAATGGCCGAAGTCATGAATAATCACTTCAAATCTGTCTTCACTAGAGAGAAAGCACAATATTGGGATGAAGGAAATGAAAGGCGATCTCCCCCCATGAGCGAGATAACAATAACACAAAATGAAATAATGGAACATCTATCAAACCTTGACGTCAAGAAATCACATGGCCCAGATGAAATTACAAATTGGATTCTAAAAGAATGCAAAGAAGAACTAACGGACAAAATACATAACATAATAAGTTGCTCACTTAAAGAAGGAAAAATACCAAAAGACTGAAAAAATGCTAACATTGTACCAATATATAAAGGAGGAAACAAGGAAGAACCAACTATCTACAGGCCAGTGGCACTAACAAGCACTATAGCCAAAATTTGTGAGAAAATCATCAAGAATAGATGGGTAAAACACCTGGAAGACAACAATATGATAAATCCAAGACAATTTAGGTTCAGAGAAGGAAGATCATGTACCACAAACTTAATATGTTTCTACTCAAAATTAATAGACATAGTGTAAGAAAGGAATGGATAGGGTGATTGTGCCTTCCTGGACTTACAAAAAGCTTTTGACAAAGTACCACACAAAAAATTATTAAAAAAAAACTGGAACATATAGGAGGGATACAAGGGAACCTACATAAATGGATGGAGGACTTTCTGGTTGGTAGAAAGATGAGAGTAGTGCTCAGAGAAAAATATTCAGGTTTGGAAAAGGTGATCAGTGGAGTACTGCAAGGATCTGAATTGGCTCCAATAATGTTTGCTATTTATGTGAATGACATGGATGATGATGTGAAATGTTACATGAGCTTCTTTGCAGACGACGCCAAACTGTTAAGGAAAGTAAAAACTGAAAAGGATTGCGAATCACTGCAGGAACACCTGAATAAGGTATTGAACTGGAGTCAGAAATGGGAAGTGGACTTCAATATTAAGAAGTGTAGCATAATGGAGTTTGGAAAAAGTAAAAATAGAATATCAGGACAATATAAAATTGGAACTAAGAAGGTAAAGAAATTAGGATCTGAAAAAGATTTGGGTGTAATTATCTCAAACAACTTGTCTTATGATAAACAGATAAGCAAAATTGTTGGAGAATCCTATAACTTGCTAAGATCAATAAAAGTGGCATTTACATATTTGGACAAAGAAATGATTAAAAAATATTGGTCACACTGATAAGGTCTAGACTAGAATATGGGGTGACATTGTGGTCACCCAATACCAAAAAGAATATAAAGAAAATAGAAAGAATCCAGAGAGCAGCCACAAAATTGGCACCTGCACTTGCAAACTTGTCATATAAGGAGAGATTGGCTAAACTGGAGTTACCGACTGGAGCAAAGAAGAGAGAGAGGTGACCTACTGACCATCTACAGAATCATGAAGGGCACAGAAATACTCGATAGAGAGGACTTGTTAAATTGGGATAAGAGAAGCACAAAAGGACATGGAAAGAAAATAAAAAAACATAGCTATAGAAGAGATCTGAAGAAAAACAGTTTTCCACATAGAGTGGCGGACACTTGGAACAAACTGGACAATGAAATAGTGAGCGCAAAAACCATTCATGAGTTTAAGAGCAAACTAGACACTGCGAGATACAAGGGTGGGACACCACAAGTGTAGTTCCCCTTCCCACAAAATACAACTAGGTAGGTAAATACAGCATGTATAAGTGCACATACAACATCCAACTTTGGTCAGAAATTAATGTTAAAAAAGAATAGGGGGACAGCATACAAATTGCTGTCCTGAAACCAGCTTTTCAGTGAAAAAGAGAAAAGATGGTTTAGAGGAGAAGAGGTGGTAGTAGGAGGAAAAAAGCAGTTGCCATTTGTCAGCTCTCCTTATTAAGAAAAAGAAAGAAAAAATTGAGGAAATACTGTTAAAGTTAATGGGAATTGATCATGGCCCCAGTTTGGAGACCAAGTGTTGATGGAGAGGGAGATGAAGTGAGGGTGTTGATGGGTTTTAAAGGTTGGCAGTAGGGAGATGGTTCTCTCTGAGGTCTACTTTGTAGGACCACCACTTGCAGAAACCTTTTATTTGTCCAGACACAGAGAAGGAATCACCAAGCTAATGTAAAGTTGAATCAGTTAAACATTAAGTGCACCCAACCTTTGACATTTACATGTTCTACATTTGCAGTTTACTTTTTTTTTTTAAGGTTATTTTGTGTTGATTAGGATTTGCTTTTGATGGTTTTGGCTGTTTAGAATTGTTTAAATTATTTTAAATTATTTAGGTGCCTCATTTATGTACCCCATTAGGTACCCTGTCTGGGGTATTGGCTGCATGTTATTGTGGGGTTAAAAGCTGCTCAGTAGCATGCAGCTGACATTTTAGGGTCTATACAGGGTGCCCCTATGGACCAGAGTCACACATCATTTTGTAATAGAGGAAATCTCTATTCATAGCAAAATGATGCTACTTTATTATATTAAGACTGTCCTTCCATTATGCTGTCCCCCTGCTCTTAATATTGTCCTGTACCACTTCTCTGAATATTCATTACCTTTCTTGCCAAACCCTGTGGTAGGGGAGAAAGAATACTGTCACTGAGTGTTCTCACTTGAGTTGTAAAAGGCGATTAAAATGGGACAAGGACTAGGTATCCTACTCTCTGTAGCCCCATAGGGGACATTCCTAAAAAAAAAGCAAAGGCATAAGAGGGTCTGGGAGGAGTTTTCCAACCAGAACCCTAAGGTTTGGGTCTTTTAATGTATGTGTATGTAGTACAGATGAGAATAAAAGGGAAGAGATAGGCAGTATGTTTGTAAGAAGATAGATGTGTTGGCACTGAGTGAAACTGAGTTGAAAGGGAGGGGGGATTTTGAGTTTGGGAGTGTAGTTGGGAGGGTGTCAGGAGTGAAGAGAGGACAAGGGAGAGAAAGGGTGGCTATACTAGTAAGTGAAGAGATAAGAAAGTGTGCAGTGGAATGGAAGGAGGTTTCTTCAAGGTTAATGTGAATGAAGGTGAAACTGGGAAGGGAGGTGTATTTACCTAGTTCTATTTTATGGGAAGGGGAGCTATGCTTGTGGTGTCCCGTCTTCATATCTCATTTTATCTAGCTTGTTTTTAAATTTGTGTATCTTTTTGCACACACCACATTTTCATCCAACTTGTTCCAAACGTCTATTATCCTGTGGGGAAAGCTGTTCTTTTTCAGGTCTCTTCTATAATTGTCTTTCTTGATTTTCTTGCCATGTCCTCTTGTATCTCTACCATCCCATTTTATTAGATCCTCTATCAATAGTTTCCATACCTTTCATAATTCTATAGTTTAACAAGTCTCCTCTCTCTCTTCTTTGCTCCAATGTCTGTAGTTCAAGTTTTGCAAGCCTCTCCTCATATGATAGTTCTGAGAGCGTTGGTGCCAATTTTGTAATTGCTCTTTGTATTCCTTCAAGTTTTGTTATACATTTTTTTTGTACAAGGTGACCACGTCATCCCTGCATACTCCAATTTTGGTCTTATCAAAGTGACTAGTATTTTCTTCACCATTTCTTCGTCCAATTATGTAAATGCCACTTTGATTGATCTTATTAAATTATAAGTTTCTCAAATTTTTTTTTTTTATATGTTTCTCAGGGGACATATTATTCATAATAATGACTCCTAGGTCCTTCTCTTTTTCCACTTTTTTAATTTCTTCCTCTCCCAATGTATATGATCCCTCTATTCTTTTTTTTACTTCTTCCAAATTCCATTATACTACACTTCTTAATGTTGAATTCCATCTCCCACTTCCTACTCCATTCCCATACTTTATTGAGATCACTCTGCAGCGACTCACAATCTTCTTCAGTGCTCACTTTTTTCAACATTTTTGCATCATCTGCGAAGAAGCTCATATAACTTTCAATTCCTTTATCCATATCATTAATATATATAGCAAACATTATTGGGGCCAAAACTGTTCCTTGTGGAACTCCACTGATCACTTCATCCCAATTGGGAAGTTTGTCTCTTATCACCACTCTCATTTTCCTTTCATACAAGAAGTCTTTCATCCACTTAAGTAGTCTGCCCTGTATTCCTCCTGCAGTTTCTAATTTCTTTTGTAATTTCTTATGTGGCACCTTATCAAAAGCTTTTTTCAGGTCTAGAAATGCACAATCAGCCCATCCATCTCTTTCTTGTATTATATCTATTAGTCTTGAATAGAAAAACATCAAGTTTGTGACCACATATTGGTTGAACTGGAAATAAATGAGGAAAGATACATGGAAAAAATTAACAATATAGAAAGGGAAGATTGATGTATGGATTTTTTTTTTTTTTTTTTTTTTTTTTTTTTTTTTTTATAAAATAAGATAATTCTTTCAAAAAGCAGACTGGGAAAGGATACACAAGGAGGAAACAATAATAGAAGAGAAATGGAATATTTAAAAAGAAAAAGTATAAAGGAGTGGAAAAGTATGTTCCAAGACAAAAACAAGAAAAAGGATATGTAAAATGTTGGTACAACAAAAGACGTAGGGACTAAGACAAAAGGGATAAAGCTTGGATAAAATGGAAGAAAGACAAAAGACTTGAAAAATGGAAAATATATACTAGTTAAAGAAATCAATATGTACAAGTGTGCAGAGAAGAAAAGAGAAAATACAAAAAAGGTGTTATAGAAAAATGTAAAGTTCAATGAAAACTATTTTATAGATTTGTAAACAACTAACTGAAAAACAAACAAGAATTAGTGAAACTACAACAAGGAGGAGTTGAATACACAGAGGAAATAGAAATGGCAGAAATTATTAACCACTTCCATACGGTGCCGCCTACATAGGCGGCATGAGGAGCAAGTGGGTACTCGATGATGCCGAAGTCGCCATCTTGATTATATTTATTGTAGTCGGACCTACGTAATTTTCATTCTCTCTAAACTGGCTTCATCAGTTTTCTATGGTTATCAAAATACACGGGTGAAAGAGAACGAACGATTGAGCACTGACTTTATTTTTTATAATGCGATTATTATGACGCAACATCGCATGTCGGGCAGCTAATGCTGCCAGACGTGCGATGTGCCCCGGAGTGAAGAGGTTAACAAGCATTTTAAATTGGTGTTTACAAGGGAGAACATACAACTTAGAGATGTCGAGTGGGAGGAGAAAGTCCCCCCTATGAAAGAGATAGAAGTAACAAGGAAAGAAATAATGAATCACTTGAGTAATCTTGATGTCAGAAAATCGCATGGACCAGATGAAATGGCAAACTGGATTTTGAGAGAATGCAGGAACGAACTAACAGACAAAATACATAGTCTAATAAGCAGTTCATTGAAGGAAGGAAAAGTTCCAGAAGATTGGAAAAGAGCAAAAATAGTACCAATATATAAAGGGGGGAACAAGGAAGACCCTACTAACTATAGATGGGTCTCTCTTACAAGTATGATAGCTAAAATTTGTGAAAGAATAATCAAAATTGGATGGATAAAGCAATGGAAAAAACAACATACAAAATCCAAGGCAGTTAGCATTTAGACAAGGACAATCATGCGTCACAAATTTAATGTGTTTCTATTCAAGGCTAATAGATGTAATACAAGAAATAGATGGGCTGATTGTGCATTTCTAGACCTGAAAAAAAGCTTTTGATAAGGTGCCACATAAGAAATTGCTAAAGAAATTAGAAATTGTAGGAGGAATACAGGGCAAACTGCTGAAGTGGATGGAAGACTTCTTGCATGAAAGGAAAATGAGTGGTGATAAGAGACAAACATTCTAATTGAGATGAAGTGATTAGTAGAGTTCCACAGGGAACAGTTTTGGCCCCAATAATGTTTGCTATATATATATTAATGATATGAATAAAGGAATTGAAAGTTATATGAGCTTCTTTGCAGAGGATGCAAAAATGTTGAAAAAAGTGAACACTGTAGAAAACTGTGAGTCGCTGCAGAGTGATCTCAATAAAGTATGGGAATGGAGTAAGAAGTGGGAGATGGATTCAACATTAAGAAGTGTAGAATAATGGAATTTGGAAGAAGCAAAAAAGAATAGAGGGATCATATAAATTGGGAGAGGAAGAAATTAAAAAAGTAGAAAATGAGAAGGACCTGGGAGTCATTAATATGAATATATCCCCTGAAAAACATATAAACAATTTTTTTTGAGAAACTTATAATTTAATACAAACAATCAAAGTGGCATTTACATAATTGGACGAAGAAATGGTGAAGAAAATACTAGTCACTTTGATAAGACCAAGATTAGATAAAATTGGCACCAACACTCTCAGAACTATCATATGAGGAGAGACTAGCAAAACTTGAGCTAAAGACATTAGAGCAAAGAAGAGAGAGAGGAGACTTGAAAATTATTTATAGAATCATGAAAGGCATAGAAACTATTGTTAAAATGGGATAGTAGAGATACAAGAGGACACGGAAAGAAAATCAAGAAAGACATTTATAGAAGAGACCTAAAAAAGAACTGCTTTCCCCTCAGGATAATAGACATTTGGAACAAGTTAGATGAAAATGTGATGTGTGCAAAAACAATACACGAATTTAAAAACAGTCTAGATAAAACGAGATATGAAGACGGGACACCACGAGCATAGCTCCCCTTCCCATAAAATACAACTAGGTAAACTAGGTAAATACATGATCTTCCTTGTCTAAATCCAAAATGCCTTGGATTTAGTACATTGTTTTTTTTCCAAATGCTTTACCCATCTAATTTTGATCATTCTTTCACAAATTTTAGCTACCGTACTTGTAAGAGAGACCGGTCTATAGTTTGTAGGATCTTTTTCCCCCCTTATATATTGGTATTATATTTGCTCTTTTCCAATCTTCTGGAATTTTCCCTTCCTTCAATGAACTGCTTATTAGACTATGTATTTTGTCTGTTAGTTTGTTCCTGCATTGTCTCAACATCCAGTTTGCCATTTCATCTGGACCATGCGGTTTTCTAACATCGAGATTACTCAAGTGATTCATTATTTCTTTCCTTGTTACTTCTATCTCTTTCATAGGGGGGAATTTCCCTTCCCACTTGACATCTCTAAGTTGTATGTTCTCTCTTGTAAACACTGATTTAAAATGCTTGTTCATAATTTCTACCATTTCTGTTTCCACTGTGTATTCTCTTCCTCCTTGTCGTAGTTTCACTAATTCTTGTTTGTTTTTCAGTTCATTGTTTACAAATCGATAAAATAGATTTGGTTGGTCTTTACATTTTTCTATGACATCCTTTTTATATTTTCTCTTTTCTTCTCTGCACACTTGTACATATTCATTTCTATAACCAGTATATATTTTCCATTTTCAGGTTTTTTGTCTCTCCTCCATTTTATCCAAGCTTTATCCCTTTTATCTTTTAACTCACTACATCTTTTGTTGTACCATTATTCTACATATCCTTTTTCTTGTTTTTGTCTTGGAACATATTTTTCCACTCCTTATAGTTTTTTGTCAAGATTTTCCATTTCTCTTCTACTCTTGTTTCCTCTTTGTGGGTGTTTGTAAATGCGTATGGGCCTGGTAGTGAGAAGAGCATAGAGGAAAGTGAAGATTTTTGGATAAAAATGAGTGCATGGAGGGTTTAGGGAGAAATGTCAATGTAGTGGTTTTGGGAGATCTCAATGCTAGGGTAGGAGATGAACTGATAGATGGAATGGTTGGGAAATATGGAGTTCCAGGAAAAAATCATAGTGGAGAGATGATGGAGATGTATCTAGAAAGAGAGTTGATGATAACAAATAGAGTGTTTAGGAAGAAAGTCAAGCATAAATACACATGGGAAAGGGTGGTGAATGGAAGGGTGGTAGATAGGGGTTTAATGGACTAAATAGTGGTAACCAGGAGAAGAATAGAAAGATTTTTTGATGTACATGTTCTAAGGGGAAAGAGTGGGGGAATATCAGATATTTTTTTTGGTGAAAGGTAAGTTGAGAGTGGAGGATAGAAGGAGAAAGGAAAAGGACAGAAGGTAGGGAGGTACTTAGAGTAAACTGCGTAAATGAGAAAGAAAAGAAGGAGTACAAGAAGAAGCTTAGAGAAGAGTGGGACATAGTGAAGGATAGAATAGAACTAGGGGTGGAAGAGAAATAGGGATGGTTCAAGAAGGAAGTCACAAGGTGTGCAAAGATGGTGTGTAGAACAAGGAGGATGGGAGGTAGAAGGGTAATGAGTGTTGGGATGATAAAACGAAAAAGGTTGTAGAAGAAAAGAAATGAGTATTTGCAGATTGGTTACAAAATAGGATGAGAGAATCATATGAGGGGTACAAAGAAAAGAGAAGTAAAGCATAAGATAAAGGAGGCAAAGAGGAGAGCAGATGTGAAATGATAGTAAGAGTATGACAGAAAATTTTGAAAGTAATAAAAAAGTTTTGGAAGGAAATTAAAAGAGGAAGAGGAGGCAGATCAAGTAGAGAAGAAAAGGTGAAAGGCACAGATGGAGAGATGATAATGGAAAAGACAGCAGTAAGAGGAATATGGGTAGAGTATTTTAGGGAGCTGTAAAATGTGAAGGAGGATAGGGAGGGAAGAGTAGTTGCAATGGGAAATCAAGAAAATGCCAGTGATTAATGAGGAAAATGGAGGAGAAATAAGAAAAGATGAGGTGAAAGCAGTTATTAAAATGATGAGAGCAGGTAAGGGAGGTACAGTGATGGTGGACTGGCTGGTGCCGGAGGACTGTAGGAATGCCTGTGTAGTTCCACTTTACGAGGGAAAGGGGGACAAGTGTGAGTGTAGTAGTTTCAGAGGGATCAGTTTGTTGAGCGTAGCTGGGAAGGCTTATGGGAGGGTCTTGATTGAGAGGAATAGGAGAGGAACAGAGGGTATAATTGGTGAGGAACAGTGTGGGTTTAGGACAGGTAGGAGTTGTGTGGATCAGATTTTTGTTGTAAGGCAGATATGTGAGAAAGCTTTAGGAAAAGGTAAGTGTTTTTTGGGCCTTTATGGATTTGGAAAAGGCTTATGACAGGAAGGCACTATGGAAGGTATTGCAGATATATGGGATAGAAGGAAAGCTGTTAAGAGCAGTCAAGAGTTTTTATGAGAGTAAAAGAACCTGTGTTAGAATTAGAAATGGAGAGAGTGAGTGGTTTGAGATAAAGGTGGGACTTTGCTAGGGATGTGTTATGTCACTTTGGGTGTTCAATTTATATATGGATGGGGTGGTGCACGAGGTAAAGGCAGGGGTAATGGGCTGGGGATTGGAGATGGTTAAAGAAAATGGAGAAAAATGGGAGATAAGCCAGTTGTTGTTTGCTGACAACATTGTGCATATATCAGGATCAAAGGAGGGATTGAGGAAGTTAGTGACAGAATCTGGGAAGGTGTGCGAAAGAAGGAAGTTGAAGATGAATGTGGGTGGAAGTAAGGTGATGAGATGTATAAAGGGAAAGGATGACAGAATATTGGAAGTGAGTATTAAGATAGAAAGACTAGAGGAAGTGGGTAGCTTTAGATAATTGGGCAAATGTGACGGGAAAAGGAGGAGTGGAAGGTAGAATGTAGATTGAGAGAAGCAAGTAAATGCCTTGGTGGATTAAAAAGTGTAATGAGATATAGACATTTGGGAATGGATGTTAAAAGGATATTGTATGAAGGAGTAATTGTGCCGAAAGCACTGTATGGGGCAGAAATATGGAAAATAAAAGAGGAAGAGTTTAAATGTATTTACCTAGTTGTATTATATGGGAAGAGAGCAATGCTTGTAATGCCCATCTTTGTATCTTTCAGCATCTAGTTTGCTCTTAAATTCTTGTATAGTTTTTGCACACACTGTTGCCTCATCCAATTTGTTCCAGATATCTACCACTCTGTTTGGGAAACTATTATTTTTTGGATCTCTTCTATAACTATCCTTTTTGAGTTTTTTTTCATGTCCTCTTGTTTTTCTCTTATCCCACTTTGATAAGTCTTCTCTGTCGAGGACTTTCATCCCTTTCATAATTCTGTAAATGGCCAGTAGATCTCCTCTTTCTCTTCTTTGTTCCAGGGTTGGTAGTTCCAGTTTGGCCAATCCTTGTTAGTATGTCAATTTAGGGAGTGTTGGTGCCATCTTTGTTGTTGCTCTTTGAATTCTTTCTAATTTCTTTATATTATTTTTTGTACTGGGTGTCCATAGTGTTGCAGTGTACTCCAGTCTTGGTCTTATCAGTGTGACTAATATTTTCTTTACCATTTCCTCATCCAAGTAGTCAATTAGTAAATTGAAGGTTTCTCTAACTATTTTGTTGATATGCTTGTCTGGTGACATGTCTTTGCTTATAATTACTCCTAGGTTCCTTTCTGAGCTAACTTTTTTTACTTCCTTTGTACCAATTTTATAATGCCCTGATATTGTATTTTTACTTTGTCCAAACTCCATTATACTACATTTATTGATGTTGAAGTTCACTTCCCACTTTTGACTCCATTCCTACACTTTATCCAGGTCTTTCTGTAGTGGTTCACAACCTTCCTCTGTACTTACTTTCTTTAGTAGTTTTGCATCATCTGCAAAGAAGCTCATATAACATTCCACACCTTCAACCATGTCATTTATATATATGGCAAACATTATCAGAGCCAATACAGAACCTTATGAGACTCCACTTATTATTTCTTTCCAGGTCAAGTTTTTGTCTCTAAGTACCACCCTCATTTTTCTCCTGTTCAAGAAATCTTCCATCCATTTCAATAACTTTCCTTGTACACCACCTATTATTTTGATTTTTCTTAGTGACGTTTTGTGTGGTTTAAGATTAAATGCCTGAGAAGTGTGATAGGGGTTACTGAGTTGGATTGAGTGAGAAATGAGGAGGAGAGTTGGGGCAGAAGGAGAGATGGGAGATAGGGTTGATGGTTTGGACACATGGAAAGGATGAGTGAAGAAAGATTAATAAAAGAGGTGTGGAAAGCAGAGGTGGAAGGAGTAAATATGAGTGGGTGACCAAGGATAGAATTAATGTATGGGGTAAAAGGGGCATTGATAAAGAGAGGAATGTCTGTTGAGGAAGAAAGAGAGAAGACAGAAGATAGGAGTGAGTGGAGAATGGTTGTGTATGGATGATTCTTTGATGCATGGAAGGAAGTGGATAGGGGATGGGAGGTGAGGGAGCAAGTGTAAATTATATTTTGACACAGTCCAAAGGAATTTCTCCTAATTTTCTGCATGAGGGGACAGAGAGGGGGGTCAACAATTAAATAAAGTAGCCTTGCTGTGGATGTGCTGTGTCTTGCTACATTGCTTCTGAACCAGGGTAGTGGGCGAGATGTAGGGATGACTTGTCATTCAGGAGGAGCCAAGTAAAGAGGGAAGGAGTGGTGGTGAAGGGGAATGGAATATGTGGAGATGAAATGGGGGGGAGTGGATTTATGCCTTAGACTTTGGCTACCTCCCTTGCAAAGGGGAAAAAGCCATTGTTATATGTATGTAAGTGCCTTCTGGTAGTTATTTCTTTGGTTTCATGGGTCTTGGGAGCTTGGAAATTATTCTGTGTCCCCCAGGGGTTTAGTGCCATTTTTATAGGTGCTGGAACTCTTCAGGGCCTGACAAAAAAAAAAAAAAAAGTAATATAAATATTTTTCTGCTCTTTCTAACCAGCACCCATAAGACATCATCCCCTCACCCTCTCTCCCTTCCCCCATCCCATTGATCACCCATTTACAGAGGTGCTGGAGCAATAATCTGGTGAGTTCCAGCAGCACTGCACCCCTAAATCTAGCAAATGTCAGGGGTCATGTATATTCTTTGCTTGACAAAGTTGTTTGCATTTAAGGTGAGATGCTGCATGTTGACTTATGATCATGTCTGGCCTACAGGTGCAGCTTGCAGAATGCTGTGAAGTTTTTCTCAGAAGAGGTATAGATGGCCATTCCCTTATGGTGAGTTGCTGATACTTTTTTTCTGCTGTGTTGAACACTTGAAACTTGAAGGTGGAAAGGAAAAGCCGAAATGTGTTTTGAGATTAATTATATAAAATTTTTGGTTGGGGTTATGAGGATGGATAAAGTGAGAAATATAGATGGGTTGATTGAAGATTGCTGAGCTGGTTTGGGCATATGGGAAGAATGAGTGAAGAAAGACTAGTAAAGAGACTGGAAGGCAGAAATGGATGGAGTGAACTTGAGAGGAAGACCAAGAATGAGGTGAAGGAATGGGATGAAGGTTGCACTGGATGCAAGAGTAATGTTCATCAAACGAGGTAGAAAGGCAAAAGATTGGAGTAAATGGATAATGGTTGGAAATGGACGAGGAAGTGATGCAGCCTAAAAGGATGTTCTTATCTACTCCATGAATTTTTCAAGTGGATAAAGAAGTGGTCATCATATAATGAAACAGTGGGGGATACCAGCTCCAGATGTTGGACCCTGTTTTGGTAATACCCTTTCATGCTGCACTGCTTTTGATCCAATAGTGTGGTGGGGAAGTGATGAGCTTTCATTCATGAGGTGTTAAGATGGGAAGGACAATGAACAATATATGAACCAGTGTAGGACTTAGCCAACTCCCTGTTAAGGGAGACCAGGTGTTTCGGAATGTGTATGTACAGTATTTATGTAGTTTTAACATGAGTTTTGGTAATATGTAATAGGCATAAATGGTTTAAGATCTGAAGTCAGTCTTCTAATTAGTACTACTTTATTTACAGCAAATTAATGAAGAAAGTCTTCTATTATGGCCAGATCTTTCAGTTAGAAATCGAAGGTCAGTAGATTGTCAAGCTGCAATGTCCTTTAAACTGAATTTCATGTTTAAAAACTTAGTTGTACATATTTTTTTCATAATTATTATGTTGTAGGTTTTATTATATATGATAGAATGCAGAATGGAAAATAATATTTTTTTCTCTATTTTGTATTCTGTAACCTTCAGGTATTGGGAGTCAAGAAAAAAATTATATAAAAACTTAGATGATACATTTGATATACAGTCAAACCTCGGTTATCGAACGCTTCTGTTCTCGACCAAATCGGTTTTCGACCAAAAAGTTCGAGAATTTTACGTCTCAGAACTCGACCAAATTTCGGCTCTCGAACAAACCGAAAGAAGCCGAGCGTACCCGAACGCGGCTCACTCGCGAGCCGAGAGAACTCGAACGCTAAGGACACTTCCTCCGTAGCGCATTTGCGATCAAAGTTCATTCCGAGCAGACGTGTTCGTTCTTATTTACGTAAATCTGACTTTTTTTTCATCTTTGCATCGTGTATTAGCCCCTAATCATGGGTCCAAAGAAAGCAAATTCAAGTGGTGAAGAAAAGAGGAAAGTAGTGCGCAAAACTATTGAATCTAAAAAAGAATTAATAGCGAAATATGAATCTGGCGTTCGTGTGTCTGCGTTGGCTAAGGAGTTTGGGATGGCGAAATCGACGATAAGCACCATCCTAAAAAATAAAGACCAGGTTAAAGCAAGTGATGTGGCTAAAGGATCAAGTGTTTTTAGCAAACAAAGGCCACAGGTATTGGAGGAAGTGGAGAAACTTTTGCTGATTTTCGTAAATGAGAAACAGTTAGCAGGTGATACTCTTAGTGAAGATGCAATTTGTGCCAAAGCAAGACAATTGTATGAAGATTTGATAAAAAAAGATCCTAGCATTATTCCGGAAGGGTTTGATTTTAAAGCAAGCAGAGGGTGGTTTGAAAAGTTTAAGAAAAGAAGTGGGATACACTTATTTATGGTAAACAGTATACAGTGCAGTTTATGGTGTAAAATAGTAAAAAAAAAAAAATAGAAAAAGTTGTTTTTTAGACTTGGAACGGATTAAAATTATTTATATTGATTATAATGGGAAAAAATTGTTTCGGTTTTCGAACAAATCGCTTTTCGAACAGCCTTCTCGAACGGATTATGTTCGAAAACCGAAGTTTGACTGTATATATATATATATATATATATATATATGGAAGATATGTGGCAAATGAAACATTAAGGCTAGAGTATGGAGGATGGTTTATGTCCTAGGCCCAAAAATCCACACAGTTGGTCAGTGAGTGTGGGGTTAAGTGACCTAGGTGAGATCTGTAAAGTCCTGTCAGATCGCAGTGGGAGAAGCCGTTCCCAAATAAAAGTTGTTAACCAGTTTGATGTCTTCTCCCAGCTTCAGTCCACAGAACCTAGGAGGTTGAAACGTCTGGTCTGAATAAAAATCCATACTCTAGCCTTAACATTTCATTTGCCACCACTCCTCCATAATTTGTCAATCTTTACATATGTATATAAAGGAGGAAACAAAGAAGATCCTACAAACTTCAGACTGGTATTCCTTATAAGCACAGTAGCAAAAATATACGAAAAAGTTATCAGAAACAAATGGATCAAACACATGGAAGATAATAAAATATGAAACCCTAAACAATTTGGCTTGAGATTAATTGAAATAATACAAGAAAGAGATGACTGGGAAGATGTGATAAATGGCACCCCACAAGGCTCTCTTTTGGCTCCTTTAATGTTTGCCATATATATAAATGATATGGATGAGGGAGTGAAGTGTTACATGAACTTCTTTGCTGATGATGCCAAATTACTCAAGAGAGTAAGCACAGAAGAAGATTGCAGATCGCTACAAGAAGACCTGGACAAAATATGGGAATGGAGTCAGAGGTGTGAAATGAACTTTAACATTAAGAAATGTAGTATAATGGAATTTGGAAAAAGCAAAAATAGAATATCGGGTCAATATAAATTTGGTAACAAGGAAGTCAAAAAAGTCGACTCAGAAAGGGACCTGGGAGTGATTATCTCAAGTGACTTGACACCTGATAAACATGTCAGTAAATTATTTGGAGAGACTTTTAACTTATTAAGATAAATGAAAATGGCCTTCGACTACATGGATGAGGAAGTGGTAAAAAAAATAGTGGTTGCACTAGATCAATGAAAGTGGCCTTTGACTACATGGATGAAGAAGTGGTAAAGAAAATAGTGGTTGCACTAAAAAGACCTAAACTAGAATATGCTGCAACACTATGGGCACCTAGCACAAAAAAAGAAAAGAAAAGAAAAAAGAAAATTAGAAAGAATTCAAAGAGCAGCGACAAAAATGGCACCTACACTATCAAATTTGACATACGAACAAAGATTGGAGAAATTACATCTATCAACACTGAAACAAAGAAGAGAAAGAGGTGATTTGTTGACCATTAACAGAATTATGAAAGGGATAGAAATTCTTGATAGAGATGACGTATTAAAATGGGACAGAAGAGAAACAAGAGGACACAAAAAGAAGCTGAAGAAGGACAGTTACAGAAGAGATTTGAAAAAGAATAGCTTCCCACATAGAGTGATTGATGTCTGGAACAAACTAAACAGAGAAAGTGAGTTCCAAAGCTATGCAAGATTTTATGAATAAACTGGATGTGAAAAGATACGAAAATGGGTCACAACAAGCATAGCTCTTGTCCCGTAATATACAACTAGGTAAATACACACAATCGTCATATTGACGGCGAAGATTGGAACTCTGAAAAAAAAAGCCATTTTTGTGGATTTCAGCGACAAGGGAGTACCTATGTTATATTAGTTGGGAAGGGGAAAGCTTGTGGTATAGTGGGCAGGTGAAAAAAAGAGAAGGGGAGGCATTATTGAGGAAAATGGAAGAAAATGAGGAAGGGGAGGATCGGGCCTTGGAAGTCAGAAGGGCTGTAAACAAAAGATGTGCAGACGACACAGCTAATGTCAATCAAGTAAGCAAAGCTGTTAAAAGTAGGAATATAGATAAGAGCAGCTCAGTAGAAAGTAGAGCTAATTTCTATGGATTTAATGAAGGAGGAGATGACAACCTCCCCCAATTAGCAAGTCTATAGGAAAAACTAACAAAAATGAATGAAGCATGGGAGGTTAGGTTTAGCCAACTCACACTAATTACACAAAGAGTTGATAAATTGGAAGAACTAAAGAAGGAGAACCAAAATCTAAATAAAGAAATAGAAGAATTAAAAAGACAGTTAAGAGAAGTAAAGGATGAGAATGAGGAATTAAAGAGGAATAATAAAGAGAATAAAGAGTCCATAGCAAAAGAGGTAAGTGGTTGGAAAAAAGTTCAGGTGGATGATGAAATTGAATTTAGAGATATAGTGAAACAACAGATGAAGGAACACACTAAGGACACAGTTATTAAAGTGATGAGAGAGAAGGAGAATATAGTAAGAGACTTGCATACATACATATACCAAGGGTTTTTCCCCCTTACAAGGGAGGTAGCCAAAAAGGAAAAGGCATAAAATCATTCCCACCCATTCCATCCCTAAATACACTCCACTCCCCTCCACCCTCCCTCTTATCTTGGCACCTCCTGGATGACGGGTCATCCCTGCACCCTGTCCACTACCCTGGGTCGGAGGTAGTGTCGCAAGGCACAGCACATCCACAGCAAGGCTGCTTCATTAAATCGGCGACCCCCCCCTCTCTGTCCCCCCATGCAGAAAAAGAGAAGACGGTGAGAAATCCCTTCGAGCTGCGTCAAATTTTGCTCACACATACTACATCACCCCCCATCCCCCCACCCATTCCACCTCGTATATCACAACATCATCCATATACAACCATTCTCCAATCACCCCTGTCTTCTGTCCTCTCCTGTCCTTCCTCAACAGACATTCCCCTCTTCCCCAAAACCCCCTTCACCCCATCCATCCATCTCATCTTAGGACGTCCCCTCATGTTCACTCCCTCCACATCTGCCTTCCATACCTCTTTTACTAGTCTTTCTTCACTCATTCTTTCCATGTGTCCAAACCATCCTAATACTTTCATCAACCCTATCTCCCAACTCCATTTCCACCCCTGTTCTCCTCCTCACCTCCTCATTTCTCACTCTATCCAACCTAGTAACCCCTATCATACATCTCAGACACCTCATCTCAAACACATTCAAACTCCTCCTCTCTTCCTCTCTTATGTTCCATGTTTCTGCCCCATACAGTGCTGTTGGCACAATCACTCCTTCATACAGTCTCCTCTTAGCATCCATTCCCAAATCTTCAATCCACCAAGGCATTTACTCACTTCTCTCAATCTACATTCTACCTCCACCTTCACTCCACCTTTTCCTGCATATTTGCACCCAAGTATCTAAAACTATCCACTTCCTCCAGTCGCTCTCCCTTAATGCTCACTTCCAGTAAGAGACTTAGCAGATAAAAATAAATGTATAATTATATTAGGAATGGAAGAGAAGCATAATCCAAATAGGACTACAAGAGTAAAGGAGAAGGAAAAAGTAGACTAGGTATTAAAAATAGTTCAAGAAGATGAACAAGAAATAGAGAAAGAAATTGAAGAAATATATAGACTGAGGAAATACAGTATAGACAAGACCAGATCACAAACGACAGCAGAGAATGTCTTATCAAAAACAGGGAAACTAGCAAAAAGTGATCAGTAGAAACAGGTATGGATTAAAAGATGAATAAAGAGGAAGAGAAAACAAAATCAAAGCTAAGGAAAAAAACGAGAACAGAACAGAGAGAAAAAGAAATTCTATTGGAGAATAGTGGATATGAAAGTGAGGAAATGGTTCATAGTAGAGAAAAATAGAAAGGAAACAGAAAACAGGATGGAGGTAACAGAAAATTAAAAGTGTCTTTCACAAATATAGATGGCTTAATAACAGCTTGAATTAACCGAATGATTTTCTGAAGGAAAAAGATCCTGACATAATGGGAATTGTAGAGACAAAATTGAAAGGTCCATTACCACCCAACAGTGCATATAATTATTGGATTAGAAACAGAGAAGTAAAACAAGGAAAAAAGACAAAAGACCCAAAAAATGAAAAACTATATATTGGTTATAGAAATGAATATGTACAAGTACGCAGAGAAGAAAAGAGAAAATATGAAAAGAATGTCAGAAAAATGTAAAGATCAACAAAAACTGTTTTATAGATTTGTCAACAACAAACTGAAAAACAAACAAGAATTAATGAAACTACAACAATGAGGAATAGAATACACATAGGAAATAGAAATGGCAGAAATTATGAAGAAGCATTTTAAATCAGTGTTTACGAGGGAGAATATACAACTTATAGATGTCGAGTGGGAGGAGAAAGTCCCCCCATGAAAGAGAAAGAAGTAACAAGGAATGAAATAATGAATCACTTGAGTAAACTTGATGTCAGAAAATTGGATGGTCCAGATGAAATGGCAAACTGGATTTTGAGAGAATGCAGGAATGAACTAACAGACAAAATACATAGTCTAATAAGCAGTTCATTGAAGGAGGGAAAAGTTCCAGAAGATTAGAAAAGAGCAAATATAGTACCAATATAGAAAGGGGGAAACAAAGAAGACCCTACAAACTATAAACTGGTCTCTCTTACAAGTACGGTAGCTAAAATTTGTGAAAGAATGATCAAAATTAGATGGGTAAAGCATTTGGAAAAAACAATGTACTAAATCCGAGGTAGTTTGGATTTAGACAAGGAAGATCATTCGTCACAAATTTGATGTGTTTCTATTCAAGACTAATAGATATAATACAAGAAAGAGATGGATGGGCTGATTGTGCCTTTCTAGACCTGAAAAAAGCTTTTGATAAGGTGCCACATAAGAAATTACAAAAGAAATTAGAAACTGCAGGAGGAATACAGGGCAAACTACTTAAGTGGATGGAAGGCTTCTTGCACGAAAGGAAAATGAGAGTGGTGATGAGAGACAAACATTCCAATTGGGATGAAGTGATTAGTGGAGTTCCACAAGGAACAGTTTTGGCCCCAATAATGTTTTGCTATATATATTAATTATATGGATATAGGAATGAAAAGTTATATGAGCTTCTTTGCGGATTATGCAAAAATGTTGAAAAAAGTGAACACCGAAGAAGACTGAGTCGCTGCAGAGTGATCTCAATAAAGTATGGGAATGGAGTAGGAAGTGGGAGATGGAATTCAACATTAAGAAGTGTAGTATAATGGAATTTGGAAGAAGCAAAAAAAGAATAGTGGGTTCATATACATTGGGAGAGGAAGAAATTGAATAAGTGAAAAAAGAGAAGGACCTAGGAGTCATTATTATGAATAATATGTCCCCTGAGAAACATATAAAAAAATTGTTGGAGGAAGTTGTAATTTAATAAGATAAAAGTGGCATTTACATACCTGGATGAAGAAATGGTGAAGAAAATACTGGTCACTTTGATAAGACCAAAATTAGAGTATGCAGCTATGACGTGGTCGCCAAGTACAAAAAAATGTATAACAAAACTTGAAAGAATACAAAGAGCAATTACGAAACTGGCACCAACACTCTCAGAACTATCATATGAGGAGAGATTGACAAAACTTGAGCTACAGACATTGGGAAAAAAAAAAGAGAGAGAGGATACTTGATAACTATTTAAAGAATCATGAAAGGCATAGAAATTATTGATAGAGAGGATCTAATAAAATGGGATGGAAGAAACACAAGAGGACATGGAAAGAGAATAAAAAAAGACAGTTATAGAAGAGACCTGAAAAAGAACAGCTTTCCCCACAGGATAATAACTGTATGGAACAAGTTGGATGAAAATGTGGTGTGTGCAAAAATGATACATGAATTTAAGAACAGGCTAGACAAAATGAGATATGGAGATGGGACACCATGAGCATAGCTCCCCTTACTGTGAAATACAACTAGGTAAATACACACAATCGTCGGATTGACAACGAAGATTGGAACTCCGGAAAAAAATGCAATTTTCTTGGATTTCAGTGACGAGGGAGTACCTTTGTTTTATTAATAGGGAAGGGGAAAGCTCGTGGTGTAGTGGGCAGGCGAAGAAAAAGGAGAAGGGGAGGCATTATTGAGGAAAATGGAAGAAAATGAGGGAGGTGAGGAATGGGCCTTGGATGTCAGAAGGGGTGTAAACAAAAGTTGTGCAGACGACACAGCCAAAGTCAAACAATTAAGCAAAGGTATTAAGAGTCGGAATATAGAAAGAGGAGGTAATTACTTCTATGGATTTAATGAGATGACAACCTCCCCTGACTAGTAAGTCGAGAGGAAAAACTAACAAAAATGAACGAAGCATGGGAGGTTAGGTTTAGCCAACTCACACTAGTAACACAATGAGTTGATAAACTGGAAGAACTAAAGAAGGGGAATCAAAACCTAACTAAAGAAATAGAAGAATTAAAAAGACAGTTAAGAGAAGTAAAGGATGAGAATGAGGAATTAAAATGGAATAATAAAAAGAATAAAGAGTCCATAGCAAAAGAGGTAAGTGGTTGGAAAAAAGTCCAACAGAATAACAAAATTGAATTTAGAGATATAGTGAAACAACATATGAAGGAACAAACTAAGGACACATTTATTAAAGTGATGAGAGAGAAGGAGAATGTAGTAAGAGACTTAGCAGATAAAAAGAAATGTATAATTATATTAGGAATGGAAGAGAAGCATAATCTAAATAGAAATACAAGAGTAAAGGAGGAGAAGGAAAAAGTAAGCAAGGTATTAAAATAGTTCAAGATGAACAAGAAATAGAGAAAGAAATTGAAGAAATATGTAGAGTAAGGAAATACAGTGTGGATAAGACCAGACTAATTAAAGTTAAATTCAGGTCACAAACGACAGCAGAGGATATCTTATCAAAAACAGGGAAACTGGCAAAAAGTGATCTATATAAGCATGTATGGATATAAAGAGAGATGACTAAAGAGGAAAGAGAGGAAGAGAAAACAAAAACAATTGAAGCTAAGGAAAAAACAAAAACAAAACAGAGACAAAGAGAAATTCTATTGGAGAGTAGTTGATATGAAAGTAAGGAAATGGTTCATAGTAGAGACAAATGGAAGGGAGACTGAAAACAGGATGGAAGTAACAGAAAATTAAGTGTCTTTCACAAATATAGATGGGTTAATAACAGGCTTGAAAGAACTGAATGATTACCTAAAGAAAAAAGAACCGGACGTAATGGGAATTGTAGAGACAAAATTGAGAGGTCCATTACCACCCAACAGTGTAGGACATGGTGCATATAATTATTGGATTAGGAACAAAGTAAAATAAGGTGGTGGAGTTATGTTCCTAAGGATATAAATGTGAGGAATGTTACATATGGAATAATAGTGTGGAGATGGTTATGATGGAAATAGAGGGTAGGGATAAGAAGAGCAAGAAGTTTGTGGTAAATTATGTGCCTTCTAAAACGGCTTCGTGGGAAGAGAGAGAACACAAAAATATGTTAGAAGACACATGGATAACACTGAATAAGATAATGGAAGATGGAGGAAGAATAGTTATCATAGGTGACTTTAATTGTAAATAAATCTGCTGGGAAGAGATGACAGTGAATGGTGGAGACGACCCATGAGGAAATGTACTACTTGATACAATTATGGAACATACAATGATGCAATGGATACAAGAGAATACTAGGTATAGAAATGAGGAAAAACCATGGAGACTGGACCTAATAATTACATCAGAACCCGAAATAGCGGACAAGATTGAATATAAGACACCAATAAGTAAAAGTGACCACATGTTGGTTGAACTGGAACTAAATGAGGAAAAATACATGGAAAAAATGAACAATATAGAAAGGGAAGATTGATTTATGGAATCAAAATTGGATAAAATAAGAGAATTCTTTCAGAAAGCAGACTGGGAAAGGATACACAAGCAGGAAACAACAGTAGAAGAGAAGTGGAAAAATTTGACAAAAATTCATAAAGAATGAGTGGAAAAGTATGTTCCAAGACAAAAACAAGAAAAAGGATATGTAAAATGTTGGTACAACAAAACATGTAGTGAGTTAAAAGACAAAAGGGATAAAGCTTGGATAAAATGGTAGAAAGACAAAAGACCTGAAAAATGGAAAATATATACTAGTTATAGAAATCAATATGTACAAGTGCACAGAGAAGAAAAGAGAAAATAAGAAAAGGATGTCATAGAAAAATTTAAAGATCAACCAAAACTATTTTATAGATTTGTAAATGACAAACTGACAAACAAACCAGAATTAGTGAAACTACAAGGAGGAGTTGAATACACAGAGGAAATAGAAATGGCGGAAATTATAATCAAGCATTTTAAATCAGTGTTTACGAGGGAGAACATACAACTTAGAGATGTCAAGTGGGATGGGTTCTTTTTCCTTCAGGTAATCATTCAGTTCATTCACGCCTGTTATTAAGCCATCTATATTTGTCAAAGACACTTTTAATTTTCTGTTACCTACATCCTTTTTCCAATAGACATTCTTTTTGTTTGACTCTGTTCTGTTCTTGTTTTTTTCCTTTGCTTCTATTCTTTTTATTTTCTCTTTCCTCTTTATTCATCTCTCTTTTTATCCATACCTGTTTATACTGATTACTTGCTTGTTTCCCTGTTATTGATAAGATATTCTCTACTGTCGTTTGTGACCTGAATTTAACCTTAATTGCTCTGGTCTTATCTATATTGTATTTCACTAGTCTATATATTTCTTCAATTTCTTTCCCTATTTCTTGTTCATCTTGAACTAATTTTAGTATTTTGTTTACTGTTTCCTTCTCCTCCTTTACTCTTGTAGTCCTATTTGGATTATGCTTCTCTTCCATTCCTAATATAATTATACATTTCTTTTTATCTGCTAAGTCTCTTACTATATTCTCCTTCTCTCTCATCACTTTAATACTGTGTCCTTAGTTTGTTCTTTCATCTGTTGTTTCACTATATCTCTAAATTCAATTTTGTTGTTCTCTTGGATTTTTTTCCATCCACTTACCTCTTTTGCTTTGGACTCTTTATTCTCTTTATTATTCCTCTTTAATTCCTTATTCCCATCTTTTACTTCTTTTAACTGTCTTTTTAATTCTTCTATTTCTTTAGTTAGGTTTTGATTCTCCTTTAGTTCTTCTAGTTTATCAACTCATTGTGTTACTAGTGTTAATTGGTTAAACCTAACCTCCCATGCTTCGTTCATTTTTCTTTTAGTTTCTACTCTAGTCTTATTAGTCAGGGGAGGTTGTCATTTCTTCCCTCTTAAATCCATAGAAGTAATTATCTCCTGTTTCCATTGTGCTACTATTATCTATATTTCTACTTTTAATACCTCTACTCACCTGTTTGACCTCGTCTGTGTTATCTGCGCAACTTTTGTTTACACCCTTTCTGATGTCCAGAGCCTGTTCATCCCCTTCCTCATTTTCTTCCATTTTCATCAATAATGTCTCCCTTCTCCTTTTTCTTTGCCTGCCCAATACACCATGAGCTTTCCCCTTCCCTACTAATACAACACTGGTACATACATACATATACCAAGGCTTTTTTCCCCCTTACCAGGGGGGTAGCCAAAAAGGACAAGGCACAAAAACATTCCCACCCATTTCATCCCTGAAAACACTCCACACCCCTCCACCCTCCCTCCCATCTTAGCACCTCCTAGATGACGGGTCATCCCTGCACCCTGTCCACTGCCCTGGGTCAGCAGTGTCGCAGGACACAGCACATCCACAGCAAGGCCGCTTCATTAAATCGGGGACACCCCCTCTCCATGAAAATTGCATTCCCCCCCCCCCCCCCAGAGTTCCAATCTTTACTCTCAGTCCGATGTGTGTATTTACCTAGTTGTCTTTTACGGGAAGGGGAGCTATGCTCGTAGGGTCCCGTCTTCATATCTCATTTTATCTAAACTATTTTTAAATTCATGTATTGTTTTTGCACACACCACTTTCTCATCTAACTTGTTCCAACTGTCTATTACTCTGTGAGGAAAGCTGTTCTTTTTCAAATCTCTTCTATAGCTGTCTTTTTTTATTTTCTTTCCGTGTCCTCTTGTATTTCTGTCATCCCATTTTATCAGATTCTCTCTATCAGTAATTTCTATGCCTTTCATGATTCTGTAAATAGCTATCAAATCTCCTCTCTCTCTTCTTTGCTCTAGTGTCTGTAGTTCAAGTTTTGCTAGTCTCTCTTCATATGATAGTTTTGAGAGTGTTGGTGCCAATTTTGTAATTGCTCTTTGTATTCTTTCAAGTTTTTTTATACATTTTTTTATACTTGGTGACCATATCGTTGCTGCATATTCCAATCTTGGTCTTATCAGGGTGATTAGAATTTTCTTCACCATTTCTTCATCCAGGTATGTAAATGCAACTTTGATTGTTCTTATTAAATTATAAGTTTCTCCAAAAATCTTATTTATATGTTTCTCAGGTGATATATTATTCATAACAATGACTCCCAGGTCCTTCTCATTTTCTACTTTTTTTATTCCTTCTTCTCCCAATATATATGCTCCTGTTATTCTGTTTTTGCTTTTTCCAAATTCCATTATACTACACTTTTTTGTATTGAACTCCATCTCCCACTTCCTACTCCATTCCTGTACTTTATTTAGATCTCTCTGTAGTGATTCACAATCTTCTTCAGTTTTCACTCTTTTCAGTAGTTTTGCATCCTCTGCAAAGAAGCTCATATAGCTTTCAATTCCTTCATCCATATCATTAATATATATAGCAAACATTATTGGGGCCAGAACTGTTCCCTGTGGAACACCGCTTATTACTTCATCCCATTTTGAGTGCTGGTCTCTTATCACTACTCTCATTTTTCTTTCTTGCAAAAAGTCTTCCATCCAATTTAGTAGTTTGCCCTGTATTCCTCCTTCAGTTTCTAATTTCTTAAGCAACTTCTTATGTGGTACTTTGTCAAAAGCTTTCTTTAGGTCTAGAAATGCACAGTCCGCCCATCCATCTCTTTCTTGTATTATATCTATTAGCCTTGAATAGAAACATATTAAATTGGTGACGCATGATCGTCCTTGTCTGAATCCAAATTGCCTTGGATTTAACACTTTGTTTTTTTCTAAATATTTTACCCATCTACTTTTGATAATTCTTTCACAAATTTTTGCTATTGTACTTGTTAGAGAGACTGGTCTATAGTTGGTAGGTTCTTCTTTATTTCCTCCTTTATATATAGGTACTATATTTGCTTTTTTCCAATCTTCTGGAACTTTTCCTTCTTTCAAGGAACTGTTTAGTATGCTATGTATTTTGTCTGCCAGTTCATTCCTGCATTCTTTCAGTATCCAGTTTGCTATTTCATCTGGTCCATGCGATTTTCTGACATCAAGATTACTCAAGTGTGTTAATATTTCATTCTTTGTTACTTCTATTTCTTACATAGGGGGGACTTTCTCTTTCCATTCGTTCTCTTCAGGTTGTATGTTCTCCCTTGTAAACACTGATTTAAAATGTTTGTTCATAATTTCCGCCATTTCCATTTCCTCAGTGTATTCAACTCCCTCTTGTCTTATATTCTCCAAGTCTTGTTTGTTTTTCAGTTTATTGTTTACAAATCTGTAGAATAGTTTTGGTTGATCTTTACACTTTTCTATAACATCTTTTTCATATTTTCTCTTTTCCTCTCTGCACGTTTGTACATATTCATTTCTATAACAGGTATATATTTTCCATTTTTCAGGTCTTCTGTCTTTTTTCCATCTGGTCCAGGCTTTGTCTCTTTTGTCTTTTAACTCCCTACAACTTTTGTTGTACCAGCATTTTACATATTCTTTTCCTTGTTTTTGTCTTGGGACATACTTTTCCACTCCTTTTTTGTAAATTTTTGTCAAAATATTCCATTTCTCTTCTACTGTTGTTTCTTCTTTGTATATTTCTTCCCAGTTTTCCTTTTGAAAGAATTCTCTTATTTTATCAAAGTTTGTTTTTTCATACATCATTCTTCCTTTTCTATATTGTTCATTTCTTTTCATATATTTTTCTTCATTAAGTTCCAGTTCAATCAATATGTGGTCACTTTCACTTATTGGTGTTTTATATTCAATTTTGTCCACTATTCTAGGTTCAGATGTAATTATTAGGTCTAGTCTCGATGGCTCTTCTTCATTTCTATACCTATTGTTCTCCTGTATCCATTGTGTCATTGTATGGTCAGTAACCATCTCAAGTAGAGCGTTTCCCCATGAGCCGTCTCCACCCTTTACTGTCATTTCTTCCCAGCAGATTTCTTTGCAATTAAAGTCGCCCATCATAACTATTCTTCCTCCATCTTCCATTATCTTGTTTAATGCTATCTTTGTGTCCTCTAACATACTTTTATGTTCACTCTCTTCCCATGAGGCTGTTTTTGGGGGAACATAATTTATCACAAACTTTCTGCTCTTCTTATCTCTGTCTTCTACTTCCATCATTATCATCTCTACTGTATTCTTTCCATATGTGACACACTTCACGTTTATATCCTTCTTAGTCAGGAACATAACTCCACCCCCTTGTTTTGTCTCTTTGTTTCTAATCCAATAATTATATGCATCATGTCCTACACTGTTGGGTGGTAGTGGACCTTTTAATTTTGTTTCTACAATTCCCATTATGTCTGGTTCTTTTTCCTTCAAATAATCATTCAGCTCATTCAATCCTGTTATTAATCCATCTATATTTGTGTAAGACACTCTTAGTTTTCTGCCACTTCCATTGTGTTCTCTGTTTCCCTTTTGTTTTTCTCTAGTATGTCGACTTTCTTTAGTTTCATATTCACTACTCTCCAATAGAATCTCTCTTTTTCTGACTCTGTTCTGTTCTCGTTTTTTTCCTTAGCTTCAAGTCTTTTCTCTTTTTCTTCCTCTTTATTCATTTCCCTTTTTATCCATACCTTTTTATATTGTTCACTTGTTGCTAGTTTTCCTGTTTTGGATAAGATATTCTCTGCCGTCGTTTGTGACTTGAATTTGATCTTAATTGGTCTGGTCTTATCTGTGCTATACTTTCCGAGTCTAAATTTCTCTTCAATTTGCTTCATAATTTCTGGTTCATCTTCCTGAACTGATTCTAGTAATTGGCTTACTTTTTCATTTTCCTCTTTGATTCTTGTGGTTCTATCTGGGTTGTGTTTTTCTTCCATTCCTAATATATTTATACATTTCTTCTTGTCTGCTAAATCTCTTACTATATTCTCCTTTTGTCTCATCACTTTAATAACCGAGTCTTCAGTATGTTCTTTCAATTGCTGTTTGACTATGTCAGTGAATGAAACTTTATTGTCTTCTTGGGTTGCTTTCCAATTCTTAGCTTCTTTAGTTATGGCCTCTCTGTTTTCTTTACTATTCCTCTTCAATTCCTCATTCTCCACCTTTACTTCTCTTAACTGTCTTTTTAGGTCTTCTATTTCATCAGTTAAGTTTTTGTTCGCCTTCTCTAGTTTTTCCAATTTTTCAAACCTCTCAGCGATTTTTGTCATCTTGCCAAACCTAACTTCCCAGTTGTCAGACATTTGTTGAAGTTTTTCCTCCAGTTTTGTCAGTCGGGGGAGGTTGGTATCCGCCGCCCTTTCATTAAATCCTTTGAAATTATCATCCTCACCTTCCATTGTACTGCTTTTATCTATGTTTCTAATCTTTACATTTTTATTAGACATTTCGTCGTCACTCAGCTGGTAGGGGGGCCGTTTTTTTTATGTTTACATTTCGTCTGTCTGCCTGGGCCAAGTCTTCTCCTTCCTCATTTCCTTCCATTTCCCTCAGCAATCCCTCCCCTTCTCCTCTTTCCCTACTTTCCCACTACCCCACGAGCAATTTCCCCCCCACCCTGCAAATACAATAGGTACTTCCTTTGCTTTGGAATCGTCTATTTTTCACTTTTTCTTCAGAACGTCCTCTACGCCGTCCGTTCACTGAAGTGTGTGTGTGTGTGTATTTACCTAGTTGTATTTTGTGGGAGAAGAGCTATGCTCGTAGTGACCTGCAGTTGTATCTTTCCGCATCCAGTTCTTTCTTAACCCCTTCCATACGGTGCCGCACACGTAGGCGTCATGGACTTAGATCTCGGTGGCAGCAGCCAATGCCAGCCGTACGACGTGTCGTAATAATACTCGCATCATAAAATATAGTTACCGCTTATATCGATCGTTCTCTCTTCACCCGTGAATTTTGATAACCATAGAAAATGCGATTACAAAAGAATTAGAAAGAATGTCATTATGGAGGGGCGACTACAATAAATATAATCAAGACGCCGATATGGCAGCCTCGCGAATACACTCGCTCCCCATGACGCCTACGTGTGCGGCACCGTATGGAAGGGGTTAAGATCACATATAGTTTTAGTACTCACTGTTTTCTCATTCAATTTGTTCCATGTATCTATTGCTCTGTTTGGAAAGCTGTTCTTTTTCAAATCTCTTCTGTAACTGTCCTTAATTTTCTTCTTGTGTCCTCTTGTGTTTCTTCTGTCCCATTTAAGTAGATCATCCCTATCAAGGATTTCCATCCCTTTCATAATTCTTTGCTCCAGAGTTAATAAGTTTAGTTTGTCCAATCTTTGTTCATATGTCAACTTGCTAAGTGTTGGTGCCATCTTCGTCAATACTCTTTGAATTCTTTCTAGTTTCTTTATGTTGTTTTTTTTGTACTGGGTGTCCGTAAGGACACCGCATATTCTAATTTTGGTCTTATCAGTGTAACTAGTATTCTCTTTACCATTTCCTTGTTCATGTAGTCAAAGGCAACTTTCATTGATCTCATTAAATTGTAGGTTTCTCCAACTATTTTGTTTACATGTTTGTCTGGTGTCATGTCATTAGAGATAATTACTCTTTGGTCTCTTTCTGATGCAGCCCGAAGGGGTTTCTCCCTGTCTTCTCCTTTTATGCAATGGGGGGACGGAGAAGGGGGGTCACCGATTTAATGAAGCGGCCTTGCTGTGGATGTACTGTGTCTTGTGACACTGCTTCTGACCCAGAGCAGTGGACAAGGTACAGGGATGACCCGTCATCTGGGAGGTGCTAAGATGGGAGGGAGGGTGGAGGGGTGTGGAGTGTATTCAGGGATGGAATGGGTGGAAATGATTTTATGCCTTTTCCTTTTTGGCTACCTCCCTTGTAAGGGGGAAAAAGCCTTGGTATATGTATGTATGCTCTTTCTGAGTTTACACTTGTAACTATCTTTGTTCAAATTTTGTATTGACTGGATATTCTGTTTTTACTTTTTCCAAATTCCATTATACTACATTTCTTAATGTTGAAATTCACTTTGTTCTTTTTACTCCATTTCCAGACTTTGTCCAGGTCTTCTTGAAAAGATTTGCAATCTTCTTTAGTCACTCTCTTCAATAGTTTCGCATGATCTGCAAAGAAGTTTATATAACATTCAATTCCTTCACCCATGTCGTTTATACATACATACATATACCAAAGGCTTTTTCCCCCGTACATGGAGGGTAGCCAAAAAGAAAAAGGCATAGAAACCACTCCCACCCATTCCATTCGCTACATATCCCACTCCCCTCCACCCTCCTCCCTCCCTCTTATCTTGGCACCTCCTGGATGACAGGTCATCCCTGCATCCTGTCCACTGCCCTGGGTCAGAAGGATTGTCGCAAGACACAGCACATCCACAGCAAGGCCGCTTCCTAAATTCAGCAAACCCCCCCCCCCCCTCTGTTCCCTCTGTCGAGGACTTCCATCCATTTCAAAATTCTGTAAATGGTCAGTAGATTTCCTCTTTCTCTCCTTTGCTCCAGGGTTGGTAGTTCCAGTTTGGCCAATCTTTGTTCGTATGCCAATTTAGAATGTGTTGATGCCATCTTTGTTGTTGCTCTTTGAATTCTTTCTTATTTCTTTATATTCTTTTTTGTACTGGGTGTCCATAGTGTTGCAGCATACTCCAATCTTGGTCTTATTAGCATGACAAATATTTTCTTTATTTTCTATTTTCTTCATATGATAGTTTTGAGAGTGTTGGTGCCAATTTTGTAATTGCTCTTTATATTCTTTCAATTTTTTTTTATACATTTTTTTGTACTTGGTGACCACATCGTTGCTGCATATTCCAATCTTGGTCTTATCAGAGTGATTAGTATTTTCTTCACCATTTCTTCATCCAGGTATGTAAATGCCACTTTGATTGTTCTTATTAAATTATAAGTTTCACCAAAAATCTTATATGTTTCTCAGGTGACATATTATTCATAACAATGACTCCCAGGTCCTTCTCATTTTCTACTTTTTTTATTCCTTCTTCTCCCAATTTATATGCTCCTGTTATTCTGTTTTTGCTTTTTCCAAATTCCATTATACTACACTTTTTTGTATTGAACTCCATCTCCCACTTCCTACTCCATTCCTGTACTTTATTTAGATCACTCTGTAGTGATTCACAATCTTCTTCCATGTTCACTTTTTTCAATAGTTTTGCATCCTCTGCAAAGAAGCTCATATAACTTTCAATTTCTTCATCCATATCATTAATATATATAGCAAACATTATTTGGGCCAAAACTGTTCCTTGTGGAACACCACTTATTACTTCATCCCAATTTGAGTGTTTGTCTCTTATCACTACTCTCATTTTTCTTCCTTGCAAAAAGTCTTCATCCATTTAAGCAGTTTGCCCTGTATTCCTCCTTCAGTTTCTAATTTCTTAAGCAACTTCTTATGTGGTACTTTGTCAAAAGCTTTCTTTAGGTCTAGAAATGCACAATCAGCCCATCCATCTCTTTCTTGTATTATATCTATTAGCCTTGAATAGAAACATATTAAATTGGTGACGCATGATCGTCCTTGTCTGAATCCAAATTGCCTTGGATTTAGCACGTTGTTTTTTTTCTAAATATTTTACCCATCTACTTTTGACAATTCTTTCACAAATTTGCTATTGTACTTGTTAGAGAGTCTGGTCTATAGTTGGTAGGGTCTTCTTTATTTCCCCCTTTATATGTAGGTACTATATTTGCTTTTTTCCAATCTTCTGGAACTTTTCCTTCTTTCAAGGAACTGTTTATTATGCTATGTATTTTGTCTGTCAGTTCATTCCTGCATTCTTTCAAAATCCAGTTTGCTATTTCATCTGGTCCATGCAATTTTCTGACATCAAGATTACTCAAGTGTTTCAATATTTCATTATTTGTTACTTCTATTTCTTCCATAGGGGGGACTTTCTCTTTCCATTCGATCTCTTCAGGTTATGTTCTCCCTTGTAAACACTTATTTAAAATGTTTGTTCATAATTACCGCCATTTCAATTTCCTCTGTGTATTCAACTCCTTGTCTTGATTTCTCCAAATCTTGTTTGTTTTTCAGTTTTTTGTTTACAAATCTGTAGAATAGTTTTGGTTGATCTTTACACTTTTCTATGACATCTTTTTCATATTTTCTTTTCCTCTCTGCATGTTTGTACAAATTCATTTCTATAACAAGTATATATTTTCCATTTTTCAGGCCTTTTGTCTTTTTTCCATCTGGTCCAAGCTTTGTTTTTTGTCTTTTAACTCCCTACAACTTTTGTTGTACCAGCATTTTACATATTCTTTTTCTTGTTTTTGTCTTGGGACATACTTTTCCACTCCTTTTTTATAATTTTTTGTCAAAATATTCCATTTCTCTTCCACTGTCATTTCTTCTTTGTATATTCCTTCCCAGTTTTCTTTTTGAAAGAATTCTCTTATTTTATCAAAGTTTGTTTTTTCATACATCATTCTTCCTTTTCTGTATTGTTCATTTCTTTTCATGTATTTTTCTTCATTTACAGTTCAATCAATATGTGGTCACTTTTACTTATTGGTGTTTTATATTCAATCTTTTCCACTATTCTAGGTTCAGATGTAATTATTAGGTCTAGTCTCGATGGCTCTTCTTCATTTCTATACCTAGTGTTCTCCTGTATCCACTGTGTCATTGTATTGTCAGTAATCATCTCAAGTAGAGCGTTTCCCCATGAGCCGTCTTCACCCTTTACTGTCATCTCTTCCCAGCAGACTTCTTTGCAATTAAAGTCGCCCATCATAACTATTCTTCCTCCATCTTCCTTTATCTTATTTAATGTTATCTTTGTGTCCTCTAACATACTTTTATGTTCACATTCTTCCCATGAGGCTGTTTTCGGAGGCACATAATTTATCACAAACTTTCTGCTCTTCTTATCTCTGTCTTCCACTTCAATCATAATCATCTCTACTGTATTCTTTCCATATGTGACACACCTCACGTTTATATCCTTCTTAGTCAGGAACATAACTCCACCCCCTTGTTTTGTTTCTCTGTTTCTAATCCAATAATTATATGTATCATGTCCTACACTGTTGGGTGGTAGTGGACCTTTTAATTTCGTTTCTACAATTCCCATTATGTCCGGTTCTTTTTCCTTCAGATAATCATTCAGCTCATTCAACCCTGTTATTAATCCATCTATATTTGTGTAAGACACTCTTAGTTTTCTGCCACTTCCATTGTGTTCTCTGTTTCCCTTTTGTTTTTCTCTAGTATGTCGAATTTCCTTACTTTCATATTCACTACTCTCCAATAGAATCTCTCTTTTTCTGACTCTGTTCTGTTCTCGTTTTTTTCCTTAGCTTCATGTCTTTTCTTTTTTTCCTCCTCTCTTTCCTCTTTATTCATTTCTCTTTTTATCCATACCTTTTTACATTGTTCACTTGTTGCTAGTTTCCCTGTTTTGGATAAGATATTCTCTGCCGTCGTTTGTGACCTGAATTTAATCTTAATTGGTCTGGTCTTATCTGTATTATACTTTCCGAGCCTAAACTTCTCTTCAATTTGTTTCATTATTTCTGGCTCATCTTCTTGAACTAATTTTAGTAAACTGCTTACTTTTTCATTTTCCTCTTTGATTCTTGTGGTTCTATCTGGGTTATGTTTCTCTTCCATTCCTAATATAATTATACATTTCTTTTTATCTGCTAGGTTTGACTATATTCTCCTTCTGTCTCATCACTTTAATAACTGAGTTTTCAGTTTGTTCCTTCATTTGTTGTTTGATTATGTCAGTAAATGCAACTTTACTGTTTTCTTGGATTTTTTTCCAACCCTCTTTGTTGTCCTTACTATTCCTCTTTAATTCTTCATTCTCCTCTTTTACTTCTTTTAACTGTCTTTTTAATTCTTCAATTTCATTAGTTAAGTATTTGTTCGCCTTCTCTAGTTCTTCCAATTTTTCAACTGTGCGCAATGTTGGTTACGTTACCAAACCTATCCTCCCAATGTTCAATCATCTTATCAAGTTTCTCCTCTAGTCTTGTCAATCGGGGGAGGTTGGTATCCCCCCCCACCCTCTTTAAATCCCTGGAAACTATTATCATCACCTTCCACTGTGCTGCTCTTATCTATACTCCTAGTATTTACATTTTTGTTGATCCCGTCCTCTCCAAAGTCATTGTCTTCAGTTCTCCTCTTGTTTACAAATCTCCTGGCCTCCTGGACCATGCCTCTCTCTTCCTCATTTCCTTCCATTTCCCTCAATATCCCTTGCCTTCTCCTTCTCTATCACTTCCCCACTATTCCACGAGCACTCCCCTTCCCTATAAATACAAAAAGGCACTTCCTGGACGTTGAGATCCACGTAGATTTTCCTTTTTCCTCGGAACACCAATTCTCGCCGTCCATTCGATGAAAGGGTGTGTGTGTGTGTATTTTACCTAGTTGTATTTTGCGGGAAGGGGAGCTATGCTCGTGGTGTCCCGCCATTGTATCTCGCAGTGTCTAGTTTGCTTTTAAACTCATGAATGGTTTTTGCGCATACTATTTCATTATCTATCCAGTTTGTTCCAAGTGTCCAAAACTCTGTGTGGAAAACTGTTTTTCTTCAGTTCTCTTCTATAGCTATGTTTTTTTATTTTCTTTCCATGTCCTCTTGTGTTTCTCTTGTCCCAGTAAAGTAAGTCCTCTCTATCAAGTATCTCTGTGCCTTTCATGATTCTGTAGATGGTCAATAGGTCACCTCTCTCTCTTCTTTGCTCCAGTGTTGGTAACTCCAGTTCAGCCAATCTCTCCTCGTATGATAGGTTTGCAAGTGCAGGTGCCATTTTTGTAGCTGCTCTTTGGATTCTTTCTATTTTCTTTATATTCTTTTTGGTACTGGGGGACCACAATGTCGCCGCATACTCTAGTCTAGGCCTTATCAATGTAACCAATATTTTTTTTATCATGTCTTCGTCCAAGTATGCAAATGCCACTTTTATTGACCTTGGCAAGTTGTAAGTCTCCCCGACAATTTTGTTAATCTGTTTATCATAGGACAAGTCGTTTGTGATAATTACTCCCAAATCTTTTTTGGATCCTACTTTCTTTACTTCCTTGGTTCCAATTGTATATTTTCCTGATATTCTGTTTTTGCTTTTTCCAAACTCCATTATGCTACACTTCTTAGTATTAAAGTCCACTTCCCATTTCTGACTCCAGTTCCATACCCTATTCAGGTCTTCTTGCAGTGCTTCACAGTCCTTATCAGTTTCTACTTTCCTTAACAGTTTGGTGTCGTCAGCAAAGAAGCTCATGTAACAGTTCATGTCCTTGTCCATGTCATTCATATAGATAGCAAACATTATTGGTGCCAGTACAGATCCTTGCGGTACTCCACTGATCACCTCTTTCCAATCTGAATATTTTTCTCTGAGCACTACTCTCATCTTTCTACCAATCAGGAAGTCCTCCATCCATTTTAGTAGGTTCCCTTGTATTCCTCCTATGTGTTCCAGTTTTTTTAGTAATTTTCTGTGTGGTACTTTGTCAAAGGCTTTTTGCAAGTCTAGGAATGCACAATCAGCCCATCCATTTCTTTCTTGCACTATGTCTATTACAAAGGATTACAAAGGCGGAGCATGCCGACAGGAGACCTTTTGGTTCATATCTAGGTCAGATGCGAAAAAAAATCATAATAAAATAATAAATAAAAACTATGATAATGTAAATAACAAATAAAATACATAAATAAATGCATAGGTATAGTTAAATAATAAACAAACAGGTAAATAGTAAATAATAATAAATTGACATGTAACTAATGATAAATGAAAATCAAACAGGCAAATGATAACAAAACAAAAACAAATAATATAAGATAAATTATAATCATTACAGCATCTTGCTTAGTTGTTTATCTAAATGATTCTTAAAGCTTCGAACTGAACTACATTGCAGTACCTGTGCAGGAAGTTTATTCCATTCATTAACTACATGGTTGGCAAAGTTATTTCTACCTACTTCCAAATTGAATCTATTTCCAGACAGTTTGAGACCATTGTTTCTTGCCTGATTCTCATTCAATGTGAAAATTTGGTCACTTTTGATGTTGTCAATTCCCTGTAGAATTTTAAAGACCTGTATCAAGTCACCTCTGAGTCTACGCTTTTTTAGTGAAAACAGATTCATATGTTTTAGTTGATTTTCGCATGATTTATTTTTTATATTTGGAATCAGTTTTGTGGCTCGCCGTTGTACTTTTTCCAGTCTGTCAATGTCTTTAATGAGATTCGGTGACCATACGGAAACAGCATATTCCAAATGTGGATGAACTAACGATTTATATAGTCCTAGAATCTTATTTGCTTTCTCAGAGGCTGAAATACACTGCTTGGATGATTTGAGGTCGTTACTGATAATTACGCCGAGATCTTTTTCACTTTCCACTTTTGTTAACGAATTTCCAAATAACTTATAATCGTACTTACTGTTATTTTTACCTATGTGCATTACCTTGCATTTACTTGTGTTAAATTTCATTAGCCACTTTTCAGACCATTGCTGTAATTTATCTAAATCTTCTTGAATATCTAATTGGTTTAAGTGATCATTTGCCATTCCGCTCATTTTTGTATCATCAGTAAATTTGGAAACAGTAGATTTTAGTCCATGGTCTATGTAATTTATATATACTATAAATAGAAGTGGTCCAAGAACGAAACCCTGAGGAACTCCACTTGTAACATTTTTCCATCTAGAAGTTTTTCCATTTAAAACAACTCTCTGTTTTCGACCATTCAACCAATTACTAGTCCAACTTAATAAGCTACCACTTATTCCGTGTAAAGCTAATTTAGTAAGTAGTCTTTCGTGTGGGACGGTATCAAAAGCTTTTGCAAAGTCTAGGTATATTAAATCTATATTGTTTCGTTTGTCATAATTCGAGATAACTGTGTTGTAGAATTTGAGTAAGTTAGTCACACAAGAACGTTTCCGTCTGAAACCATGCTGACTATCATTTATCAAACGGTTACTTTCTAAATGATGTTCGATAGTATCTCTGATGATAGTTTCCATTATTTTTCCTACAATTGAAGTCAAACTTATAGGCCTATAGTTATTTGGTTTCTTTTTGTCACCTTTTTTGAATATGGAAGTAACATTAGCTAGCTTCCATTCTCTTGGGACATCTCCGGATGTGATGGATTTCTTGAAAATATATTCTAATGGAACAAGAATCTCATTTTTCATTTCCTTTAAGATTCTTGGATGCCAACCGTCAGGCCCTGGTGTTTTATTAACTTTGAGTTTATCTATACACCTTTAAATGTTTTCTTTTGTTATATTTACCGTAGTGAGTAAGTTTACCCTAGACTTTTCACAGGTTTCAGTTTGGAGTTCACTTTGAGGTGTCTCGTTTATGAATACCGAGCTAAAATAATTGTTTAAGATATTACACATTCCTTCATTTGAATATTGAAGTTGACCGTCAGCAGATAATAGTGGACCAATGTGATTCTCTTTGGATTTATCAGCAATGTTCATTTCGTATTGTTGTTTTCTTTTTCTTATTGTCTTTTTTAAATCTCTCTGTATTGATACATAATTTTCATAGTCAGTAGATGCACCCGAGCACTTACATTTCTTATAAGCCTGTCTCTTTTTAGCAATACTTTTTTCAGTTTCTTTGTCGAGCCACTTTGGGCAAGCCTGATTTGAGGGACGTCTGTCCTTAAAAGGAATGTAAGTATGAATCATCTTAGTGAGCGTATATTGAAATATTTCCCACATCTGATCTACAGGTCTTTCGCTTAATTTTGCCTCCCAATCTGTAAGCTGAAGCTCCTGACGTAGTCCTATGAACTGAGCTTTACTGAAATCGGGTATTTTAGAAACACAAGTATCTATTCTAAAAAAATTTAGGGGTTTGAATCTAAGTTGTGATCACTATTTGCAACAGTTTCACCGACTTCTACATCAGTTACCATGCTTTCGCGGCTAGTGATCAATAGATCGAGTAAGTTTCCATATCTTGTGCGCTCTTTTATATGCTGAATTAAGTAATTGTCACCAAGAAAATCAATCAAGCGACTACCTATATGGCTATGTTCAAGAGTCATCCAATCAATGTCAATAAAATTGAAATCACCCATTATCAATAAATCCCGGTTGCAGAAACTAGACAGTTCCTGAAATAACAGTTTGTCGTCTGCTGATGATAATGTCTTTGGCCTATGTATTACACCTATATTCATTTTTTGTCCATTTGTTTGGGTTAACTCAACCCACAAACTATCATATGCATCCTGTTTCACTTTCTCTAAAACACAAGCATGAACATTATTTTTAACGTACAACAGAACACCCCCACCTTTCTTGTGGTTTCTATCCTGATGAAAGTGTTTAAATCCTGCAATATTAAATTCAACTTCGAACTCTGTACCATTTAACCATGTCTCAGTTATTCCTATCACATGGAGATTTTCGCTTATGACATACACCTGTATTTCTTGAAATTTGTTCCTAATACTATGAGCATTAAAGTACATGGTTTTAAGAAACTCGTGATTATTTCTTTTTGACACATTTTGAGTTTCAATATCATGTCTTACATTATCATTTTGTTTTTTATTTATACCTTGCTCTATATTATTATTTGGTCCTTCATTGACATTCAATGCCTCACCAACATTTCTCCCATCAAAATTAAAATTAACATTACCCCCATCACGGACATCTGGTCGATCATGGTCATCCGATCTCTTTTGTACATTTTGTCCCCCCTACGTCACCATGATTCACACCGGCCTCCCGTCGTTCATTCACATTATGTCTGGCATCCTTTCCTAAAATTATATTTTGTCCTCCAGTGACATTATATCCTGTGATATTTTTTCCTCCAATATAATTACATCCCATCATGGTCTTTTGCCTTCCACTGTCATTACATCCCATCATGATATTTTGGCCTTCATTGACATTCTGTCCAGTATCCCTTCCTAAAATTATATTTTGTCCTCCACTGACATTATATCCTACCGTGATATTTTCTCCTCCATTATTAGCCTTGAGTAGAAGCATATTAAGTTTGTGGTGCATGACCTTCCTTGTCTGAACCCGAATTTTCTTGGGTTTAATATGTTGTTGTCTTCCAGATGTTTTACCCATCTATTCTTGATGATTTTCTCACAAATTTTGGCTATAGTGCTTGTTAGTGATACTGGCCTATAGTTGGTCGGTTCTTCCTTGTTTCCTCCTTTATATATTGGTACAATGTTAGCATTTTTCCAGTCATTAGGTATCTTTCCTTCTTTGAGTGAACTATTTATTATGATGTGCATTTTGTCTGTTAGTTCTTCTTTGGATTCCTTTAGAATCCAATTTGCAATACCATCCGGGCCATGTGATTTTCTGACGCCCAGTTTTGATAGATGTTCTGATATTTCTTTTTGTGATATTGTGAACTCACTCATGTGGGGAGATTGCTTGTTATTATCTACGTCCCAATTTTGTATTTTCTCTCTGGTGAAGACAGATTTAAAGTGGTTGTTCATGACTTCGGCCATCTCTAATTCTTCTGTGTATTCTATATTTCCTTGGCGTAGTTTCACCATTTCCTGTTTGTTTTTAAGTTTACCATTCACATACCAATAGAGTAGCTTGGGTTGATCTTTGCATTTATCTATAATATCCTTCTCATGGTTCCTTTTTTCCTCTCTTCTCACATTAACATACTCATTTCTATAGTTTATATAAATTTGCCATTTGCTTTGTTTTTTGTCTTTTCTCCACCTTTTCCAAGCTTTGTCCCTTCTGTCTTTTGCCTCACTGCATCTTTTGTTGAACCAACATTTAATGTACTCTCTCGCTTTTGTCTTGGTACATGCCTGTTTACCCCTTCATTGTAATTATCCATCAATATATTCCATTTCTCTTCCACTGTTGTCTCTTCCATATAGAATTTTTCCCAGTTTGCATTCCGGAAGAATGTCTTTAGTTTTGCAAAGTCTGTTTTGTTGTACATCAATCTTCCTTTCCTATGCTTTTCGTTCCTCTCCATGTCTATTTCTTCCTTTAGTACAGTTTCGATGAGTACATGGTCACTCTTTCCAATTGGTGTCTTGTACTGGACTTTGTCCACTATTTCAGGTTCTGTTGTAAATATTAAATCTAGTTTCGATGGCTCTTCATTGTTTCTGTACCTTGTGTTTTCACTGACCCATTGGGTCATTGTGTACTCCATGGTCATGTCTAGCAGTACGTTGCCCCACAAGTCATCTCCTCGCACTGTCATGTTGTCCCAACAAATTTCTTTGCAATTGAAGTCCCCCATAATTACCAGGTTACCCTTACCCATTAGTATCTCATTTAGTGATTTTCTTGTATCTTCTAGCATTTTTGTATGTTCGTTCTCTTTCCAAGCATTCATTTTTGGGGGCACATAGGTCACCACAAACTTTCTACTTTTCATATTCTTGCCTTCGACTTTTATCATGATCAGTTCAACATTACCTTTGCCCTCTGCAATTTTTGTCACCTTTAGGTCTTTCTTGGCCAAGAACATGATTCCTCCTCCCTGTTTCTTGTCCCTGTTTTTTACCCAGTAATTGTGTAGGCCTTGTCCAATAACGATGGATGGTATTTCACCTCTTAGTTTAGTCTCTACAATTCCCATTATGTCTGGTTTTTCTTCTAACATTAATGTGTGTGTGTGTATATACAGTATATATATATATATATATATATATATATATATATATATATATATATATATATAATATATATATATACTGTATATATTTACCTAGTTGTATTATATGGGAAGGGAGCTATGCTTGTAGTGACCCATCTTTGTATCTTTCAGCATCAAGTTTGTTCTTAAATTCTTGAATAGTATTTGCACACACTGTTGCCTTATCTAATTTATTCCAGATATCCACCACTGTGTGTGGGAAGCTGTTCTTTTTCACTCTTCTAATATTATCCTTTTTTATTTTATTTTCATGTCCTCTTGTTTTTTTTCTTTCACACTTTTATAAATCATCTCTATCTAGGACTTCCATTCCTTTCTTGATTATATAGTCAGTAGATCTCCTCTTTCTCTTCTTTGTTCCAGAGTTCGTAGTTCCAAATTGGTCAATCTTTGTTCGTATGTCAATTTAGAGAGTGCTGGTGCCATCTTTGTCGTTGCTTTTTGGATTCTTTCTAATTTCTTTATATTCTTTTTAGTACTGGGTGTCCATAGTGTTGCAGCATACTCCAATTTTGGTCTTATCAGTGTAACTAATATTTTCTTGACCATTTCCTCATCCAAATAGTCAAAAGCCACTTTCATCAACCTTAGTAAGTTGAAGGTTTCTCCGACTATTTTATTGATATGTTTGTCTGGTGACATGTCTTTGCTGATAATTACTCCTAGGTCCCTTTCCAAGCTCACTTTTTTTACTTCACAAATTTTATAATTCCTCGATATTCTATTTTTACTTTTTCCAAACTCCATTATACTACATTTCTTGATATTAAAGTTCACTTCCCACTTTTGACTCCATTTCCAGATTTTATTTAGGTCTTTCTGTAGTGATTCACAATCTTCCTCTGTACTTATTTTCTTTAGTATTTGCATCATCTGTGAAGAAGTTCATATTACATTCCACACCTTCATCCATGTCATTTATGTATATGGCAAACATGATCGGGGCCAATACTGAACCTTGCAGGACACCACTTATCATTTCTTCCCAGGTTGAGTATTTGTCTCTAATTACTGCCCTCATTTTTCTCCCAGTCAAGAAGTCTTACATTCATTCCAATCATTTTCCTTTAATACCACCTATTGATTCTATTTTTATCATCATTTTTTTATGTGGTACTTTATGAAATTCTTTTTGTAGATCTAGAAAAGCACAGTCCGCCCATCCACCCCTTTCTTGTATTATTTCTATTAGTCTAGAGTAGAAGCAAATCAAGTTTGTGGTACATGATCTTACTTGTCTAAATCCAAATTTATTTGGATTCAGTATATATATATTTTTTCTTCCAGATGTTTAACCCATCTACTTTCGATAAATTTTTCACATATTTTTGCTATTGTGCTTATAAGGGAGACCAGTCTGTAGTTAGTTGGACTTTCTTTGTCCCCTCCTTTATATATTGGTACAATATTTGCATTTTTCCAGTCCTGTGGTACATTTCCCTCTTTGAGTAGTTAATTATCTCGTATATTTTGTCCATCAATTCATCTATGCAATCTTTTAATATCCAGTTTGCAATTCCATCTGGACTGTGTGATTTTCTGACATCAAGGTTTTTTATTTGGTCTCTAATTCCCTTCTGTGTCACAATTATTTCTCTCATTGGGAGGTATTTTCCTCTGTATTTCCTAACAGTTTTGTGAACTTTCAATTATGAATACTGATTTGAAATGTGTGTTCATAATTTCAGCCATTTCTACATCTTTATATTTGTAATTCCCTTGGTGCAGGCTTACTATTTCTTGTTTGTCTTTTATTTTACCATTTACATACTTGTAAAATAGTTTAGGTTCTTCGCATTTTTCTATTATGTCCCTTTCATAGTCTCTCTTTTCTTCTCTATGTATACATAATCATTTCTTAGTTTGAGATATGTTTGCCACTTACTCATTTTGTTTATATTTTTTCCATCTTTTCCAAGCTTCTCTTTAGCCTCACTACATTTTTTATTGTACCAGCACTTAATGTATACCCTTTCTTGCTTCTGTTTTGTTACATATTTCTTTATTCCCTCATTGTAAATTTCTTTTAGTATGTTCCATTTCTCTTCCATCTTTCTTTCTTCATTTAAGAAGTTTTCCCTATTTGCATTTTGAAAGAATTTCTTGAGTTTCTCAAAATCTTTGTTGTACATCAATCTTCCTTTTCTATGTTTCTCATTTCTTCTCAAATCCATTTGTTCTTTTAGTTTGAACTCTATTAGTAAGTGGTCACTCTTCCCAATTGGGGTTTGTAATCAGTTCTGTCCACAATTTCAGGCTCTGGTGTATTAAATCTAGTCTTGATGGTTCCTCATTGTTCCTGTATCTGGTATTTTCCTTTAGCCATTGAGTCATTGTATATTCAGTGGTCATATCCAGTAGTATGTTTCCTCAGAGGTCTTCTCCATCCTTCACTGTCATTTCTTCCCAACATATTTCTTTTGAGTTAAAGTCACCCATAATTATTATATTTCCTCCTTTCAGTAAATCAGTAAGTACATTCTTTGTGTCTTTCAACAGTTTGGAGTGACCACTCTCTGTCCAAGACTGTGTTTTAGGGGGTACATACATTACTACAAATTTTCTACTTTTCATGTCACTGTTTTCAACTTTTATCATAATCAATTCCATTTTTTTTTCTTCTGTTATTTTGGTCACATTTAAGTCTTTCTTAGTCAAAAATATTACTCCACCCTGTTTTTCCTTTCTATTTTTCATCCAATGGTTGTATAGACCTTATTCCAGTGTTTGGTGGTAGAGGAGTTTTTAATTTTGTTTCTACAATTCCCATTACATCTGGTTTTTCTAATGCCAGTTTGTGTTTTGGAAATTTTTTCTTAGTTTTACAAAATCAGTTTCATTGTACATCAATCTTCCTTCTCTATGCTTATCATTCCTTCCTACATTTTGTTCTTTTTTCTTTTAATTCAAACTCTATTAGTATATGGTCACTCTTTCCAATTGGTGTTTTATACTCCATTTTGTTCATGATATCTGGTTCAGAAGATAATAAGTCTAGTTTAGACAGTTCCTCATTGTTTCTATATCTAGTATTTTCCTTAACCCATTGTGTTAAGGTGTATTCGATGGTCATATCCAGTGAGATGTTGCTCCAAAGTTCTTCTCCCCTTTTACTATCATTTCTTCCCAGATTATATCCTTTGCATTAAAATCACCCATAATTACGATGTTACCACCCTCTTTCAGTAACTCATTTAGCGCATTCATTGTGTCTTCCAGTAATTTAGGATTATCACTATCAGACCAAGCCTGTATTTTTGCTGGCACATACAATGCTACAAATTTTCTGCTTTTCATATTTTTGTTTACAAGTTTAACCATAATCAATTCCACATTATCTTTGCCTTCATTTATCTTTGTCACATTTAAACTCTTTTTGGTCAATATCATGACACCTCCCTGCTTGTCTGTTGTATTTTTTGCCCAGTGGTTGTATAGACCTTGTCTCACCATACTTGTTGATAGAGGGCCTTTCACTTTTGTCTCCACAATTCCCATAATGTCAGGTTTCTCTATTTCTAGATAGTCGTTTAGTTAATTAATTCCAGAGATCATGCCATCAATATTTGTGTATGCCACTTTTAGTTTCATATTTTCTTCTCTTTTTTGGTTTAAATTTCCATTTTTTTTATGTACCATTTTTTCAGTCTCAAGTCCAGTACTCTAGAAAAAAAAACTAATTTTTTCCATCTGTGTTCTTTTCTCATTTCTATCATTGGCTCCAATTCTGAGAGCCTTGTCTTTCTCTTTTTCCTCATCACTCATTTCCTTTTTTATCCATATATGTTTGAATTTCTTGCTGTTTGCTAATTTAACTGCTTTCGATAATACCTCCTCGGCTATCATTTGAGTTCTTAGTTTTATTTTCAGAGGTCTATGTTGTTTTTCTTTTGAATATTTGCCTATCCTGTGAATTTCGTCAATTTCTTTGTCAAAATTTTGCCCTTCGTCCTGTATTTCTTTCAAAATTTCCTTAGCTATTTCCTTTTCCTCCTTTTCTCTCTGGTATTTATACACATCATGTTTTTCTTGGATACCATGGACCACAATGCATTTACCTTTGTCAACTGTATCTCTCACCCAATTTTCCTTTTCTTTAATTACTTTCATAACTGTTTCTTTTGTATTTTCCTCCATCTGCTTTTGTACTATTTCTCTAAAAGATATATATATTTTTTTCCTGTTCTTGTTTCATTTGAATTTTTATTTGAGGTCTGTTTCTTTAATTGACTCTTCCACCTTTCCGATCACTACCTGTAATTGCTCTTTGATTTCCTTTTCCAGTTTTTAATTTTTAATTTTTGTCCACATTTTTCATTCTTTTACTTTTCTCTTTTGAGGATATCAGTTTCGCTCTTTAGGTCACTTAATTCTTTAATCATTTGCTTGTTACTGTTATGCAATGTAATCAATTTCCCATGTATATATGTGTATATATATATATATGTATATATGTATGTATATATATGTATATATATATATATGTATATATATATGTATGTATATATAAATATATACGTATATATATATATATATATATATATATATATACAGTCGTACCTCGGTACTCGACCGCCTCTATACTCGACCAAATCGGTGCTCGACCAAAAAATTCGAGTAGAAAATGCATCGGACCTCGAACAGATTTTCGGTACTCGACTAGCTCGAACAGCGGGTAAGCGTCAGTTCGACTCAGACCGCCAGCGGAGTAAGACGTACGCAGTTTGTTCGAGTATTTCTTCCCAGATTTAAACTTTTTCGTGTTGCTCTAGCCCTTAATAATGGGTCCAAAGAAAGACAGTGATAAGGGGAAAATTGGTTTCGGTGTTCGAACAAATCGGTGCTCGACCACCACCTCAGAACGGATTATGGTCGAGTACCGAGGTACGACTGTATATATATATATATATATATATATATATATATATATATATATATATATATATATATATAGTGAGTCTTCCTTATACGGTAATTCTTTATCCAGTAAATTCACAGTTATGGTATTTGGTAATTACTACCCTCGATTCTATCTATGTTAAGAAAAATTCACAGATTCGGTATCTGCTCATGTTTTGAAGAGGAAAGAGCAGGGAGAAGGTGCGTCTGCCATATCCTATTATTACATGTTATAATGGGTTCGGTATACGGTAATTTCAATTTGCGGTAAGGTTTTCAGGAACGCATATGTACTGTATAACGAGGACTTACTGTATATGTATATATATATATACATGAATATATATATATATACATAGATATATATATATATATATATTTATAGAGTACATACATATATATACAGTGGCCGCAAAAAAAAAGTTACATTTTCACCGCAAATAAAAATGTTACACGCGGCGCGACGTAACAAAAGAATTCTGGTCTGAGCCACAAGTGTAGTGGGCGGATCTAGCTATGACGTAGTCCCCTCCCTCACCCCCTATACCCCTCCACCGCAACATCTCACACCTCATGAGCCCGCAGAGCTCGTCGAGTAAAGATTGCCCATACGCTGCTCTCAATCACGCCATTTTTTCACTTGACACCCAACTTTGGCCGCCTATATTTCCACTTCCACCAGGCACAATGGTTAAAAATCAACTTTCCCTGGAACAGAAGAGCCGGGCCTTGTCCCTGATAGAACAAGGAGTATCTGTGATACGCGTGGCGGCGGAACTGCAAGTGTCAAGAATGACCGTTTACCGCCTGAAGAAAGCTGGTGATGCTCTGCCCCCGGCACGACACCGCGACGGAAGGAGGGCTCTGGCAGACCACGGAAGACATCAGCACGCACAGACTTCATTCTAAAGAAAGAAGTGAAGGCAGACCCCGGAATAACAGCCTTAGAACTGAAAGAAAAGCACCCGAAATTGCTCCAGGACGTCACAGTGAGAACCGTGCAGCATCGACTACAAAAGGACCTAAAATTACCATCACGTCGGGCCGCCAAGAAACCTCTGCTGACTGATAAGATGAGGAAGAAAAGGCTGCAGTTCTGTAAGAATTACCGACACTGGACATCAGACGACTGGAAGAAGGTGATGTTTAGTGATGAGAGTACGTTCCGGCTCATCAGAGGAACTTCAAAGCTGGTCCGCCGCCCCAGTAATGTCTCCCGCTACGACCCAAAATACACCGTCAAGACTGTTAAACATCCTGACAGCGTGATGGTGTGGGGCGCCTTCACTGGAAATAATGGTAGAGCTGGCTTGTATTTCCTCCCCAAGAACGTCACAATGAAGTCTGCCAACTACATCGAGGTTTTGCGAAACCACATGCTGATTTTCTGGCGGATCCATGACTGCAACTTTTTTATGCACGACGGAGCCCCAGCACACAAGTCCAAAGCAGTGAAGGATTTCCTGGAAACCAACAAGATTGATGTTCTGGAGTGGCCTGGTAACTCCCCTGACCTGAATCCCATTGAAAACGCATGGAATCAGATGAAAAACATCCTGGAGAAGGAACGACCCAGCACCATACCCGACCTGAAGGAGGCGCTGAAGAAGCACTGGGCCTCGATGGACCTACAGTATTTCGCCAACCTCGCCACTTCGATGCCCAAGAGGATCGAGATGGTGATCAAGAATAAGGGCCACATGACCAAATATTAATTTTGTATATATAATGTAAGCTTAAAAGGCAAATAAAACCCATTTAACATGTACTTTTGTGTTTAGTTATCCAAAAAATCTTAGTGTACCATTTTTTTTTGCGGCGACGGTATGTGTTCCTTAAGGCATATTGAATTATATGTGACAGCAAATTGGGTTCTGGTGAGTTTTCAATAAAGATATCTCAAAATTGACATATGAACACAGATTGGCCAAACTGGAACTACCAACTCTGGAACAAAGAAGAGAAAGACGAGATCTACTGGCCATTTTCAGAATCATGAAAGGCATGGAAGTCCTTGACAGAGAAGATTTATTAAAGTGGAAAAAAAGAAAAACAAGGGGACATGAAAAGAAACTCAAAAAGGATAATTATAGAAGAGATCTGAAAAAAATATATAGTTTCCCACACAGAGTGGTGGATGTCTGGAACAAATTGTATGAAACAATAGTATGTGCAAAAACATACAAGAATTTAAAGAATAAACTAGATGCTGAAAGATACAAAGATGGGTCACTTTGAGCATAGCTCTCTTCCTGTAAAATACAACTAGGTAAATGCTAGGTAAATGATTGCATCTCATGACGCCCACACAGGCATCATTATATGGAAAAAGTTAACCCAGCACTCACCAATCATCACTTGTGTGGACATTTGGGCCCAGAACATAAACCCACTTTGGGAATTGGTGGCATTTTATGTCCTGGGCCAATTTCTCAAGTGGGTTTATGTCCAGGGCCTAAATGTGTGCATATTTACCTAGTTGTATGCATTAGAAAAAATTTGACGCAGCCTGAAGGGATTTCTCCCCGTCTTCTCCTTTTCTGCATGAGGGGACGGAGAGGGGGGGTTGCCAGATCTATAAAGCGGCCTTGCTGTGGATGTGCTGTGTCTTGCAACACTGCTTCAGACCCAGGGCAGTGGACAGGATGCAGGGATGACCCATCATCCAGGAGGTGCCAAGATAAGAGGGCGGGAGGAGGGTGGAGGGGAGTGGAATATGTAGGGAATGGAATGGGTGGGAGTGGTTTCTATACCTTTTTCTTTTTGGCTACCCCCCATGTAAGGGGAAAAAAGCCTTTGGTATATGTATGTATTAAATGGGAAGGGTTGGAGAGTGTTGGGTTGCCCTAGGTGTATAGATAGATTGATAGATGAAAAATTTAGGTAACAATTACATTTTATATTTTTTTCTTCTGCAGAAGGATTCTAAAATTGATATCACAAATCAATGATCAGGCCTCTCCAGCAGCACCAAAGCAAAAAAATTTGTAAGTATACACAGCCATTAGAAAATTATTAATATATATATATATATATATATATATATATATATATATATATATATATATATATAAATATATATATAAATATATATACATAAATATATATATATATATATATGTGTGTGTGTGTTTAAATATGTATTTATGTATAAGTATGATTTGTTCATTATAGATTATATGCTGGCCAATAAGATGCACATGCATTTAAGACACACACCCTATTTTATTTACCTATTCACTCATTTTTCTTTTATATATTTCATATATTGATCTAATTTTTTTTTTTTATTTATTTATTTTTTTTTTTTTTATAGATGAGGTGACTGAGAAGTATGATAGGGGTTACTAGGTTGGGTAGAGTGAGAAATGAGGAGGTGAGGAGAACATGGATGGAAAGGGGGTTAGGAGATAGAGTTGATGAAAGAGTATTAGAATGGTTTGGACACATGGAAAGAATGAGTGAGGAAAGATTAACCACTTCCATACGGTGATGCCTACATAGGCGGCATGAGGAGCAAATGGGTACTCGATGTTGCCGACGTCGCCATCTTGATTATATTTATTGTAGTTGTACCTACGTAATTTTCATTCTAAACTGGCTTCATCAGTTTTCTATGGTTATTAAAATACATGGGTGAAAGAGAACAAACGATTGAGCACTGACTTTATTTTTTATAATGCGATTATTATGATGCAACATCGCATATCGGGCAGCTAATGCTGCCAGACGTGTGATGTGCCCCGTAGTGAAGAGGTTAATAAAAGAGGTGTGGAAGGCAGAGGTGGAAGGAGTGAACATGTGGGGGCAAACAAGGATGAGATTGATGGGATAAAAGTGGCATTCAGAAAGAGGGGAAAGTCTGTTGGGCTTTGCATTCAGCATCTGAATGGGATGCTGTGTTATGAAGGGAACACATTGTACTTTGTCTAGGGCGTTGTCTACAATCCTAGGTGTTGTGGGAGTTTGATTTGTGGATATTGCACCAATTGATGCTGAGGTTGTTATTTATAGGTACTCTTGGGTTGCGGGGGTTAGGGGGGCTTGGAGTGTTGTTGTTGTTGTTGTTGTCATTCCCTAGACTGTCTGTCCGAGCAGTCCCGTCTCCCCAAGGAATGCCACAGCCGAAACTGGGTTTTCCCACAAATCCTTTATAGAGTGTATGTTGTGTTGTTTGCGTGCATGATTGTGTATAATGCAGTCTTCCATTATGTGTTGTATGGTATGGGGTGAAGTGTTACATCCTGGGCAGCTGTTCACAGTGCGGTCATCCAGCCTCTTCTGGTAGCTTAGAAGTGCTGGGTGGTGGCCGCACTGCAGTCTGGCCAGGTGGACTCTGTCCTTTCGTGGGAGAGAGGATTCAGAAGGGTGTATATCAGGGGGTCTGGCATGCAGCAGTGTGTTGTCTTTCAGTGTGTTAATGGAGCAGTGAGTGATATGATTATGAATATGTTTCCGGAGGCTGGTATTTGGTGGTTGTGGAGGAAGAGAAGAGAGTATCTGTGTGTGATACAGGTCTTTGGGTATTGTTTTAATGTTTCTTGGTGTGTGTGGGTGTTCTGCTATGTAGTGTAGCGGGTGTGATGTGTTTGTGGTGGCTGCGGCAAGTGTTTGTGTGCCTCTCATGTCGAGGTGGTCCTTGACTTTGAGGACTTTGGTTTCATGGTTTAAATGGCCTGTAGGTGTTGTATTTGTGCAGCCTGTAATTGTTTTTAGGGCTTTTTTTTTGTATGATTTGAAGGGTGTTGTGGTGTGTCTCACTGAGATTAGGAGTCCATGCAGGACTCGCATAATTCATCACTGAGCGTATGCATTGTTTGTATATTGTTGTATTAGTTTCTTTGTTTTGTCCAAATGTTGTTCCAGCGATTGACTTAAGTGCATTAAGTCTAGGTGTGCATTTGTTTTTTATGTTTGTGATGTGATGTTTGAAAGACATGGATGTATCGTATGTTACACCAAGAATTTTCGGTGTGTTTGTGTGTGGTATTAGAGTGTTGTTGATGTAGAGATGAGGTATGTATTTGTGTTCTTTTGTCCAGTTGGTGAGAAGTGTTGCTGTGGATTTGGTTGGAGCTATTTTGAGTCTGTTTGTGATGAACCATGTGTTGAGTGTATCAAGGTATGGCTGGATTATTTCTGCAGCTTTGTCTGTGTTACGATGTGTGCATGTGAATGTTATATCGTCTGCATAGGAAGAGATTTGTATTTCTGAGGTGTCTGGTGTGGGTAAGTCATGCATGTATAGATTAAAGAGTGTGGGGGATAGAACAGAGCCCTGTGGTATTCCATTCTTAATGTTTCTGATGTGCGACGATTGGCCATTATATGGCATGTAAGCATTCCTACCTGCCAGATAATTGGCCAGCCATCTTTTGGTATTATTGTGCATGTCTGTGTTATATATTTTATTTGTTAGGTTGTGGCGGGGGATAGCATCAAAAGCTTTACTAATATCTAATGTTATAAGAAGTGTTTTGTGGTGGGGCCTATCTGAATTGATGCCATCTAAAATTCTTTGTGTGAGGTTTATCAGAAGAGTGTTTGTGGAGTGTAGTGGCCTAAAACTGTGTTGTGAGTCAGCAAGGGGAATATGTGGTGTGACAAGTTTAAGTATTAGGCATTCAATGACTTTAGAGGGGTTGCAGAGAAGTGTGATTGGGTGGTGCGATGTTGGGGTTGTTGGGTCTTTGTTCAGTTTTGGAATGGTGATTATTTTACCATGCTTCCAGATGTCAGGTATAGTGTTGTGTGAATAGCTGTAGTTTGCAATGTTTGTGAGTGCGTGTATACCTTGTGGTCCAATGCGTTTTAGGTGGATGTTACTTATGTTATCAGGGCCACAGGCAGATGAGTGCTTGAGATTATGTATTATGTGTTTTGTGTGACTGTCTATGAAGGGTGTATAGTCTGAGTCTGTGGGAAAGTCTTTCTTACGTCGAATAGTGCATCGGTCGTCAGGGTGAGAAGTGAGATGGCTTGTCTGTGCAAAATGATTTATGAGTGTGTTTGCTTGTTGTCTGTTTGAGGGTAGATTGTCTGTTGTTGTGATTATTGCTGCGTGAGAGCGTGTTGTGTTACTGTTGGATAGTGTAATGCTGTTGAGTGTTTTGTACAATTTGCTGGTGTTTGTTTTGTGATCAAGTGTATTGATAAAGTTTTGCCAATTTTGTGTTTTTTGTTTGTGTATTTTATTGGCAATCACAGTGTTTAGTGTTTGTATTTGGTCTGCTATGTTTTGAGGGATAGGTGTGGGGGTATTGTGTTTAAGTGTGTCTCGTTGTCTGATGAGGCCTTGGATTTCTGGTGTGAAGTTGGGGTTGTGTGATTTTCTGTTGCCTCTAGGGATGTATCTCTTGTCTGCGTTTTGTATGATTGTATTAAAAGTGTGCACAGCATTGTTTATGTTTGTGATTGGTGTACTGTTAAGTGTTTCAAAATGTTGTTCTGTCTCTTCAGTAAAAGCTTTCCAGTTAGCTCTCTTGTAATTGGTGTATGTGTGTCTGTGGCCAACTGGGGTGCATCTTGTTTTGGTGGTGATGATGATTGGAAGGTGGTCAGAACCAAGGGTTCCGACCACTCTCCATGATGTTTTTGGCTTTAGGCAGGGGGAGCAGAAGGTGATATCAGGAGAGGAGGGAGTGTATAGGGCTTGGTGTGGGATATGTGTATGATTATGTGTGTTGTTCATGATAGTCAATGAGTCAAACTGAGTCTGTATATCAAGCCCTCTGTCTATGTCAGGGTTGTCGACATACCAGGCAGATGACTTGGCGTTGAAGTCACCACCCATGATCAGGTTGGGGATTGAGGCTAGTTGGCTAAATTGAGGCCTGAGGGTGTTTGGAACTGTGGGGGATGATTGGGGGGGAATGTACATGTTAACTATTGTCAGTGTTGATTTGTTGCCTGTGCAGATTCGAATGGATTGGATTTCTGTAGTGTTATCTGTGGTAGGGAGGAGAATTTTGGTTGTGGCACTTGTGTCCACAATACAGATGGAGTGGTGGATCAGGGTGATGAGTCCACCGCCATTGCCGTCAGTCCGATCTTGTCTGATAGTGGTGTAATTATGAAATGATGGTGTTTTGTGTGAGTGTCTTACTTTTGTTTCTTGTAGAATTGCAATGTGTATGTTGTGTTGTTTAAGAAAGTGTTTGAGTTCATGTTTTTTCGTGTTAATACCGTCAATGTTGTGTTGTAGTATGTTGATGTTATGTGTCCTGTATGTGTTGTATGTTGCCGTTTGGGGTTGAGGTTGGGGTGTTAATGGGGAAGGTATAGGATCTGGGTTAGAGGGGGGGAAAGGAGAGATTGGGGACAAAGGAAGGGGAGTACTGATTGGGGATAAGGGCAAAGGGAAATTGGAAGTGGGTAAGGGTGCTGGCTGTGGTTGGGGAGGTGGGAGTGGGGTTACTGGAGGGCAGGTAGAACATGTCCAAGTGTTTGTGTATTGGTTTGTGTCAGCAAGTGTTGTACAAGTGAGGTGGGCCCAGTTTTTGCACATATTGCATTGAACTGAGCCCTTTGTCTGTCTGCTCGAGGTAATGGGTTTAGAGCATGTTGGGCATGTGTATTTTGTGGTGGGCCAAGGATTGCTCTCTACATCTCTGGCTAAAAGTAGAAGAAGAGGGGTGATCGCCAAAAAAATCACCCCTCGGTGCAGAAAAAACATAACATTGCATGTTGAGGAAAAGGATTGTGGTACTCCCCAAGGCAGTCGTAGCTCCTCTTGGGGATCGGTGCCACCTGCGTAGAGCTGGTGGCCAGGGCTGGTTGCCGCCGTTTGGCCCCCAACTCTTGGGGTTGGGGGTTGGTCCCACGACATAGATGCTGCGGCTCCAGGACGTAGCGGTGTTGTTAGTTTGGGGGGTGTTGGGGGGGGTGTCGGCTTACATTGCCCCATGCTCCATTTGTGTTATTGATGTTCATAAAGTTATGGTCTACTGATTTGACTAGGTTCCTAGCTGCAGAACGTGATCGGGTATTTTGTGACCTTGTAAATATTTTTATACATGTAAGTCAATGATGAAAGAAAAACAGATATATATATAAATATATATGCACAAAGATAAAAAAAAAAAGGGTATATTACTTGTTCATCGTTCCAAAGGTGGTTCCTATAGGGCAAGGAGTAGATTGTTGGTTTGTGCTGTTGATGATGTTCAACCTAAAATGTTTTTATAATTAGTTTTATGTATATATAAATTTCTTCCTCACCTTCAAAGAAAATTGAAATCCAAGATGAAGTATTCTTAGAATATGAGAATATGCATGTGTATATATATATATATATATATGATTATAATTTAGCTAAAAAGGGGCATTTTTTAAATTTTTATATATAAATGTGTTTGACTGGAAGACAGTTACTTGTGCTGCAGACTGTTGAATTTGATAGGTGGTCTTGGGATGATGTGGAGAGCCAGGTGGGTAGTTAATCACATAGGGGGTGGTGCCGAGGGTGTAGTAGCAGGGTGATCTGTCGGTTAGATGGGCGACCCTGTTGTCCTGTTCAGTTGATTCGGCACCACCTTGAGTTTCTTTTCTGGGAGGAGAGGTGGGGAATTTGGTTACACGTTGTCTATGTTGCCCAAGGAGGAAATAAAATTGTTTGTTGTAGCGGTGTTGATTGTGACAGCTCACAAATTTTGCTGGATTGTGGCAACTGATACATTTGGGCTATGTCCACACAATGTGTTCAAGCAAACTCTAACTAAATAACTGATTTCGGCACTTGTGTATATGGGGAAGAGTACACAAGGTCACTTGATCCTGGAACACTCAAAGATTGAATGGTTTTGTGTTATTCTGCGTGCTACCCAACGAGTAATATAGGTATACATGGTCACTTTCGTTGGCACTGGGGTTCACTTTATCAGTGTCACTTATTTTGGGGGTGGGTGGTGCTGCTACCAGTGTAAAAATGGTTCTATGGTGGATAAATCAAAGACCACAAGACCTCTTGAAAAGTTTAATTATCAAACATTACACCAGCAGACTTTCCCGGTCTGCTTTCCACCTAAAGACTGATAGCTCTTCTCTCTGTTGGTGGAATGCATCTGAAAAAACCTACATCAGCATATTGAACAGTTTACAGGTTATAGTTTACATTTTTTGGCGGAGTCTACTGGGACTCCGCAGATGAAATAGACAGTCAGCATCATAGCGTCCGGGACGTAGACAGACTTGGGACTGAAGGTTATAGAATCACGGGATATTTGATGCGTATTTAATGCAGATCTGATCCATCGTTCGATAATACGTTGGAATTGATGAAAAACTGTAAAAAGTACTATAATTACTATAGGCTAAAGGCTACACAAGAAGAGGGTATTACAAAGGATGCACTAGAATACTCTAAACCTCAAATACAAAGAGTTTTAAGACTTACATTGTTTGGCTAGGCGTGGGGTGTGTACATCTTTCTAGATCGGACCAAGACTGGCGCCTAGAGGTGACGTGACATCACCCACAGTAACCGGTTCTTACACACCTTCTTAAGTCTAATTCTTTAAGTGAACATTGTACAAATAATGAGATGCTATCTTGCAGCACAGCTTGCAGACAACTTACAACGATAGTATTCTTAAGCAGACGAAGCTTCTGCTCGCAGCATACTTAAATTAAACATTACGAAAAACAAACTTGGAAACCTCTTCCGAGGGGAAACGAGCCTTACGACAAAAAGATATGTAAACATGGGGATACACGGACATATAAAAAAGCCCCGTTACCTCTCGTAACGGCACACTCCCTTCCTAATTTTCTAGGGGGGAAAATTACCAAATCTATTGACCTAGCAACACAAGCTCAGAAATGGGTCTTACATATTCATGGGCTTTGTTGTTTACCACAACTCTTACTTGGACCTTCCTGACTAAATCATCCTTGCCAGGGAATACTTTGTTTACAATACCCAAGGGCCACTGTCCTTGGGGACACTCTTGATTTTTTACCAACACTACATCATCCACCTTTACATTTGGAGAGGAATTGACCCACTTTCTTCTGGGTTGCAAAGAGGAAAGATACTCTTTCTTCCATCTCTTCCAGAATTCCTCAGCAAGGTGATGGACATGCTTCCATTGAGATTTGTATACTGCCTTAATATCTATCTCTTCAGGAAGAGTTACAGGAATATCAGTTTTCTGAGTGAGAAGGATGGACGGAGACAAAATGAAAGGACTACTAGGGTCCGGGGAAACAGGAACTAAAGGTCTGGAATTCACGATCTTACATACTTCTGCAAAGAAGGTTACTAACACCTCATGTGTTAATGCCTTGGGGTGATGGTTAGTCAGTATCACATTCATGATGTTGCGGACTATCCCCACCATACGCTCCCATGCTCCACCCATGTGAGAAGCATGAGGAGGGTTAAACAACCAAGTGCAACCTTGACTTGACAAGAAACTATTGACATCACCACCTTCATCGGTAATGGCAAGCAAGTTCAGTGCTTTGACAGCACCTACAAAGTTCGTGCCTCTGTCAGAACGCATCATCTTAACTGGGCCACGAATACAAATGAATCTCTTTAAGGCATTAATGAAGGAAGAAGTACTCAATTCTTCTACAGTCTCTATGTGGATAGCTCTGGAAACAAGACAGGTGAACAGAACGCCCCATCTTTTACTTTCGAGGAAGGAACTTCTAGTGCGCCGAGTTTTTATATGCCAGGGGCCAAAAAGGTCAACTCCTACATAGGAAAATGGCGGATTGGGAGTAAGTCTATCGACGGGTAAGTCTCCCATCTTCTGAACACACACCTTACCTCTTACCCTTTTACAGGTGACGCATTTGGAAATGACCTTAGAAATGGTACGTTTCCCTCCCAAAATCCAGAAACCACCTGTACGGACGGCTCCTTCTGTAATCACTCTCCCTTGGTGGTGCACTGTCTCATGGTAGTGACGGATCAACAACAAGCCTAAATGGGATTCCTTTGGAATAATAATAGGCCTTGCAAGCATACCCAGTATATCACCGCCTTGACTCAACCTGCCTCCTACACGAAGTAGGCCCTTCTGGTCTAAATAAGGAGACAGAGATGCAATGGGACTGGAAGGAGGTAAACAAACTTCACCTTGCAATTTAGTCATGGCAGACGAGAAATAATCCTTTTGGTATGTCTGAACAATGAAATCAGCTGCATCTTCTAGTTGATCGGGTGACTTATGTTTGTTGCATATATGCCAACCTGAACAACACTTGTTACCCAATCACACTTCTCTGCACCCCCTCTAAAGTCATTGAACGCCTAATACTTAAACTTGTCACACCATATATTCCCCTTGCTGACTCACAACACGGTTTTAGGCCACTACACTCCACAAACACTCTTCTGACAAACCTCACACAAAGAATTTTAGATGGCATCAATTCAGATAGGCCCCACCACAGAACACTTCTTATAACATTGGACATTAGTAAAGCTTTTGATGCTATCCCCCGCCACAACCTAACAAATAAAATATATAACACAGACATGCACAATAACACCAAAAGATGGCTGGCCAATTATCTGGCAGGCAGGAATGCTCATGTGTCATATAATGACCAATCATCGCACATCAGAAACATTAAGAACGGAGTACCACAGGGCTCAGTTCTATCCCCCACATTATTTAATCTATACATGCATGACTTACCCACGCCAGACACCTCAGAAATACAAATCTCTTCCTACGCAGACGACATAACAATCACCTGCACACATCGTAACACAGACAAAGCTGCAGAAATAATCCAGCCTTACCTTGACACACTCAACACATGGTTCATCACAAACAGACTCAAAATAGCTCCAACCAAATCTACAGCAACACTTCTCACCAACTGGACAAAAGAACACAAATACATACCTCATCTCTACATCAACAACACTCTAATACCACACACAAACACACCGAAAATTCTTGGTGTAACATACGATACATCCATGTCTTTCAAACAACACCTCACAAACATAAAAAACAAATGCACACCTAGACTTAACGCACTTAAGTCAATCACTGGAACAACATTTGGACAAAACAAAGAAACTAATATAACAATATACAAACAATGCATACGCTCAGTGATGAATTATGCGAGTCCTGCATGGGCTCCTAATCTCAGTGAGACACACCACAACACCCTTCAAATCATACAAAACAAAGCCCTAAAAACAATTACAGGCTGCACAAATACATCACCTACAGACCATTTACACCATGAAACAAAAGTCCTCAAAGTCAAGGACCACCTCGACATGAGAGGCACACAAACACTTGCTGCAGCCACCACAAACACATCACACCCGCTACACTACATAGCAGAACACCCACACACACCAAGAAACATTAAAACTACACCCAAAGACCTTTATTACACACAGATACTCTCTTCTCTTCCTCCACAACCACCAAATACCAGCCTCCGGAAACATATTCATAATCATATCACTCACCGCTCCATTAACACACTGAAAGACAACACACTGCTGCATGCCAGACCCCCTGATATCCACCCTTCTGAATCCTCTCTCCCACGTAAGGACAGAATCCACTTGGCCAGACTGCGATGCGGTCACCACCCAGCACTTCTAAGCTACCAGAAGAGGCTGGACGACCGTGTTGTGAACAGCTGCCCAGGATGTAACACTTCACCCCATACCATACAACACATAATGGAAGACTGCATTATACACAATCATGCACGCAAACAACACAACATTCACTCTATAAAGGATTTGTGGGAAAACCCAGTTTCGGCTGTGGCCTTCCTTGGGGAGACGGGACTGCTCGGACAGACAGTCTAGGGAACGACAACAACAACAACAACAACTTGTTACCTTGTTTGAAAGAACGGGCTATATGCTTAAGGAGAGCTACCGCTCTTACAAGTCTCCTCCAACAGGAGAAATTAGAGAACCTCTGAGCTAATGACGCAATTGCAGGCTCTACATTGCTTTTGTTTGCACTAACAAGGGGTTCAGACTCAATTGTGTAGTCTGATACCTTTACTTCTTTATCTGTCTCAGGGCTTACAAGAGGAAAACTTCCACTGGTGGATACAACATCCTCAAATAAGCTTGAGGGACCTGACAACCAATCACTCTGATTTAGGTCGGTTATTTCAAGACCACGGGTAGCCAGGTCTGCTGGATTACAATCTGTAGGTACATAATGCCATTGGTTAGGTTCGGTGGATGACCTAATGTGGTCTACTCTGTTACTCACGTAGACATGAAATCTACGCCTTTCATTATGAATATAGCCCAAGACAATCATGCTGTCAGAATAGAAATGCCTTGCGTCTAAGGGTTTGTCCAAGCAATCCGAGATGGAATTGCTGAGATTAACTGCCATCACTGCAGCACACAACTCTAACCTGGGAATAGTATGACCATGGTTGGGAGCTACTTTAGCTTGTCCCCTCACAAAACACACCTGGTAGCTTTTGGTATCACTGAAAACCTTAAGATATGATACAGCTCCTACTGCTACTCTGGAAGCATCTGAAAAGGTATGAAGCTCTATCCTGTGAGCTTGAGACAAAGAAATACTAGCAAACTGACGATTGATGCTTATGTCCTTGAGGTCCCTTAAGGACGTTAGCCATCTGGACCATTTGGTATGGATCTTAGCTGGTATGGGTTCATCCCAACCACACTTTAGATTGGTTATCTCTCTTAGGAGTAGTTTTCCCACTATTATTACTGGAGCTAAGAATCCCATGGGGTCAAACAGACTATTTACAACAGACAGTATCCCTCTTTTTGTCGAAGGCTTGTCTGAATCCATGAACTTATAGACGAAAACGTCTCTTTGGATGTCCCATAAGAGGCCCAGGCTATACTGCATAGGCATAGAGTCAGAAGTTAGGATCAGCTCCTCAAGATTATCGGCCAGCTCACTGGAGGCAAACTTTTTCAGCACTTCCTTACTGTTGGAAGTGATCTTGTGCAAGCGCAGGCGTCCTCCTTCTTGAAGTGCTGACTTAGAGTCTTGGATTAACTTGTAAGCAGTCTCCGCATCTGGCAGAGATGCTAACCCATCATCCACGTAGAAATTGTTCTCTATGAAATAGCGAACTTCAGGAGAGGCATCTTCTACAGACTTACGCAAGCCATAGGTGGCAATGGCGGGAGATGGCGTGTTCCCAAAAACGTGAACAGTCATCCTATACTCAATCAACCTTTCATCAGGGTCATTATTCTTGTACCAGAAGAATCTGAGATAATCTCTTTGCTCAGTCTTCACTTTGAAATTGTAGAACATCTGTTCTACATCAGCTGCCACTGCTACAGCTTCCTGACGGAAACGTAGAAGAATCCCGAGAATACTGTTTGTCATATCAGGACCTGACATCAGCATATCATTTAGGGAGAACTCTCTGGATTTGGCAGAAGAGTCGAACACAACCCTGATCTTGTCAGGTTTCTTAGGGTGGTACACCCCAAACAATGGAAGATACCAGCACTTCTGATCAGACTTCAATGGTGGTGCAACCTCAGCATGCCCACGATCTAACATCTTTTGCATGAAGGCCATCATATGCTGACGTTTTTTCCGGCTTTGTGCTGAGGCTACGATGGAGAGACAGTGTGCGGTGCCACACAAAGTCTCTATTATTACTGGTGGCTACAACATTGGGACGGAAAGGCAGTGGCGCGACCCAATGACCACTTTGATCCTTGCGGAACTCTGAGTTCATAACATCCAAGAACTTCCTGTCTTCAATCGACAGGGCGGCCTTGTCATCATCTTTGGTTACCTTGAACAAATCATCCTTTACTTCAGAAACATGAATCTGGTTACCACATGGTGCGACTATAGAGGGACGTCTATCATGTACAAAGGATGTTTTGAAACTGCTAATGACAGGAGGCCTACAAGTGCCATGGAGACACACTTCCCCAATGATTGCCCAACCCAGACTGGTCTGTTGAGCTAGAGGGGCATTGACAGGTCCAATTCTCTGGTCAAAAATGTAATGAGCTGAAGGCACATCTCGACCAATGATGAGTAGAATCTCAGCTTCAGGAACCAGAGGTGGAATACATTCGGCCAGGTGGGATAACCACGAGGAATGCTGTCGCATTCCACTAACTGAGGGTCAAACAAATCGAAAAACTCAGACCTTGCTAAAGAGCAATTGCACTGATCGTCTAGGATGGCATAACACCACACTCCGAGCTCTGGCTTACTTTCAGGATAGACCTTTACACTTACTCATGGAGGTGGGGTTACTGCATATCAAGGTACATTTGGAATTGACCGCAGCATCCTCCCCTCCCTGAGTCTTTACTATGGGGGTAAGAACATTTGGAAGCGGCACTTGATTGACTACAGGGGAGCGAGGTGTTTTATCTTGAGCAACCTCCCTTCCATGCTGTGTAACCGCTTGAGTCGAACTCCTCTTCGACCTGGGTTCATCGTGATGTAAGGCAGTCACATGAGTATGGGCCTTACAGAGTTTGCAGAAAGTTCTCTCTTTGCAGCTGGAAGGAGGATGGTTACCTTTGCAACATCTGTTGCACACTCCTTTATCGTTTAAGAAAACCTTCCTCTCGCTCACTGACATGGTGCGAAAAGCCCTGCAGAAATCCAAATGGTGTACGTAGGCATCATGGTAGACGCAAAAATCTCCCTTTTCTGCCTTTCTTTGCTCGGTAGGACTAGCGGCACCAACAGACCTGTCAGCGCCCGTGGTCGACTTACTGCCACTGGACAACATGGTGTCAGTCTTCTTCACACAAACTTAGAGCTCCAAGGCTTTGATAAGAGAAACATGGATCATTCTCGACCCTTGCCATCTCCTTCACAAACTCAATGAAGAAGGAGAAAGGTGGGTACGGCACACCGTGAGCAGTCTTGTAGTTCATGGCTCTGCCAGTCCACGCTCTCTGTATACAGGGTGGAAGTTTTGCGACAATGGGATTGATGCCTGACGAGGCGTCATAATATGCAAACAGTGTACTGTATACAGGGTTAGCCTTCAAGGCTTCTATCTGGTACAGAATGTCACACAGGTCGTATAACCTTAAGGTGTCTCTAGGTGAAATCCTAGAGAAGTTGGTGAGCTTCTTTTTAATTGAAGTCTCAATGATCGAAGGGGCAGCAAACCTGTCATCCAAGCGCTCCCAAATTCTACTGCACGCCAGGGTTGGATTCTTGGCATTTGAGTTTCTAGTTGTACGGGCCCATTCTTTAGACTCAGGACCTAGGTACTTAACTAACAGGTCTATTTCCTCCTTACATGAGGTGCCTAACTCTTGCACGACTTCCTTGAAACTCTCTTTCCAAACAGCATAGTCTTCCGCAGTATCATCAAACGTAGACAGCCTGCTAAGAAGTAAATCCTTCCGCAAGAAGAACTTGCTCAAATCGGCAGAATTGGAGGTTGTCCCCAATCTAGGAGATGCACTCCGAGGAGGTTTTACTACAGGTGGTGACACATAAGAAACATGGTTAGCAACAGGTTGCTGCGCAGGTTGCACAGACCTCACCTTTACCTTTTCGATACGAGGTTCAAAACTGAATGGAACATGGATTCAAGCCTACCAGATCCTTCTGACTAGCTCCCAGTCACTGCATGTTTCCCAATCATCGTCCTAAGTGCCTAAGTTCGGCTTCGGCTTCTTCCAACTCCTTTTGCTGTGTCATAACTTTGAACTTGGCCTGCATTTCAGCCTGCTCTTTCATAAGCTGACCCTCCTGTTCGGCAAACTTGACTCTGATACGAGCGGTCTCCACCTTGGCTCGTTGCTTCCTTGCAACACTAACACTGGTGCTACTGGAACGACCTGACCTAACCGACCTTCTTGAACTGCCCTTCATCACACTCCTAACTATACGACTATTGAGGTAGACAACAACAGATTAAACCCTACATTTGGTTCAATCTAAAAATGCACATTAGTCGCATGCTTATATTAACATATGACAGGATTTTAGGCAAGGTAGCTTGCCTTCAAAGGAAAAACACATGCTTAACTGCGACGAGGTGTTATGTAAACACTGTTGGGACTTGGCAACCATACGTTGTTGCCACATCACACTCGCGCGCCGATGCGATCACTAAGACGACACAAGATCACTACACTACACTACACTTAACTTGCGCTACAACACCCAAGCACACACACGCAACTTATGCCAGGAAGGCGGCACATCAAGTTCATGTGGTGACGACGAGGGGAATCTAGACGTGGCAACGGCGTGCAGGGCGTGGTCTGGCCGCAACCTCATTCCTATGCTTTCTTCATCTGTTCGTTTCTATCGAACCATTTTTTCATTATGGCGGAGTCTACTGGGACTCCGCAGATGAAATAGACAGTCAGCATCATAGCGTCCGTGACGTAGACAGACTTGGGACTGAAGGTTATAGAATCACTATTTGATGCGTATTTAATGCAGATCTGATCCATCGTTCGATAATACGTTGGAATTGATGAAAAACTGTAAAAAGTACTATAATTACTATAGGCTAAAGGCTACACAAGAAGAGGGTATTACAAAGGATGCACTAGAATACTCTAAACCTCAAATACAAAGAGTTTTAAGACTTACATTGTTTGGCTAGGCGTGGGGTGTGTACATCTTTCTAGATCGGACCAAGACTGGCGCCTAGAGGTGACGTGACATCACCCACAGTAACCGGTTCTTACACACCTTCTTAAGTCTAATTCTTTAAGTGAACATTGTACAAATAATGAGATGCTATCTTGCAGCACAGCTTGCAGACAACTTACAACGATAGTATTCTTAAGCAGACGAAGCTTCTGCTCGCAGCATACTTAAATTAAACATTACGAAAAACAAACTTGGAAACCTCTTCCGAGGGGAAACGAGCCTTACGACAAAAAGATATGTAAACATGGGGATACACGGACATATAAAAAAGCCCCGTTACCTCTCGTAACGGCACAATTTTATTTTGGTGATACATATTTTGGATACTATTTTATTTTACAATACCCTGTCTTTGGTATTGGCTGAATGTTATTGTGGCAAAGTAGCATGCAGTTGATACTTTAAGGTCTATATGGGGCACCCCTACGGACCAGTGCCACACATCATTTTGTGATAGAGGAAAATTGTGTTCATAGAGAAATGATGACACTTTTATACTACGACTATCCCTCTGTTATGCTGTCCCCCAACCCCTTGTTACTGTCCTGTACCATTTCTCTGAATATTCATTTCCTTTTTTTTTTTTTGCCAACCCTGTGGTGGGGGAAGAGAATGCTACCACCAAGTCTTTCCACTTGAGTTGTAAAAGGTGACAAAAAATGGGACAGGGGATGGGATTAGGAGTCCTACTACCTGTAGCCCCGAAAGGGGACATTTCTAAAAAAAAAAGAAGAAAAGGCATAAGAGGGTCTGGGAGTTTTCCAACCAGTACCCTAAGGTTTGGGTCTTTTAATGTGTGTGGATGTGGTACAGATGAGAGTAAAAGGGAAGAGATAGGCATTATGTTTGTGAGAAGAAAAATGGATGTGTTGGTTTTGAGTGAAACTAGAATGAAAGGAAAGGGCAACTGTGAATTTGGGAGTGTAGCTGGGAGGTACTCAGGAGTGAAGAGGGGATGATGGAGAGAAGGGGTGGCTATACTAGTAAGTGAAGAGATAAGTAAGTGGGTAGTGGAATGGAAGGAGGTTTTATCAAGGTTGATGTGGGTGAAAGTGAAGCTGGGAAAGGAGATGTGGGTTTTTGTAAGTGTGTATGGACCTGGTAGTGAGAAGAGTGTAGATGAAAGGGAGGCTTTTTGGGTAGATATAAATGAGTGCATAGAGGGGTTAGGGAGAAATGTCAATGTAGTTGTATTGGGAGACCTTAAAGCTAGGGTAGGAAATTAACCAATAGACGGAGTGATCGGGAAGTATGGAGTTCCAGGTAAAAACCATAGTGGAGAAATGATGGTGGAGATGTGTCTTGAAAGAGAGTTGATGATAGCAAATACAGCATTTAGGAAGAAAGTCAAGCATAAGTACACATGGGAGAGGGTGGTGGATGGAAGGGTGGCAGATAGAGAGTTAATAGACTATATAGTGGTGACCAGGAGTATGGTAGGAAGAGATAAGGATGTACATGTTCTAAGGGGAGAGAGTGGGGGAATATCAGATAATTTTCTGGTGGAAGGTAAATTGAGAGTGGAGAATAGATGGAAAAAGAGGAAAAGGGCAGAAGGTAGGGAGGTACATAGAGTGAACTGCTTAAATGAGAAAAAAAATGAGAATGAGTATAAGAAGAAGCTGAAAGAGGAGTGGGAGAGAGTAAAGGATAGAGTAGAACTAGGAGTGGAGGAGGAATGGGGATGGTTCAAGGAGGGAGTCATAAGGTGTGCAAAGATGGTGTGTGGAACAAGGAGGGCAGGAGAAAATAGAAGGAAGGGTAGTGAATAGTGGGATGAGGAAGTAAAGAAATGTGTAGAAGAGAAGCAGGCATTTATAGATTGGCTACAAATTAGGACGAGGGAATTGTATGAGAGGTACAAAATAAAGAGAAGGGAAGTTAAGCATAAGATAAAGGAAGAAAAGAAGAGAGCAGATGTGAAATGGGGTAAGGGTATGACAGAGAAGTTGGGCAGAGTATTTTAGGGAGTTGTTAAATGTGAAGGAGGATAGGGAGGGAAAGATAGTTGTAGTGGGAAGTGCTAAGAAAATGAGAGTGATTGAGTGAAGAAAATAGAGGAGAAATAGGGAAGGATGAAGTGAAAGCAGCTGTTAAGATGATGAGAGCAGGTAAGGCACCTGGTCTGGATGGATGCCATGCAGAATGTCTTAAGAAAGGAGGTACAGTTATGGTGGACTGGCTGGTGAGGTTATTTAATGTTTGTTTAAGAGAGGGTAGAGTGCTGGAGGACTGGAGGAGTACCTGTATAGTTCTGCTTTACAAGGGAAAGGGGGACAAGTGTGAGTGTAGTAGTTTCAGAGGGATCAGCTTGTTGAGTGTAGTTGGGAAGGCTTATGGGAGGGTCTTGATTAAGAGGATTAGGAGAGGAACAGAGGGAGTAATTGGTGAGGAACAGTGTGGGTTGAGGACAGGTAGGGGTTGTGTAGATCAGATTTTTGTGGTAAGACAGATATGTGAGAAAGCTATAGGAAAAGGTAAGGATGTTTTTTGGGCTTTTATGGATCTGGAAAAGGCTTATGACAGGGTAGACAGGAAGGCATTGTGGGAGGTACTGCAGATATATGGGATAGGAGGAAAGCTGTTAAGAGCAGTCAAGAGTTTTTATGAGAGTAGTAGAGCTTGCATTAGGATTAGAAATGGAGAGAGTGAATGGTTTGAGGTAAAGGTGGGACTTCGTCAGGGATGTGTTATGTTGCCCTGGCTGTTCAGTCTTTACATGGATGGGGTGATGTGAGAGGTGAATGCAAGGGTAGTGGGTCAGGGGTTGGAGATGATTAAAGAAAATGGAGAAAAGTGGGAGGTGAGCCAGCTGTTGTTTGCTGACGACACTGCGCTTGTAGCAGGATCAGAGGAGGGATTGAGGAAGTTAGTGACTGAGTTTGAGAAGGTGTGTGAAAGAAGGAAGCTGAAGATAAATGTGGGTAAAAGTAAGGTGATGAGGTGTACAAGGGGAGAGAGTGACAGCAGGCTGGAAGTGAGCATTAAGGGTGAGAGACTGGAGGAAGTGGATAGTTTTAGATACTTGGGTGCAAATGTGGCAGGAAAGGGAGGAGTGGGGGTGGGGGTAGAATGTAGATTGAGAGAAGCGAGTAAATGCCTTGGTGGATTGAAAAGTGTAATGAGAAATAGACATCTGGGAATGGATGCTAAGATGAGGTTATATTTACCTAGTTGTATTTTGCGGGAAGGGGAGCTATGCTCGTGTTGTCCCGCCATTGTATCTCGCAGTGTCTAGTTTGTTTTTAAACTCATGAATGGTTTTTGCGCATACTATTTCATTATTCAGTTTGTTCCAAGTGTCCAAAACTCTATGTGGAAAATGTTTTTCTTCAGTTCTCTTCTTTAGCTATGTTTTTTTATTTTCTTACCATGTCCTCTTGTGTTTCTTTTGTCCCAGTTAAGTAAGTTCTCTCTATCAAGTATCTCTGTGCCTTTCATGATTCTGTAGATGGCCAATAGGTCACCTCTCTCTCTTCTTTGCTCCAGTGTCGGTAATTCCAGCTTAGCCAATCTCTCCTCATATGATAGGTTTGCAAATGCAGGTGCCATTTTTGTAGCTGCTCTTTGGATTCTTTCTATTTTCTTTATATTCTTTTTGGTACTGGGGGACCACACTGTCGCCGCATACTCTAATCTAGGCCTTATCAATGTAACCAATATTTTTTTATCATGTCTTCGTCCAAGTATGTAAATGCCACTTTTATTGATTTTAGCAAGTTGTAAGTCTCCCCGACAATTTTGTTAATAGGACAAGTTGTTCGTGATAATTACACCCAAATCTTTTTCGGATCCTACTTTCTTTACTTCTTTGGTTCCAATTGTATATTTTCCTGATATTCTGTTTTTGCTTTTTCCAAACTCCATTATGCTACACTTCTTAGTATTAAAGTCCACTTCCCATTTCTGACTCCAGTTCCATACCCTATTTAGGTCTTCTTGCAGTGCTTCACAGTCCTCATCAGTTTCTACTTTCCTTAACAGTTTGGCGTCATCAGCAAAGAAGCTCATGTAGCAGTTCACGTCCTCGTCCATGTCATTCATATAGATAGCAAACATTATTGGTGCCAGTACAGATCCTTGCGGTACTCCACTGATCACCTCTTTCCAATCTGAATATTTTTCTCTGAGCACTACTCTCATCTTTCTACCAGTCAGAAAGTCCTCCATCCATTTTAGTAGGTTTCCTTGTATTCCTCCTATGTGTTCCAGTTTTTTTAGTAATTTTCTGTGTGGTACTTTGTCAAAGGCTTTTTGCAAGTCTAGGAATGCACAATCAGCCCATCCATTTCTTTCTTTTACTATGTCTATTAGTCTTGAGTAAAAGCATATTAAGTTTGTGGTGCATGATCTTCCTTGTCTGAACCTGAATTGTCTTGGGTTTAATATGTTGTTGTCTTCCAGATGTTTTACCCATCTATTCTTGATTATTTTCTCACAAATTTTGGCTATAGTGCTTGATAGTGATACTGGCCTATAGTTGGTGGGTTCTTCCCTGTTTCCTCCTTTATATATTGGTACAATGTTAGCGTTTTTCCAGTCCTTGGGTATCTTTCCTTCTTTGAGTGAGCTGTTTATTAAGATGTGTATTTTGTCTGTTAGTTCTTCTTTGCACTCCTTTAGAATCCAATTTGCAATACCATCCGGGCCATGTGATTTTCTGACGTCCAGTTTTGATAGATGTTCTGATATTTCTTTTAGTGATGTTGTAAACTCACTCATGTGGGGAGATTGCTTGTTATTATCTATGTCCCAATTTTGTATTTTCTCTCTGGTGAAGACAGATTTAAAGTGGTTGTTCATGACTTCGGCCATCTCTAAATCTTCTGTGTATTCTATATTTCCTTGGCATAGTTTCACCATTTCCTGTTTGGTTTTGAGTTTACCATTTACATACCGATAGAATAGCTTGGGTTGATCTTTGCATTTGTCTATAATATCCCTCTCATGGTTCCTTTTTTCCTCTCTTCTCACATTAATATACTCATTCCTACAATTTATATAAATTTGCCATTTGCTTTGTTTTTTGTCTTTTCTCCACTTTTTCCAAGCTTTGTCCCATCTGTCTTTTGCCTCACTGCATCTTTTGTTGAACCAACATTTAATGTACTCACTCTCTCGCTTTTGTCTTGGTACATGCCTGTTTACCCCTTCATTATAATTATCCATCAATATATTCCATTTCTCTTCCACTGTTGTCTCTTCCCTATAAATTTTTTCCCAGTTTGCATTCCGGAAGAATGTCTTTAGTTTTGCAAAATCTGTTTTGTTGTACATCAATCTTCCTTTCCTATGCTTTTCATTCCTCTCCATGTCTATTTCTTCCTTTAGTACAGTTTCGATGAGTACATGGTCACTCTTTCCAATTGGTGTCTCATACTGGACTTTATCCACTATTTCAGGTTCTGTTGTAAATATTAGATCTAGTTTTGATGGCTCTTCATTGTTTCTGTACCTTGTGTTTTCACTGACCCATTGGGTTATTGTGTACTCCATGGTCATGTCTAGCAGTACATTGCCCCATGAGACATATCCTCCTTGCACTGTCATGCTGTCCCAACAAATTTCTTTGCAATTGAAGTCCCCCATAATTACCAGATTACCCTTACCCATTAGTATCTCATTTAGTGATTTTCTTGTATCTTCTAGCATTTTTGTATGTTCGTTTTCTTTCCAAGCATTCGTTTTTGGAGGCACATAGGTCACCACAAACTTTCTGCTTTTCATATTCTTGCCTTCGACTTTTATCATGATCAGTTCAACATTACCTTTGCCCTCTGCAATTTTTGTCACCTTTAGGTCTTTCTTGGCCAAGAACATGATTCCCCCTCCCTGTTTCTTGTCCCTGTTTTTTATCCAGTAATTGTATAGGCCTTGTCCAATAACGATGGATGGTATTTCACCTCTTAGTTTAGTCTCTACAATTCCCATTATGTCTGGTTTTGCTTCTAACAGATAATCATTGAGTTCGTTCAGTCCTGAAATTAGTCCGTCAGTGTTGGTATAGGCCACTTCTAATTTTCTTCCTTCTCCCTGGTTTCTTCTGTCCTTGGTTTTTTCGTTTTGATCCGCCATTGTCTTAATCTCAAGTCTATTACTCTCCACTGGAATTCTTTGCATTCTGTCTCCATTCTCATCAAGTTTTTTTCCTTTGCTTCTTCTCTTAGTGCCCTTTCTTTTTCTAATTCCTCAGTACTCCTTTCTCTTTTTATCCTTATCTTATTGTACTTTTCACTCTTTGCCAAGTTGCCTACTTTTTCAAGTATGTCTTCTACTACCATTTGTGACCTTAGTTTTATCTTTAGAGGTCGATTCCTATCCTTAGTATAGCGACCGATTCTATAAGTCTCTTCCAGGTCTATGCCTGAATCTCTGTCTCCCCCCTGAATTTCATTTAGGATTTCTACTGAAGGAGTGATTGTGCCAACAGCATTCTACAGGTCAGAAACATGGAACATGAGAGAGGAAGAGAGAAGGAGTATGAATGTGTTTGAGATGAAATGTCTGAGAAGTATGATAGGGGTTACTAGGCTAGATAGAGTGAGAAATGAGGAGGTGAGGAAGAGAACAGGGGTGGAAAGGGAACTGGGAGATAGGGTTGATGAAAGAGTATTAGGATGGTTTGGACACATGGAAAGAATGAGTGAAGAAAGTTTAGTAAAAGAAGTGTGGAAGGCAGAGGTGGAAGGAGTGAATATGAGGGGGCGTCCTAGGATGAGATGGATGGATGGCATGAAAGGGGCATTACAAAAGAGAGGAATGTCTGTAGAGGAAGGACGGGAGAGGACAGAAGATAGGGGTGAATGGAGAGGGGTTGTTATAGATGATGCTGTGATGCATGAGGGGGGAGTGGGTGGGGGGGTGGGGGGTGAGGAAGTATGTATGAGAAAAAATATGACGCAGCCCGAAGGGATTTCTCCCCGTCTTCTCCTTTTCTGCATGGGGGGATGGAGAGGGGGGGGGGGGCACCAAATTTATGAAGCGGCCTTGCTGTGGATGTGCTGTGTCTTGCGACACTGCTTCTGACCCAGGGCAGTGGACAGGATGCAGGGATGACCTGTCATGCAGGAGGTACCAAGATAAGAGGGAGGGGAGTAGAATATATAGGAAATGGAATGGGTGGGAGTGGTTTGTATGCCTTTTTCTTTTTGGCTACCCCCCGTGTCAGGGGAAAAAGCCTTTGGTATACGTATGTATGCAGAATGTATAGTTATTTCTGCTTATATATATATTATGGTTATTAATCTAAATTACATAATATATTGTGTATGTGTAAAAGGTGTTCTTAGGAATCAGGGATACTTCACAGTTTGGTCACGTGAAGGAAGAGGTTGGTGGTGTGTGTGTATGTATGTTGCAGTGTAGTTTTCCATTGTTTAGTAATCTGTGGGATTATGGTTACACCCTCATTTTTCTCCCAGTCAAGAAGTCTTCCATCCATTCCAATTATTTTCCTCTGATGCCACTGACTGATTCTATTTTTCTTATTAGTTTCTTGTGTGGTACATACATACATATACCAAGGCTTTTTCCCCCTTCCAAGGGAGGTAGCCAAAAAGGGAAAGGCATAAAAACACTCCCACCCATTTCATCCCTAAATACACTCCACACCCCTCCCACCCTCCCTCTCATCTGAGCACCTCCTGGATGACGGGTCATCCCTGCACCCTGCCCACCGCCCTGGGTCAGAAGCAGTGTCGCAAGACACAGCACATCCACAGCAAGGCCGCTTCATTTAATCGGCGACCCCCCCTCTCCGTCCCCCCTTGCATATAAGGAGAGGACGGGGAGAAATCCCTTCGGGCTGCGTCAAAATTTACTCACACATACTACCCCACCCCCCCCGCCCATTCCTCCTCATGCAATCACAACATCATCCATATACAACCATTCTCCACTCACCTCTGTCTTCCGTCCTCTCCCTTCCTTCCTCAACAGACATTCCCCTCTTCCCCAAAGCCCCCTTCACCCCATCCATCCATCTCATCCTAGGACATCCCCTCATGTTCACTCCCTCCACATCTGCCTTCCATACCTCTTTTACTAGTCTTTCTTCACTCATTCTTTCCATGTGTCCAAACCATCCTAATATTCTTTCATCAACCCTATCTCCCAAATCCTTTTTCACCCCTGTTCTCCTCCTCACCTCCTCATTTCTCACTCTATCCAGCCTTGTAACCCCCACCATACTTCTCAGACACCTCATCTCAAACACATTCAAACTCCTTCTCTCTTCTTCTCTTATGTTCCACGTTTCTGCCCCATACAGTGCTGTTGGCACAATCACTCCTTCATACAGTCTCCTCTTAGCATCCATTCCCAAATGTCTATTCCTCATTACACTCTTTAATCCACCAAGGCATTTACTCGCTTCTCTCAAACTACATTCTACCTCCACCTTCACCTTTTCCTGCTACACTTGCACCCAAGTATCTAAAACTATCCACTTCCCCCAGTCGCTCTCCCTTAATGTTCACTTCCAGTCTACTGCCACTTTCACCCCTTGTACATCTCATCACCTTACTTTTACCCACATTTATCTTTAGCTTTCTTCTATCACATAGTCTCCCAAACTCTGCCACCAGCTTCCTCAATCCCTCCTCTGACCCTGCCACAAGCGCAGTGTCGTCCGCAAACAACAGCTGTCTCACCTCCCTCTTTTCTCCATTTTCTTTAACCATCTCCAATCCCTGACCCACTACCCTAGCATTCACCTCTCGCACCACCCCATCCATGTATAAGTTGAACAGCCAGGGCGACATAACGCATCCTTGACGAAGTCCCACCTTTACTTCAAACCACTCACTCTCTCCATTTCTAATCCTGACACAAGCTCTACTACTCTCATAAAAACTCTTGACAGCTCCCAAAAGCTTTCCTCCTATCCCATAAATCTGCATAACCTCCCACAGTGCCTTTCTGTCTACCCTATCATAAGCCTTTTCCAGATCCATAAAAGCCCAAAAACCATCCTTCCCTTTTCCTATAGCTTTCTCACATATCTGTCTTACCACAAAGATCTGATCTACACAACCTCTACCTGTCCTAAATCCACACTGTTCCTCACCAATTACTCCTTCTGTTCCTCTCCTAATCCTCTCAATTAAGATCCTCCCATAAGCCTTCCCTACTACACTTATCAGGCTAATCCCTCTGAAACTACTACATTCACACTTGTCCCCTTTTCCCTTGTAAAGAGGAACTATACAGGCACTTCTCCAGTCCTCCGGTACTCTACCCTCTCTCCAGCAAACATTAAATAACCTCACCAACCAGTCCACCATCACTGAACCTCCCTTTTTCAGTCATTCTGCATGGCATCCATCCAGACCAGGTGCCTTACCTGCTTTCATCATCTTTACAACTGCCTTCACCTCATCCTTCCTTATTTCTCCTCCATTCTCCTCACTCATCACTCTCATTTTCTTCGCATTTCCCACTGCAGCTATCTTTCCTTCCCTATCCTCCTTCACATTTAGCAACTCCCTAAAATATTCTGCCCATCTTCCCCTTACTGCCATCTCTTCCATTATCATCTCTCCATCTGCACCTTTTACCTTTTCTTCCCTACTTGATTCGCCTCCTCTTCCTCTCTTAATTTCTTTCCAAAACATCTTTTTATTACTTTCAAAATTTTCTGTCATACTCCTACCCCATTTCACATCTGCTCTCCTCTTTGCCTCCTTTACCTTTTGCTTTACTTCTCTTTTCTTTTCTTTGTACGTCTCATATGACTCCCCCGTCCTCTTTTGTAACCAATCTTGTGTGGTACCTTATCAAATGTTTTTTGTCGGTCTAGAAAGGCAGTCTGCCAATCCATCCCTTTCTTGTATTATTTCTATTAGTCTCAAATAGAAGCAGATCAGGTTTGTTGTACATGATCTTCCTTGTCTAAATCCAAATTGATTTGGATTCAGTGTAGTTTTTTTCTTTCAAATGTTTAACCCATTTACTTTTGATAACTTTTTCACATATTTTTGCTACTGTGCTTGTTAGGGAGACCGGTCTGTAGTTGGTTGGATTTTCCTTGTTTCCTCCTTTATATATTGGTACAATATTTGCATTTTTCCAGTCCTGTGGTACCTTTCCTTCTTTGAGTGAGTATTTAATTATCTTGTATATTTTGTCCGTCAACTCCTCTATGCATTCTTTCAGTATCCAATTTGCAATTCCATCCGGACCATGTGATTTTCTGACATCAAGGTTTTTTATTTGGTCTCTGATTTCCTTCTGTGTTAGTTATTTCCTTCATTGGGGGGGTTTCTATCTATTCCCTCACAGTTCAGTGAATTTTCAATTGTGAATACCAATTTGAGATGATTGCTCATAATTTCTGCCATTTTTAGCTCTGTATATTCATAATTTCCCTGGAACAGCTTTTCCATTTATTTTTTAGTTTACCATTTACATAACTGTAAAATAGTTTAGGTTGTTCCTTGCATTTTTCAGTTATATCTCTTTCATAGTTTCTATTTTCATCTGTGCGTATTTTTACATAATCATTTCTTAGTTTGATGTATATTTACCATTTACTTGTTTTTGTTTTTCCATCTTTTCCAAGCTTTGTCACTTGTATCCTTAGCCTCACTATATTTTTGTTCCACCTATCTTCCACTTTTAACGTACCTTCCACCAAAAAATGATCTGATATTCCCCCACTCTTTCCTCTAAGAACATGGACATCCAGAACTCTTCCTACCCTTTTCCTGGATATCACTACATAGTCCATTAATGCCTTATCCACCACCCTTCCATCCACCACCCTCTCCCATATGTATTTATGCTTGACTTTCTTCCTAAACACTGTGTTAACTATCATCAACTCTCTTAATGTATCTCCACTATGATTTTTACCTTGCACTCCACACTTCCCAACCATTCCATCCATTGGTTTGTGCCCTACCCTAGCATTGAAATCTCCGAAAACCACTACATTGACATTCCTCTCAAAACTCGATGCACTCATGTAAATCTATCCAAAAAAACTCTCTTTCTTCTACACTCTTTTCATTACCAGGCCCATATTCACTTACAAAAATCCACATTTCCACTCCCAGTTTCCCCTTCATCCACATTGATCTTGAAGAAACCTTCCATTCCACCACACACCTATCTTCTTATTTACTAGTAGAGCCATTTCCCTCCCTTGTCCTCTTTTCACTCCCAAGACCCTCCCCACTACACTCCCAAACTCAAACTTGTCCCTCCCTTTCAATTTAGTTTCACTTAATGCCAACACGTCCATCTTCCTCACAAATATACTGCCTATCTCTTCCCATTTACTCTCATCTGTTCCATACCCATGCACTCTAACACTTTGGCATGCCGATAACAGTATTATCGTCAACCAAAAAACTCCCATAGGTATTCCAATGATGGCATTTACATCACATTAAGAAAAAAATTGCCAAAAATTAATTTATTATTTGGTCATAATGGGATTTGTTTTAAAATATGTACTAATGGCTTCCCGTTATTTCTAACACTCCCCACTGCTAAAAATAATGTAGGGAATAAATAATGATTATAAACATTACTCAAAAACCTAAAAAACTTTCAAGTAACATATTTCTCTTATATTATTTGTAATCTTGTTCTATTAGACCTATGCATATATTTTTATATAGAATTTTATTGCAAAAATTTGGTATCAAACTGAATGACATACTTGAAAAATACGGTCAAAAATCAGAAAAGAGAAGAAACATTTTTGTGTCATTTATGTTAAACACTTATGTCATTAGGAAGGTTAATGTAGTAGCACATTCATAAAATAAGACCTATTGACCCACTGTCAGAGAATAAGATAAGAAGTTAAGCAGCTGGGCTTGACCTCACTATAGGCCAACCTCCGCCCCGACCTCGTCAAGGACACATAACCTGAGTCCCCCCTTTTCCATGTTCCCAAATGTACCCTTCTTAGCTATATATACTCTCATACTCCACACTATGTATCATTCTGCTGAAGAGGACCACAGATAGTGGTCGAAATATACAGAATTTCTGTCCATCTTATCTTATTCTCTGACAGTGGGTCAATAAGTCTTATTTATGTCATTGTGATAAAAAATTCACCAGAAATTCATTTATCATCTGATCATCATGGGATTTGTTTCAAAATATGCATCAATGTCTTCCCACCATTTCTAACACTCCCCCTTGCTAAAAATAATGTCAGCAATGAATAGTAATTATAAGCATTACTGAAAATCCCAAAAAAAATTCAAGTAACATTTCTCATATAGTATTGGTCATGTTATTTTATTTGACTTAAGATGGATATATCTTTATAGAGAATTTTATTGTGAACAATTTGATACCAAACTGAGTTATATAACTTGAAAAATAAGGTCAGAAATTGGAAAAGACTAAATATTTCCATGTGATAACCCTACCAGGCTGACTTTGGATGTACAGGAATGCACTCCCTGGGCATGCCAAAGTGTGAAAAGACCCAAATCGGGTTCTGTTTGGAAAACTCCCAGACCCTGTTTTGCCTAGATTTCTCATAGGAATGTACCCCTTGTGGCTACAGAGAACAGAATACCTAGTCCCATCACTCTGTCCCATTTTAGCTACCTTTATGACCTGAGTGGAAAGGCTCGGTGGCAGTATTCTTTCTTCCCCTTACCACAGGGGACAGAGGTGAAGATAGATATATAAACTCGAAGAAGTGGTACAGGACAGTTGTATTAAGAGGAGGGTGAACAGCATAATAGAAGGACAGATGCAGTACAATAAAATAACATAATCTCTCTGAATAGAGATTTCCTGTAACAGAATGATGTGTGACTTTGGTCCATAGGGGCACCCTTTGTAGTCTCTAAAGTATTGACTGCATGCTGCCACACAAATTATACTGCACAATAACATACAGCCAATACCACAGATAGGGTATATGTATAATATAATTTCTCATGTCATAAAGCTTTCATGAGAATTGGGCATCTGGGAATGGATGCAAAGATTATATGAAGGGGTGATTGTGCTGATGACATTGTATGGGGCAGAAACCTGGAATTTAAGAGAGGCAGATGGAAGAAGTTTAAATATGTTTCAGGTGAAATATCTAAGAATCATGTTAGGGGTTACAAGGTTGGATAAAGTGAGAAATGAGGAGCTGAGGAGGAGAGTGGGGGTGGAAAAGGAGATAGCAGATAGAGCTGATGAAAGATTATTGGGATGGTTTGGACACATGGAAAGAATGAGTGAAGAAAGATAAGTAAAATTGGTGTGAAAGGCAGAGGTAGTTGGAGCAACTTTGAGAGGATGACTGAGGATGAGATGGATGGATGGGATGAAAAGGGCTTTGAGCAAGAGAGGAATGACTACTGAGCAGGGAAAGGAGAAGGCAAGAGATAGGGGTGAGTGGAGAATGGTTGTGTATAGATGATACTGTGATGCAGTGAAGGGAGGGGATTTATCTCCCAGGCTGGGAATCAGTTTGATGCCTTTTGTATTCTCTCGATCTTGTTTTTCTTTTTTCCTATTTTTCAATGATGCATTTATCAAATAGGGATTGTAACCATTGTTGTTATTAATGTGCTGTTTTCTGAGAGCAGATGATGATGACTGGCATTTTATGTTATTTTTATTTATCTATATATTTATTGCAATTTCTCTTTATTTTCTGGGTATATTTCTCATTTGTATGGTACACACATGTATTAAAGTTAGTAAAGTTGTTAGTATAAATGATATAAGTAATATACCATTATCTGGTGTAAGTCATGTTTACTGGGGATGGAGGTAACTCATTGAAGTTTTGTCAGTTTATAGCCATAGCCAGAATTTTATGATTTTGATCATTCTACTTTAAGTAGAACTAAGTAATAATGTTGCTTGTTCTTCAGTGTGTTGTATTGCTGTATTGATAATAACATTCTCTGAATTTTTGTGTTTTGTGGAGTGCTCATTGCAATTTACCCCAATCCCATTAACTGTCAACAGTACATAATTCGATACTTGGTCTCTGTCCATATGGTTCTGTTGGACTCACAGCAATATTTAGATACATTCTATTTTAAAGGGAAAACATGTCATATAGGCCAGCAAATACGGTAAGTGTAAGTTTGTTTGGGTCCTTGAAACCTTGGCTTGGTGTTGAGAATTATAACAAAACTGAGGTATGAATATTGTATACTAACAGATGATGCCAGATGAAATACTAATAAAATGAAGATAGCTTTATACAGGGTGATCAAAAAATCCTTGGGCACCAAATTTTTTATGAATATACATACATACATATACCAAAGACTTTTTCCCCCTTACACAGGGGGTATCCAAAAAGAAAAAGGCATAGAAATCACTCCCACCCATTTCATTTCCCATATATTCCACCCTCCTCCCTTTCTCCTATCTTGACACCTCCTGGATGACAGGTCATCCCTGCATCCTGTCCACTGCCCTGGGTCAGAAGCAGTGTCGCAAGACAGCAGATCCACAGCAAGGCTGCTTCATAAATTCGGCGACTCCCCCTCTCCGTCCCCTCATGCAGGAAGGGAGAAGATTGGGAGAAAGCCCTTCAGGCTGCGTCAATTTTTTTTCTCATACAGTACATACTTCTTCACCCCCCATCCCCCACCCACTCCCCCTCATGCATCACAGCCTCATCTATACACAACCCTTCTCCAATCACCCCTATCTTCTGTCCCCTCCCATCCTTCCTCTACAGACATTCCTCTCTTTTGTAAAGCCCCTTTCACCCCATCCATCCATCTCATCCTAGGATGCCCCCTCATATTCACTCCTTCCACCTCTGCCTTCCACACTTCTTTTACTAATCTTTCTTCACTCATTCTTTCCATGTGTCCAAACCATTCTAATACTCATTCATCAACCCTATCTCCCAGTTCCCTTTCCACCCCTGTTCTCCTCCTCACCTCCTCATTTCTCACTCTGTCTAGCCTAGTAACCCCTATCATACTTCTCAGACATTTCATCTCAAACACATTCAAACTCCTTCTCTCTTCCTCTCTCATGTTCCATGTTTCTGCCCCGTACATTGCTGTTGGCACAATCACTCCTTCATATAACCTCCTCTTAGCATCCAATCCCAGATGTCTATTTCTCATTACACTTTTTAATCCACCAAGGCATTTACTCGCTTCTCTCAATCTACATTCTACCTCCACCCCCACTCCTCCCTTTCCTGTCACATTTGCACCCAAATACAGGTTGACATTCAAAAATCCGGCAACCTCGGGACCTGAGGACTGCCGGATTTTTGAAGTTTATAATTTTGTATGGTGTACCCCGTATATATTTAAAGAAAATTACCACCTGTACAGTCCTTTAATGGAAAAAATAAACACTAAGTGAAAAGCAAATGAAATTTTATCATTCATAAACTAAATAAAATACAGTAAAGATAGTTATACAGAATTTTAATTCAGTTTTAATAAACCATATAAAACTGATCCTCCGAAGAATTTTAATTAAACTAAATAAAATACTCTGTACTGTACTTCTTAGGAAAGAAGCTAAATAGCAGATGGGCTTATTACACATAATTTTAATTCAATTTTAATTCAACTAAATAAAACTGATCCTCCTAATACTCTGTACTGTACCCTGTACTTCTTGAGAAAAGAAGCTGAATAGCAGATGGGCTGTCAGGATCATCTTCATCATTACTGACAGTGACATCATCGGCAACAGGAACAGCTTCAATTGATGGAGGAACAGTTGATTGTGGTGACAGCACGTCTGGTTGACTTGAAGTTGATGGAGGTGGATTATCTAGTGTGGACACTGCTGCTGCTGATGATGCTTCCTGCTTCCTAGCAATATTCTTGAATATCTTGTGCAGTGTCTGTTGCTTCATAAACTTGGGTCTTTCTTTAATAAGTTTATCTTGGAGCAAGTAAACATTTATGATTTCTTGTTCACTTATAAAACTTCTTTGCTCTAGTCCAGCCAGCAGTTCAGTTGTCAACACAATTAACCTGTCAATAGAGATTCTTTCCCTCACATCTTCCTCGTTTTTGTCATTGCTTTCATCTTTATCACCACCTGTACAGGCATTTCCCTCCGGATTTTTAACCATATCTACAATTTCTGAATCAGTGTAATGATGAACTGCAGGGACATTATCATCAACATCCATCCATTCTGTTAAAACATCTTCATTTAACCTTGATGAAAGCTCCTTGGCATCAGGATTAGTTACATCTTGGAAGCATGAGCCAACAGCTGATTCTGGCATAAGCGGCAGCTCCAGAAAACAGTGGCGCACAACGCGGGAAATATGAAAATGCGCTCCCGAAATCTTTCCCAGATTTCTGAAGGTTCCGGAATTATGGTTGCCGGATTTTTGAATGTCAACCTGTATCTGAAACTATCCACTATCTCCAGTTTCTCCCCCTTAATGCTCACTTCCAGCCTACTGTCACTCTCTCCCCTTGTACATCTCATCACCTTACTTTTGCCTACATTTATCTTCAGCTTCCTTCTTTCACACACCTTCTCAAACTCTGTCACTAACTTCCTCAATCCCTCCTCTGATCCTGCTACAAGCTTAGTGTTGTCAGCAAACAACAGCTGGCTCACCTCCCACTTTTCTCCATTTTCTTTAATCATCTCCAACCCCTGACCCACTACCCTTGCATTCACCACTCGCACCACTTCATCTATGTAAAGATTGAACAGCTAGGGCGACATAACACACTTCTGACGAAGTCCCACCTTTACCTCAAACCATTCACTCTCTCCATTTCTAATCCTAATGCAAGCTCTACTACTCTCATAAAAACTCTTGACTGCTCATAACAGCTTTCCTCCTATCCCATATATCTGCAGTACCTCCCACAGTGCCTTCCTGTCTACCCTGTCATAAGCCTTTTCCAGATCCATAAAAGCCCAAAAAACATCCTTACCTTTTCCTATAGCTTTCTCACACATCTGTCTTACCACAAAAATCTGATCTACACATCCCTACCTATCCTAAAACCACACTGTTCCTCACCAATTACTCCCTCTGTTCCTCTCCTAATCCTCTTAATCAAGACCCTCCCATAAGCCTTCCCAACTACACTCAACAAGCTGATCCCTCTGAAACTACTACACTCACACTTGTCCCCCTTTCCCTTGTAAAGTGGAACTATACAGGCACTCCTCCAGTCCTCCAGCACTCTACCCTCTCTTAAACAATCATTAAATAACCTCACCAGCCAGTCCACCATAACTGTACCTCCTTTCTTCAGACATTCTGCATGGCATCCATCCAACCCAGGTGCTTTACCTGCTCTCATCATCTTAACAGCTGCTTTCACTTCATCCTTCCCTATTTCTCCTCTATTTTCCTCACTCATCACTCTCATTTTCTTAGCACTTCCCACTGCAACTACCTTTCCCTCCCTATCCTCCTTCACATTTAGCAACTCCCTAAAATACTCTGCCCACCTTTCTCTCACTGCCTTCTCTTCCATTATCATCTCTCCATCTGCACCTTTTACCTTTTCTTCTATACTTGATTTGCCTCCTCTTCCCCTTTTAACTTCCTTCCAAAACATCTTTTTATTACTTTCAAAATTTTCTGTCATACTCTTTCCCCATTTCACATCTGCTCTCCTCTTTGCCTCCTTTATCCTATGCTTAACTTCCTTTCTCTTTACTTTGTACCTCTCAAACGATTCCTTCGTCCTAATTTGTAGCCAATCCATGAATGCCTGCTTCCTCTCTTCTACACCGTTCTTTGCTTCCTCATCCCACCACTCACTACCCGTCTTTCTATTTCCTCCCGCCCTCCTTGTTCCACACACCATCTTTGCACACCTTATGACTCCCTCCTTGAACCATCCTCATTTCTCCTCCATTCCTAGTTCTACTCTATCCTTTACTCTCTCCCATTCCTCTCTCAACTTCTTCTTATACTCATTCTCCTTGTTTTCCTCATTTAAGCAGTTCACTCTAAGTACCTCCCTACCTTCTGCCCTTTTCCTCTTTCTCCACGTATTCTCCACTCTCAATTTACTTTCCATCAGAAAATGATCTGATATTCCCCCACTCTTTCCCCTTAGAACATGTACATCCTTAACTCTTCCTACCATACTCCTGGTCACCACTATATAGTCCATTAACTCTCTATCTGCTACCTTTCCATCCACCACCCTCTCCCATGTGTACTTATGCTTGACTTCTTCTTAAACACTGTATTTGCTATCATCAACTCTCTTTCAAGACATATCTCCACCATCAATTCTCCACTACAATTTTTGCCTCAAACTCCATACTTCCCAATCACTCCATCAATTGGTTCATTTCCTACCCTAACTTTAAGGTCTCCCAATACAACTACATTGACATTTCTCCCTAATCCCTCTATGCACTCATTTATATCTACCCAAAATGCCTCCCTTTCCTCTACGTTCTTCTCACTACCAGGTCCATACACACTTACAGAAACCCACATCTCCTTTCCCAGCTTCACCTTCATCCACATCAACCTTGATGACACCTCCTTCCACTCCACCACCCGCTTACTTATCTCTTCACTTACTAGTATAGCCACCCCTTCTCTCCCTCGTCCCCTCTTCACTCCTGAGTACCTCCCAGCTACACTCCCAAACTCACATTTGCCCTTTCCTTTCATTTTAGTTTCACTCAAAGCCAGCACATCCATCTTTCTTCTCACAAACATACTGCCTATCTCTTCCCTGTTACTCTCATCTGTACCACATCCACACACATTAAAAGACTCAAACCTTAGGGTACTGGTTGGAAAACTCCCAGATCCTCTTATGCCTTTACTTTCTTTTTTAGGAATGTCCCCTTTTGGGGCTACAGGTAGTAGGACTCCTAATCCCATCCCCATCCCTTTTTTTTTTTTTTTGCCTTTTATGACTTAAGTGGAAATACTTGGTGGCAGTATTCTTTTCCCCCACCACAGGGTAGGTAGGCGAAAAAAGGAAATGAATATTCAGAGAAATGGTACAGAACAGTAACAAGGGGTTGGGGACAGCATAACGGAGGGACAGTCGTAGTATAAAAGTGTCATCATTTCTCTATGTACAGAGTTTTCCTCTATCACAGACAAAATGATGTGTGACTCTGGTCCATAGGGGTGCCCCAAATAGACCCTAAAGTATCAACTGCATGCTACTTTGCCACAATAACATGCAGCCAATACCCCAGATGGATATATAGGTTGTAAAAAAAAATTAGTACAGTGTATGCAGATACCATTTCATTCAATATTTGATAAAAAAAATAGCATATTGTAAATGATATACATGTTACTTGGTGAAGTTTATAGTAGATGCTGGAAATGACCACCATACTCATTAATACATCTTGTGGCATGTGTCATCATGTTTCTGAAGATGTTTTTCAACACAGTTTCATCAGCCTGTTGGATATAATTTGTGGTGGTTTCTTTCAATTCATTTATTGTGTGGGATCACTGCAATAGATTTAGGTTTTCATATTGCCCCATAAGTAAAATTCTGGAGGTGAAAAATTAGGAGATCTTGGTGGCCAGAGATCCTTAGAGATAATGCAGTTATCAAAAATTGTCTGTAAAAATCTATGTGAAGCATTTGATGTATGCACAGTAGCACCATTTTGCTGAAAGTAACAAATTCTTTTGTCAGTTTTGGAAAGTGTTGTCAAAAATGGTTTCACAATGTCATTAATGTAGCATTCAGAATTAATTGTGTTGGTAAAAAAAAAAAAAAAAAAAAAGCAGTCAAAGGTATTGGCTGCATGTTGTTGTGGCAAAGTAGCATGCAGTTGATACTTTAGGGTCTATATGGGGCACCCCTACGGACCAGAGCCACACATAATTTTGTCTGTGATAGAGGAGGACTCTACTTACAGAGAAATGATCACACTTTTATTATACTGCTACTGTCCCTCTGTTATGCTGTCCCCCAACCCCTTGTTGCTGTCCTGTACCATTTCTCTGAATATTCATTTCCTTTTTTCACCTACCCTTTGGTGGGGGATAGAATGCTGCAACCAAGTAATTTTTTGTGTGGTACTTTGTCAAAAGCTTTTTGTGAGTCCAGGAAGGCACAATCAGCCCATCCATTCCTTTCTTGTGCTATGTCTACTAATCTTGAGTCTTCCTTGTCTGAACCCAAATTGTCTTCCAGGTGTTTTACCCATCTATTCTTGATGGTTTTCTCTCAAATTTTGGTTATAGTGCTTGTTAGCAGGACTGGCCTGTAGTTAGTTGTTTCTTCCTTGTTTCCTCCTTTATATATTGTACAATGTTAGCATTTTTCCAGTCTTTTGGTATTTTTCCTTCTTTAAGTGAGCAACTTATTATGTTATGTATGTGTTCGATAGTTCTTCTTTGCATTCTTATAGAATCCAATTTGCAGTTCCATCCGGGCCATATGATTTCCTGATGTCAAGGTTTGATAGATGTTCCATTATTTCTTTTTCTGTTATTATTATCTCTCTCATGGGGGTAGATAGCCTTTCATTTCCTTCGTCCCAATATTGTGCTTTCTCTCTAGTGAAAACAGATTTAAAATGATTATTCATGGCTTCGGCCATTTCTAATCATTCTGTGTATTCTATATTCCCTTGGTATAGTTTCACCATTTCCTGTTTGTTTTTAAGTTTACCATTCACGTATCAATAGAATAGCTTGGGTTGCTCTTTGCGTTTATCTATAATGTCCTTTTCATGGTTCTTTTTTTCCTCTCTTCTCACGTTAACATACTCATTTCTATAGTGTATATAAACTTGCCATTTTCCAGGCTTTTTATCTTTTCTCCATCTTTTGCAAGGTCTGTCCCTTCTATCCTTTGCCTCACTACATCTTTTGTTGAACCTACATTTAATGTACACTCTCTCTAGTTTCTGTCTTGGTATGTGCCTATTCACCCCTTCATTGTAATTATCCATCAAGATATACCATTTCTCTTCCACTTTTGTCTCTTCCATGTAAAAATTTTCCCAATTTGCATTCTGGAAGAATTTCTTTAGTTTTGCAAAGTCCGTTTTGTCATACATCAATCCTCCTTTCTTTTGCTTTTCATTTCTCTCCATGTATATTTCTTCCTTTAGTTCAGTCTCAATGAGTATGTGGTCACTCTTTCCAATTGGTGTCTTGTATTGGATTTTATCCATAATTTCAGGTTCTGTTGTAGATATTAAATCTTGTTTCGATGGCTCCTCGTTATTTCTGTATCTGGTGTTTTCACTGATCCACTGAATCATTGTATATTCCATGGTCATGTCCAGTAGTACATTACCCCACAAGTCTTCTCCTCCTCTCACTGTCATGTTCTCCTAACAAATTTCTTTGCAATTGAAGTCCCCCATAATTACCAGATTACCCCTGCCCATTAGTATCTCATTTAATGATTGCCTTATACCTTTTAGCAAATTCATATGCTTGTTCTCTTTCCAAATATTCATTTTTGGTGGCACATAAGTCACCACAAACATTCTACTTTTCATGTTCTTGTCTTGGACTTTTATCATGATCAGTTCTACATTACCTTTGCCTGCCGCAATTTTTGTCACATTCAAGTTTTTATTGGCCAAGAATATGATTCCTCCTCCCTGTTTCTTGTCTCTGTTTTTAATCCAGTAATTGTATAGTCCATGTCCAACATCGATGGATAGTATTTCACACCTTAGTTTAGTCTTCACAATTCCCATTATGTCTGTTTTTTCTTCTACAGGTAATCATTAAGTTAATTCAGTCCAGAAATTAATCCGTTGATGTTGGTATAGGTCACTTTCAATTTTATTCTTTTTCCATTTTTTTTTTTTTTCTGTCTTTGCTTTACCCATTCTGATGTACCATTTCCTCAGTCTCATGTCGATTACTCTCCAATAGAATTCCTTGATTTCAGTCTCCGTTCTCTTCATGAGAAGAGTGATTGTGCGAACAACACTGTATGGGGCAGAAACATGGAATGTAATAGAGGAAGAGAGAAGGAGTTTGAATGTATTTACCTAGTTGTATTTTACGGGAAGGGGAGCTATGCTTATGGTGTCCCGTCTTCATATCTCATTTTATCTAAACTATTTTTAAATTCATGTATTGTTTTTGCACACACTACTTTCTCATCTAACTTGTTCCAACTGTCTATTACTCTGTGAGGAAAGCTGTTCTTTTTCAGATCTCTTCTATAGCTGTCTTTCTTGATTTTCTTTCCGTGTCCTCTTGTATTTCTATCATCCCATTTTATTAGATCCTCTCTATCAATAATTTCTATGCCTTTCATGATTCTGTAAATAGCTATCAAATCTCCTCTCTCTCTTCTTTGCTCTAGTGTCTGTAGCTCAAGTTTTGCTAGTCTCTCTTCATATGATAGTTTTGAGAGTGTTGGTGCCAATTTTGTAATTGCTCTTTGTATTCTTTCAAGTTTTTTTTATACATTTTTTTGTACTTGATGACCACATCGTTGCTACATATTCCAATCTTGGTCTTATCAAAGTGATTAGTATTTTCTTCACCATTTCTTCATCCAGGTATGTAAATGCCACTTTGATTGTTCTTATTAAATTATAAGTTTCACCAAAAATCTTATTTGTTTCTCAGGTGACATATCATTCGTAACAATGACTCCCATAAAGTACCACATAAAAAGTTAGTAAGAAAAATTGAAATAATAGGAGGAATACAAGGTAATCTGCTGGAATGGATGAAAGATTTCTTAAATGGGAGAAAAATGAGAGTGGTACTTAGAGACAAAAATTCAAACTGGGAAGATGTGATAGTGGCATCCTGCAAGGCTCTATATTGGCTCCTTTAATGTTTGCCAAATATATGAATGATATGGATGAGGGAGTGAAGTGTTACATGAACTTCTTTGCTGACGATGCCAAATTACTCAAGAGAGTAAGCATAGAAGAAGATTGCAGATCACTACAAGAAGACCTGGACAAAATTCAAGAATGGAGTCAGAGGTGTGAAATGAACTTTAACATTAAGAAATGTAGTATAATATAATTAAAAAAAAACAAAAATAGAATATTGGGTCAATATAAATTTGGTAACAAGGAAGTCAAAAAGAGGTTGACTCAGAAAGGGACCTGAGAGTTGTATTTACCTAGTTGTAATATACGGGAGGGGAGCTATGCTCGTGGTGACCCGTCTTTGTATCTCTCCGCATCAAGTTTTATCTTAAAATCTTGTATAGTGTTAGCACATACTGTTTTGTTGTCTAATTTGTTCCATGAATTTATCGCTCTGTGTGGGAAACTGTTCCTTTTCAAGTTTTTTCTATTACTATCCTTTTTCAATTTTTTTCTGTGTCCTCTTCTTTTACCGTTTTCCCACAGTAATAGGTCGTTCCTGTCTAAAACTTCCATTCCTTTCATTATTCTGTAGATAGTTAGCAAATCTCCTCTTTCTCTTTGTTCCAGAGTTGGTAGGTTCAATTTGGATAGTCTTTGCTCATATGTTAGTTCGGCGAGTGTCCGTGCTAGTTTGGTTGTCGCTCTTTGTAATCTTTCTAGTATCATAATATTCTTTTTGGTACTGGGTGTCCAAAGTGATGCTGTGTACTCAAGTTTTGGTCTTATTAGTGTAGTTAGTATTTTCCTTATAATTTCTTCGTCCATATAAGTAAATGCCATTTTGATTGCTCTCAATAAGTTGTAGGTTTCTCCGAACATCTTATTTATATGCTTATCTGGTTTCATGTCCTTTCCAATCATCACTCCAAGATCTTTTTCATAGTTTTTTTTTTCTTCCCCAATTCTGTAATCTTTTGATATTCTGTTTCTACTCTTTCCAAATTCCATTATACTGCATTTCTTAATATTGAATTTTACTTCCCACTTTTGAGTCCAATTCCATATTGTGTCCAGATCTTGTTGCAATGAGTTGCAGTCCTCTTCCATTTTTACCTTCTTAAGTAATTTTGCATCATCTGCAAAAAAATTTATATAGCACTCCACGCCTTCATTCATGTCATTAATGTATACAGCGAACATGATTGGGGCCAGTACTGATCCTTGCGGGACACCGCTTTTTACTTCTTCCCAGTTGGAGAATTTTTCTCTAATTACAACTCTCATTTTCCTCCCAATCAGGAAGTCTTTCATCCATTCCAATAATTTTCCTCTGATGCCACCTTTTGACTCTATCTTATTTATTAGTTTCCTATGAGGTACCTTATTGAATGCCTTTTGCAGGTCCAGAAAAGCACAGTCTGCCCATCCATCTCTTTCTTGTATTATGTCTACTAATCTTGAGTAAAAGCAGATCAGATTTGTTGTACAGGATCTCCCTTGTCTAAATCCAAATTGATTTGGGTTCAGTATAGATTTTTCTTCCAGGTATTTAACCCATCTGTTTTTGATCACTCTTTCACAAATTTTTGCTATTGTGCTTGTTAGTGAGACCGGTCTGTAGTTAGATGGATCTTCCTTATCACCTCCTTAATAAATGGTACTTTTCCTTCTTTAAGTGAGGATTTAATTATATCATATATTTTGTCAGTTAATTCTTCCATGCATTCTTTTAGTATCCAGTTTGCTCTTCCGTCTGGGCCATGTGATTTTCTGACATCCAGGGTTTTAATTTGATCACTGATTTCTTTTTGTGTTATGTTTATTTCTTTCATTGCTGGGGATAATTCTCTCTAACTTCACTGTTAGGCGAGTTTTCTATTGTGAATACTGATCTGAAGTGGTTGTTCATTATCTCAGCCATTTTCAGTTCTTCTGTAAATTCCTTTTTATCTTGGTGCAGTTTTTCTATTTCTTGTTTGTTTTTCAGTTTTCCATTTACATATTTGTAAAATAGTTTGGGTTCTTCTTTACATTTGTCTATTATCTTTTTTTCATAATTTCTCTTTTCATCTCTGCGTATTTTTACATATTCGTTTCTTAGTTTGATGTATGTTTGCCATTTGCTTTGTTTCTTATCTCTTTTCCATTTTTTCCAAGCTTTGTCTCTTTTTTCCTTTGCTTCACTACATCTTTTGTTGTACCAGTTCTTTATGTATGCCTTTTCCATTTTTTGTTGTGGTACAAATTTGTTCACTCCTTCATTATAAATTTCTTTTAGTATGTTCCATTTTTCTTCTATCCCTGTATCTTCGTTTTGGAATTTTTCCCAGTTTGCATTGCGAAAGAATGTTTTAAGTTTCTCAAAGTTTGTTTTGTTATACATAGGTCTTCCTATTCTATGTTTATAATTTTTGCTTTGGTCTGTTTGTTCTTTCTAAAGAGACGACACCTGATATACATGTCAATAAATTATTTGGAGAGACTTTTAACTTATTAAGATCAATGAAAGTGGCCTTGAACTACGTGGATGAAGAAATGGTAAAGAAAATAGAGTAGTACTCAGAGAAAAATATTCAGGTTGGAAGGTGATCAGTGGAGTTCCACAAGGATCTGTATTAGCTCCAATAATGTTTGCTATTTATGTGAATGACATGGATGATGATGTGCAATGTTACATGAACTTCTTTGCAGATGACGCCAAATTGTTAAGGAAAGTAAAAACTGAAACGGATTGCGAATCACTACAGGAAGACTTGAATATGGTATGGAACTGGAGTTAGAAATGGGAAGTAGACTTCAATATCAACAAGTGTAGCATAATGGAGTTTGGAAAAAGTAAAAATAGAATATCAGGACAATATGAAATTGGAACTAAGGAGGTAAAGAAAGTGGGATCTGAAAAAAGATTTGGGAGTAATTATCTCCAATGACTTGTCCTATGATAAGATCAATAAAAGTGGAATTTACATATTTGGAGAAAGAAATTATTAAAAAAATATTTGTCACACTGATAAGGCCTAGACTAGAATATGCAGCAACATCGTGGTCACCCAGTACCAAAAAGAATATAAAGAAAATAGAAAGAATCAAGAGAGCAGCCACAAATAATGGCCCCTGCACTTTCAACTTGACTGGCTAAATTGGAGTTACTGACTCTGCAGCAAAGAAGAGAGGTGACCTACTGACCATCAGTACTGTAGAATCATGAAGGGCACAGAAATACTTGATAGAGAGGACTTGTTAAACTGGGACAAGAGACACACAAGAGGACATGGAAACTCAAAAAACATAGTTATAGAAAAGATCTGAAGAACAGTTTTCCACATAGAGTGGTGGACACTTGGAACAAACTGGACAAAAAAATAGTGTGTGAAAAAACTATTCATGAATTTAAGAGCAAACTAGACACTCCAAGATACAAAGGTGGGACACCACGAGTGTAGCTCCCCTTCCCGTAAAATACAACCAGGTAAATACACACTATCACCTTATGACTCCCTAAACCATCCCCATTCCTCCTTCACTCTCTCCCAATTCTCTCTCAGCTTCTTCTTATACTCGTTCTTTTCTTTCTCATTTAAGCAGTTCACTCTAAGTGCCTCTCAACCTTTTGTCCTTTTCCTCTTACTCCACCTATCCTCCACTCTCAACTTACCTTCCACCAAAAAATGATCTGATATTCCTCCACTCTCTCCCCTTAGAACATGTACATCCTTAACTCTTCCAATTATACTCCTGGTTACCACTGTATACTCCATTAACACTCTATCTACCACCTTTCCATCCACCACCCTCTCCCATATGTACTTATGCTTGACTTTCTTCTGAAACACTGTATTTCCTATCAACTTTCTTTTGAGACACATCTCCACCATCAACTCTCCACTATGATTTTTTCCTGGAACTCTACACTTCCCAATCACTCCATCTATTGGTTCATTTCTTACCTTAGCATTAAGGTCTCCCAATGCAATTACATTGACCTTCTCCCCAATCCCTCTATGCACTCATTTAAATCCATCCAAAAAGCCTCCCTTTCCTGTACAATCTTCTCACTACTAGGCCCATATGCACTTACAAAAGCCCCTTTCCCGTAAGATACATACATACATATACCAAAGGCTTTTTCCCCCTACATGGGGGGTAGCCAAAAAGAAAAAGGCATAGAAACCACTCTCCATTCCATTTCCTATATATTCCACTCCCCTCCACCCTCCTCCCTCCCTCTCATCTTGGCACCTCCTGGATGACGGGTCATCCCTGTATCCTGTCCACTGCCCTGGGTCAGAAGCAGTGTCGCAAGACACAGCACATCCACAGCAAGGCCGCTTCATAAATTTAGCGACCCCCCCTCTCCATCCTCCCATGCAGAAAAGAAGTGTTTGAGATGAGGTGTCTGAGAAGTATGACAGGGGTAACAAGGCTGGATAGAGTGAGAAATGAGGTGAGGAGGAGAACAGGGGTGGTAAGGGAGTTGGGAGATAGGGTGGATGAAAGAGTATTGGGATGGTTTGGACACATGGAAAGAATGAGTGAAGAAAGCCTAGTAAAAGAGGTGTGGAAGGCAGATGTGGAAAGAGTGAACATGAGGGGGCGACCTTGGATGAGATGGATGGATGGGGTAAAAGGGGCTTTAGGAAAGAGGGGAATGTCAGTTGAGGGGGGACGGGAGAGGACAGAAGACAGGGGTGAATGGAGAATGATTGTATATGAATGATGTTGTGATCCATGAGGTGGAATGGGTGGGGGATGGGGGGTGAGGTAGTATGTGTGAGAAAAATTTGATGCAGCCCAAAGGGATTTCTCCCCGTCCTCTCCTCTTCTGCATGAGGGAACAGAGAGGGGAGGTCGCCAATTTAATGAAGCGGCCTTGCTGTGGATGTGCTGTGCCTTGTGACACTACTTCTGACCCAGGGCAGTGGACAAGATGCAGGGATGACCCATCATCCAGGAGGTGCAAAGATAAGAGGGAGGGTAGAGGATGGAGGGGAGTGGAGTGTATTAGGGATGGAAAGGGTGGGAATGGTTTTTATGCCTCTTTTTTGGCTACCTCCCTTGTAAGGGGGAAAAAGCCTTTGGTATATGTATGAAATCTCTGAACCACTAACTATATCACATTCTTTTGCATTTGTCCAGTTCTTTTAACTCATGGGGTACCATAAACTTACAAGGTTTGAGATGTAACAATTTCTTAACAGCTTTATGTGCACTTCCATAGGACACATCAGCTTGTTGGGACAACCTTTGAATAGATTTATTAAGGCTACCTTCCATTCTCGCTGCAATTTCATTCACCTTTTCATCAGTTAGGACCTTTTGCCTAATTGTATTGCAATACAGAACAGGAACACTTGGAAGTTTGTGTATAAATTTATGCTTGGTGAATGATGTGAGAATGTTCTAGTTTTTCAAAGTTTCTTCAACTAGAGTGGAAGTTTCTTCCACTTGAGTGGAAGCATAACCCTTAATTAAGATCTGAAATAAAATATAATTATTTATAATGTTTTTATTAAAGAAAAAACAGCAAAATAGAAAAAAACAGAGATAATAATAAAAACAGGAAGTGTGTGTATAAATTTATGCTTGGTGAATGATGTGAGAATGTTCTAGTTTTTCAAAGTTTCTTCAACTAGAAAAATAGGACACTTGAGTGGCAGCATAACCCTTAATTAAGATCTGAAATAAAATATAATTATTTATAATGTTTTTATTAAAGAACAAACAGCAAAATAGAAAAAAACCAGAGATAATAATAAAAACAGCTACACAGGACTTTATAAAAAAAAATAGGTTCACAGGGACTTTTTGATCACCCTGTATATATGTATTGATAATTACTGTAAATTGCAGTGTACAAGTCGAATCTATTCTAAATAAGATCTTCCCAAAACTAGGTATCAGCTTATATGGTGAGTATAAAATGCAAACTTACCTCACAGTTGTTCAGTAAACCCATTTATGAGTGGCATTATCATGTTTATTATGACCACCACTAGGCAGTTTTATTCAGCAAAAGGGCTTTCATTCCTCAAGATGGTAACCACTTCAGTATGAGCCAAATTCTTATGTGCAACATCAGCTGCCATATGAACAATGCATCACACTACTCACATTATAAAATATAGTCAATGCTGTATTACTTATTCTCTTTTACTCTGAGTAATAATAAACATAGAAAACATGATCAAACCAGTTCACAGAATCTGGGGTTAACTTGTGTACAACTACCAAAAAAATGTATAATCAAGATGTTGATGCTGGCATCCTCGTGTACCCACTTGTGCCTCATGATGCCAGTGTGGGTGTCATGGTACCGAAGTGGTTAAGAAAATCATACATATACATATACCAACAGCTTTTTCCCCCTTACAAGGGAGGTAGCCAAAGTCAAAGGCATAAATCCACTCCCATTCCATCTCTACATACTCCACTCTCATTCACCAACCCTCCCTCTCTTTTCTTGGCTCCTCCTGGATGACAGGTCATCCCTGCATCTCGCCCACTGCCCTGGGTCAAAAGCAATGTAGCAAGACACAGCACATCCACAGCAAGGTCACTTCATTTAATTGGCAACCCCCCCTTTCTGTCCCCTCATCTAGAGAAAAAGAAAACAGGGAAAAATCCCTTTGTGCTGCGTCAAAATATGTTTCACACATACTCCCTCATCCCTCATCTCTTACCCACACCCTTCCATGCATCACATCATTATCTATACACAACCATTCTCCAATTCTCCACTTATCCCTATCTTCTGTCTTCTCCCTTCCTTCCTCAACAGACATTCCCCTCTTTCCCAATGCCCCTTTTATCCCATCCATCCATCTTATCCTTGGTCACCCCCTCATGTTCACTCCTTCCACATCTGCCTTCCGCATCTATCTTACTAATCTTTCTTTACTCATTCTTTCCATGTGTCCAGCCATCCCAATATTCTTTCATTAACTCTCCCAACTCCCTCTCCATCCCCATTCTCCTCCTCACCTCATTTCTCACACTATTCAGCCTAGCAACCCCTATCATACTTCTCAGGTGTTTCATCTCAAACACATTCAAACTCTTCCTCCCTTCCTCTTTTATGTTCCATGTTTCTACTCCATACAGTGCTATTGGCAGAATCACACCTTCATGCAATCTCCTCTTAGCATCCATTCCCAAATGTCTATTTCTCATTACACTTTTTAACCACTTTGGTATGATGACGCTTATGTAGGTGTCATGAGGCATGGGTGGGTACACAAGGATGCTGGTGTTGGTGTCTTGATTACATATCTATTTTTTAGATTTGTACACAAGTTACCTCTGGATTCTGTGAATGGGTTTGATCATGTTTTCTGTGTTTATCATTACTCAGATTAAAAGAGAACGAGTAATACAACAAATATTTTATATCTTATAATGCGAGTAGTGTGATGCATTGTTCATATGGCAGCTGATGCTGTGCACAAAAGTTTGACTTGTACTGAAGTAGTTAATCCTCCAAGGTATTTACTTGCTTCTCTCAATCTACATTCTACCTCCACCCATACTCCTCCCTTTCCCACCACATTAACACCCAGTCTCCCTTAAGAAAATCAGAATTTATTTATTTATTATTATTTTTTTTTTTCCCATGACCTCATGACCTCCAGACCATGTGTAAGAGGCTGGTAGAAAAGAGGATGGAAAGAGGGATAGAAGATGGGTGTTACATTGTATGGGTTAGGTGTTTATGAAACAATAGCTGAGCGAGCTCCCTAAGTCTGCCTTGTTTATAAATAACAACCGGAAGCTCAAGTGTATTGCTGACATAACATTCTTTTGTAACCTAAGTGAGAATTATGCAGAGACTCGAGATTATTCTAAGTAAACAATATTGCCATATAGACTTGTAACAATGAATCTGATTGGTGAAAAGGTGGAGAATATTCAATTGGTTCACCATTGTAAGATCACACCTTTTGGGGAGGGTCTTAAATATAAAGTTAAAGATCATTTGACTAAACAAAATCATTACATCACTGCAAAGATCATGTAGGATCTTGCATACGTGCTCTTGGGATTCCTTAGGAGCATGCTGTATAAGAATTAACGGAAGAAAATAAAAAGGAGGAAAATATTCCATGTTTTCATTCTCCTGGACAGAAGGTTATAGTTAAAAGAAGTGAGTTGCTATATCCATAAATGAGGACCACAAGGGTGACTACAGTGTTGACAGGACTAACGGTGGCAATAGAGGTAATGGTGGGCAACACAGTGATAACGGGGCAATAAGAATCGACAGGGGTGATACCATGAGATTTGTGTCAGTTTTGTATATTCCCTTTAATGTCCTGAACAGTGCTATCAAATCACCACCTCATTTCTTCCAGTAATGGCAAGACCAATGTTTTCAGTCTGTCTTTGTATATTTTATCTGTAAGGCTTGGAACCAGTTTGGTTGTGGCTTTTTGTATTCTCTCAATCTTATTTGTATCCCTCACCTTATGGGGAGATCACACCACCACTGCATATTGTAGGCTGGGGTTGATCAAGCATTCTGTGATTTTTGTTGTTGTTGTTTTTTTTTCTTTTTTTTTCATCATCTCATCCATGTGGTGAGAAGCTACTTTTATGTTTGTGGTCTATAAGTTTTGGCCACAAATTTGCTGAAATGCTTATCAAATAATAAATCATCTGTGGCACTCCCAAGTATTTCATTTCTTAAAATTTTGTAAATTACAAATTTTTCAATGTATAATTCATTGATGGTCTCTATGAAGTTGTACCTCTTGTATTTACCTAGCTGTATTTTGCAGGAAGGGGAGCTATGCTCGAGGTGTCCCGCCTTTGTATCTCACAGTATTTAGTTTGCTCTTAAACTCATGAATGGATTTTGCACACACTATTTCATTGTCCAGTTTGTTCCAAGTGTCCACCACTCTATGTGGAAAACTATTTTTCTTCAGATCTCTTCTGTAGCTATGTTTTTTTTATTTTCTTTCCATGTCCTCTTGTGCTTCTCTTGTCCCAGTTTAACAAGTCCTCTCTATCAAGTATTTTTGTGCCCTTCATGATTCTGTAGATGGTCAGTAGGTCACCTTTCTCTCTTCTTTGCTCCAGAGTCAGTAACTCCAGTTTAGCCAATCTCTCCTCATATGACAAGTTTGCAAGTGCAGGTGCCATTTTTGTTGCTGCTCTCTGGATTCTTTCTATTTTCTTTATATTCTTTTTGGTACTGGGTGACCACAATGTCGCCGCATATTCTAGTCTAGGCCTTATCAGTGTGACCAATATTTTTTTAATAATTTCTTCGTTCAAGTATATAAATGCCACTTTTCTTGATCTTAGCAAGTTGTAGGATTCTCCGACAATTTTGTTTATCTGTTTATCATAGGACAAGTCGTTTGAGATAATTACACCCAAATCTTTTTCGGATCTCTCCTTCTTTACCTCCTTGGTTCCAATTTTATATTGTCCTGATATTCTATTATTGCTTTTTCCAAACTCCATTATGCTACACTTGTTAATATTGAAGTCCACTTCCCATTTCTGACTCCAGTTCCATACCTTATTCAGGTGTTCCTGCAGTGATTCATAATCCTTTTCAGCTTTTACTCTCCTTAACAGTTTGGTGTTGTCTGCAAAGAAGCTCATTTAACATTTCACATCATCATCCATGTCATTCACATAAATAGCAAACATTATTGGAGCCAATAGAGATCCTTGCGGTACTCCACTGATCACCTCTTTCAAACCTGAATATTTTTCTCTGAGCACTACTCTCATCTTTCTACCAATCAGGAAGTCCTCCATCCATTTTAGTAGGTTCCCTTGTATCCCTCCTATATGTTCCAGTTTTTTTGATAATTCTTTGTGTGGTACTTTGTCAAAAGCTTTTTGTAAGTCTAGGAAGGCACAATCAGCCCATTCATTCCTTTCTTGCATTGTCTCTTAATCTTGAGTAGAAACATATTAAGTTTGTGGTACATGATCTTCCTTGTCTGAACCCAAATTGCCTTGGGTTTATTATATTGTCTTCCAGATGTTGTACCCATCTATTCTTGATGATTTTCTCACAAATTCTGGCTATAGTGCTTGTTAGTGAGACTGGCCTCTAGTTAGTTGTTTCTTCCTTGTTTCCTCCTTTATATATTGGTACAATGTTAGCATTTTTCCAGTCTTTTGGTATTTTTCCTTCTTTAAGTGGGCAACTTATTATGTTATGTATTTTGTCCGTTAGTTCTTCTTTGCATTCTTTTAGAGTCCAATTTGCAGTTCCATCCGGGCCATGTGATTTCGTGACGTCAAGATTTAATAGATGTTCCATTATTTCATTTTGTGTTATTGTTATCTCGCTCATGAGGGGAGATCGCCTTTTATTACCTCCATCCCAATATTGTGCTTTCTCTCTAGTGAAGACAGATTTGAAGTGATTATTCATGACTTCGGCCATTTCTAATTCTTCTGTGTATTCTATATTCCCTTGGCATAGTTTCACCATTTCCTGTTTGTTTTTAAGTTTACCATTCACGTATCGATAGAATAGCTTGGGTTGCTCTTTGCATTTATCTATAATATCCTTTTCATGGTTCCTTTTTTCCTCTCTTCTCACTTTAACATACTCATTTCTATAGTTTATAAACTTGCCATTTCCAGGTTTTTTATTTTTTCTCCATCTTTTGCAAGCTCCGTCCCTTCTATCTTTTGCATCACTGCATCTTTTGTTGAACCAGCATTTAATGTAGACTCTCTCTAGCTTCTGTCTTGGTACGTGCCTATTCACCCCTTAATTATAATTATCAAAATATCCCATTTCTCTTCCACTTTTGTCTCTTCCATGTAAAAGTTTTCCCAGTTTGCATTCTGGAAGAATTTCTTTAGTTTTGCAAAGTCTGTTTTGTTGTACATCAATCTTCCTTTCTTATGCTTTTAATTTCTTTTCATGTATATTTCTTCCTTTAGTTTAGTCTCAATGAGTAAATGGTCACACTTTCCAATTGGTGTCTTGTATTGGATTTTATCCACAATTTCAGGTTCTGTTGTAAATATTGAATATAGTTTCGACAGCTCCTTGTTATTTCTGTATCTGGTGTTTTCACTGACCCACTGAATCATTGTATATTCCATGGTCATATCCAGTAGTACATTACCCCACAAGGCCTCTCCTCCTCTCACTGTCATATTCTCCCAACAAATTTCTTTGCAATTGAAGTCCCCCATAATTACCAGATTACCTCTGCCCTGGGGTATTGGCTGCTTGTTATTGTGGCAAAGTAGCATGCAGTTGATACTTTAGGGTCTATATGGGGCACCCCTACGGACCAGAGTCACACATCATTTTGTCTATGATAGAGGAAAACTCTGTTCATAGAGAAATGATGACACTTTTATACTACGACTGTCCCTCCGTTATGCTGTCCCCCAACCCCTTGTTGCTGTCCTGTACCATTTCTCTGAGTATTCTTTTTCTCTGGTGGGGGAAAAGAATACTGCCACCAAGTATTCCCACTTGGATTGTAAGAGGCGAGAAGAAAGGGACGGGGATTGGGACTAGGCATCCTTCTCCTTGTAGCCCCACAGGGGACATTCCTAAACAAAAAAGAGAAGGCATAAGAGGGTCTGGGAGTTTTCGGACCAGCACCCTAAGGTTTGGGTCTTTTAATGTGCGTGGATGTAGTACAGATGAGAGTAAAAGGGAAGAGATAGGTAGTATGTTTGTGAGAAGAAAGATGGATGTGTTGGCTTTGAGTGAAACTAAGTTGAAAGGGAAGGGTGAGTGTAAGTTTGGGAGTGTAAGTGGGAGGTTATCAGGAGTGAAGAGAGGGCGAGGGAGGGAAGGGGTGGCTATTCTAGTAAGTGAAGAGATAGGTAAACGTGTAGTGGAGTGGAAGGAGGTTTCCTCAAGGATAATGTGGATGAAGGTGAAACTGGGAAAGGAGATGTGGGTCTTTATAAGTGCATATGGGCCTGGCAGTGAGAAGAGTGTAGAGGAAAGGGAGGCCTTTTGGATAGATTTAAATGAGTGCATAGAGGATTTAGGAAGAAATGTCAATGTAATAGTACTGGGAGACCTTAATGTTAGGGTAGGAAATGGTCCAATCGATGGAGTGGTTGGGAAATGTGGAGTTCCAGGAAAGAATCATAGTGGAGAGTTGATGGTGGAAATGTGTCTAGAAAGAGAGTTGATGATAGCAAATACAGTGTTTTGGAAGAAAGTCAAGCATAAGTACACATGGGAGAGGGTGGTGGAGGGAAGGGTGGTAGATAGAGCACTAATGGATTATGTAGTGGTAAATAGGACTATGATAGGAAGAGTTAAGGATGTACATGTGCTAAGGGGAGAGGGTGGGGGAATATCGGATCCTTTTTTGGTGGAAGGTAAGTTGAGAGTGGAGGATAGATGGAGAAAGAGGAAAGGGATAAAAGGTAGGGAGGTTCTTAGAGTGAACTCTTTGAATGAAAAGGGAAAGGAGTAGGAGTACGAAAAGAAGCTGAAGGAGGAGTGGGAGGGAGTAAAGGATAGAGTGGAGCTGGGTGTGGAGGAGGAATGGGGATGGTTCAAGGAGGGAGTCATAAAGTGTGCAAGGATGGTGTGTGGAACAAGAAGGACAGGGAGAAATAGAAGAAAGGGTAGTGAATGGTGGGATGAGGAAACAAAGAAGGTTGTAGAAGAGAAGAAGCGAGCTTTCACAGATTGGTTACAAAATAGGACGAGGGAGTCATATGAGAGGTACAAAGAAAAGAAAAAATAAGTAAAGCAAAAGGTAAAGGAGGCAAAGAGGAGAGCAGATGTGAAGTGGGGTAAGAGTATGACAGAAAATATTGAAAGTAATAAAAAGATGTTTTGGAAAGAAATTGAGTGAGGGAGAGGAGGCGAATGAAGTAGAGAAGAAAAGGTAATAGGTGCAGATGGAGAGATGATAATGGAAGAGAAGGCAGTAAGGGGAAGATGGGCAGAATATTTTAGGGAGTTGCTAAATATGAAAGAGGATAGGGAGGGAAAGATAGCTGCAGTGGGAAATGGTAAGAAAATGAGAGTGATGAGTGAGGAGAATGGAGGAGAAATAAGGAAGGATGAGGTGAAGGCAGTTGTTAAGATGATGAGAGCAGGTAAGGCACCTTGTCTGGATGGATGCCATGAAGAATGTCTGAAAAAGGGAGGTACAGTGATGGTGGACTGGCTGGTGAGGTTATTTAATGTTTGTTGGAGAGAGGGTAGAGTACCGGAGGACTGGAGGAGTGCCTGTATAGTTCCTCTTTACAAGGGAAAAGGGGACAAGTGTGAATGTAGTAGTTTCAGAGGGATTAGCTTGTTAAGTGTAGTTGGGAAGGCTTATGGGAGGATCTTGATTGAGAGGATTAGGAGAGGAACAGAAAGAGTAATTGGTGAGGAACAGTGTGGATTTAGGACAGGTAGAGGTTGTGTAGATCAGATCTTTGTGGTAAGACAGATATGTGAGAAAGCTATAGGAAAGGGGAAGGATGTTTTTTTGGCTTTTATGGATCTGGAAAAGGCTTATGATAGGGTGGACAGAAAGGCACTGTGGGAGGTTATGCAGATATACGGGATAGGTGGAAAGCTTCTGGGAGCTGTCAAGAGTTTTTATGAGAGTAGTAGAGCTTGTGTCAGGATTGGAAATGGAGAGAGTGAGTGGTTCGAGGTAAAGGTGGGACTTCGTCAAGGATGCGTTATGTTGCCCTGGCTGTTCAACTTATACATGGATGGGGTGGTGCGAGAGGTAAATGCAAGGGTAGTGGGCAAGGGATTGGAGATGGTTAAAGAAAATGGAGAAAAGTGGGAGGTGAGCCAGCTATTGTTTGCGGACGACACTGCGCTTGTGGCAGGATCGGAGGAGGGATTGAGGAAGCTGGTGGCAGAGTTTGGGAGAGTATGTGATAGAAGAAAGCTAAGATAAATGTGGGTAAAAGTAAGGTGATGAGATGTACAAGGGGTGAAAGTGGCAGTAGACTGGAAGTGAGCATTAAGGGAGAGCGACTTGAGGAAGTGGATAGTTTTAGATACTTGGGTGCAATTGTGGCAGGAAAAGGTGGAGTGAAGGTGGAGGTAGAATGTAGATTGAGAGAAACAAGTAAATGCCTTGGTGGATTAAAGAGTGTAATGAGGAATAGACATTTGGGAATGGATGCTAAGAGGAGACTGTATGAAGGAGTGATTGTGCCAACAGCACTGTATGGGACAGAAACATGGAACATAAGAGAAGATGAGAGAAGGAGTTTGAATGTGTTTGAGATGAGGTGTCTGAGAAGTATGGTGGGGGTTACTAGGCTAGATAGAGTGAGAAATGAGGAGGTGAGGAGGAGAACAGGGGTGGAAAAGGAGCTGGGAGATAGGGTTGATGAAAGAATATTAGGATGGTTTGGACACATGGAAAGAATGAGTGAAGAAAGACTAGTAAAAGAGGTATGGAAGGCAGATGTGGAGGGAGTGAACATGAGGGGACGTCCTAGGATGAGGTGGAAGGATGGGGTGAAGGGGGCTTTGGGGAAGAGGGGAATGTCTGCTGAGGAAGGACAGGAGAGGACAGAAGACAGGGGTGAATGGAGAAGGGTTGTATATTGATGATGTTGTGATTGCATGAGGTGGAATGGGTGGGGGGATGGGGGTTGAGGTAGTATGTGTGAGCAAAATTTGATGCAGCCCAAAGGGATTTCTCCCCGTCCTCTCCTTTTATGCAATGGGGGGACGGAGAGGGGGGGTCGCCGATTTAATGAAGCGGCCTTGCTGTGGATATGCTGTGTCTTGCGACACTGCTTCTAACCCAGGTCAGTGGACAAGGTGCAGGGATGACCCTTCATCCAGGAGGTGCTAAGATGGGAGGGAGGGTGGAGGGGAGTGGAGTGTATTCAGGGATGGAATGGGTGGAAATGATTTTATGCCTTTTCCTTTTTGGCTACCTCCCTTTGTAAGGGGTAAAAAGCCTTGGTATATGTATATGTATGTATGTACCTCCGCCCATTAGTATCTCATTTAATGATTGCCTTGTATCTTATAGCATTTTCATATGCTCATTCTCTTTCCAAGCATTCATTTTTGGTGGCACATAAGTCACCACAAACTTTCTACTTTTCATGTTCTTGTCTTGGACTTTTATCATGATAAGTTCTACATTACCTTTGCCCTCCGCAATTTTTGTCATATTCAAGTTTTTATTGGCCAAGAACATGATTCTTCCTCCCTGTTTTTAATCCAGTAATTGTATAGTCGATATCCAACATCGATGGATGGTATTTCACCCCTTAGTTTAGTCTCCACAATTCCCATTTTGTCTGTTTTATCTTCTAGCAGGTAATCATTAAGTTCATTCAGTCCTGAAATTAATCCATTGATGTTGGTATAGGCCACTTTCAATTTTTTTTCTTACTCCATTTTTTTTTTTTTTTTTTTTTTTTTTTCTTCTGTCTTTGGTTCACCCATTCTGATGTACCATTTCCTCAGTCTCATGTCGATTACTCTCCAACAGAATTCCTTGCTTTTGGTCTTCGTTCTCTTTGCATTTTTTTCCTTTGCTTCATCCCTTAGTGTCTTTTCTTTAATTCCTCAATACCCATGCCTCTTTTTATCCATATTTTATTGTACTTTTCACTCCGTGCCAAGTTACCTACTTTTTCAAATATGTCTTCCACTACCATTTGTGAACTTAGTTTTATCTTTAGGGGTCGATTTCTATCCTTAGAATAGTTACCCATCCTATATGCATAGTCTATGTCTTTACCTTCATCTTGGGCTCCATCCTGAATTTCTTTTAGGATTGCTATTGCTGTCTCTTTTCTTTTTCTCTCATGTACCTTGCCAGACCATGTTTTTCTTTTAGTCCATATACCACAAAACATTTTTTCCTATCCACAGTGTCTTTGACCCAATTTGCTTTTTCATTAATTACTTGGATAATTGTAATTAATGAAAAAGCAAATTGGGTCAGAGTACAATGTATGCTTATCATAAGAATTACAGCTTACTGTAGATGAAATATTAGAAACATTTCTAAACATACTCTACATGTTCAAATAGTTTAGGTTTATATTCCATTAAATATATATATATATATATATATATATATATATATGTATATATATATGTATGTATATGTATATGTATGTATATATATATATATATTTACCTAGTTGTATTTACCTAGTTGTATTTTGCGGGAAGGGGAGCTATGCTCGTGATGTCCCGCCTTTGTATCTCGCAGTGTCTAGTTTGTTTTTAAACTCATGAATGGTTTTTGCGCATACTATTTCATTGTCCAGTTTGTTCCAAGTGTCCAAAACTCTATGAGGAAAACTGTTTTTCTTCAGTTCTCTTCTATAGCTATGTTTTTTGATTTTCTTTCCATGTCCTCTTGTGTTTCTTTTGTCCCAGTTAAGTAAGTTCTCTCTATCGAGTACCTCTGTGCCTCTCATGATTCTGTAGATGGTCAATAGGTCACCTCTCTCTCTTCTTTGCTCCAGTGTCGGTAACTCCAGTTTAGCCAATCTCTCCTCGTATGATAGGTTTGCAAGTGCAGGTGCCATTTTTGTAGCTGCTCTTTGGATTCTTTCTATTTTCTTTATATTCTTTTTGGTACTGGGGGACCACAATGTCGCCGCATACTCTAATCTAGGCCTTATCAATGTAACCAAAATTTTTTTTATCATGTCTTCGTCCAAGTATGTAAACGCCACTTTTATTGATCTTAGCAAGTTGTAAGTCTCCCCGACAATTTTGTTAATCTGTATATCATAGGACAAGTCGTTCGTGATAATTACTCCCAAATCTTTTTCGGATCCTACTTTCTTTACTTCTTTGGTTCCAATTGTATATTTTCCTGATATTCTGTTTTTGCTTTTTCCAAACTCCATTATGCTACACTTCTTAGTATTAAAGTCCACTTCCCATTTCTGACTCCAGTTCCATACCCTATTCAGGTCTTCTTGCAGTGCTTCACAGTCCTCATCAGTTTCTATTTTCCTTAGCAGTTTGGCGTCATCAGCAAAGAAGCTCATGTAGCAGTTCACGTCCTCGTCCATGTCATTCATATAGATAGCAAACATTATTGGTGCCAGCACAGATCCTTGCGGTACTCCACTGATCACCTCTTTCCAATCTGAATATTTTTCTCTGAGCACTACTCTCATCGTTCTACCAGTCAGAAAGTCCTCTATCCATTTTAGTAGGTTTCCTTGTATTCCTCCTATGTGTTCCAGTTTTTTTAGTAGTTTTCTGTGTGGTACTTTGTCAAAGGCTTTTTGCAAGTCTAGGAATGCACAATCAGCCCAGCCATTTCTTTCTTGCACTATGTCTATTAGTCTTGAGTAAAAGCATATTAACCACTTCAGTACGGGACTTAAATCTCGCGGGCAGCAGCCAATGCCAGCCGTATGACGTAACGTAATAATATTCGCATCATAAAATATAGTCACCGCTTATATCGATCGTTCTCTCTTTCACCCGCGAATTTTGAAAACCACAGACAATGGGATTCAGGGCGCATTTGGGAGAATGTAAAAACACAGGGGCGACTACAATAAATATAATCAAGACGCCGATATGGCAGCGTCGCGAATCCACTTGCTCCTCATGACGCCTACGTGTGCGGCACCGTATGGAAGGGGTTAAGTTTGTGGAGCATGATCTTCCTTGTCTGAATCCGAATTGTCTTGGGTTTAATATGTCATTGTCTTCCAGATGTATATATATGTGTGTGTATTTACCTAGTTGTATTTACCTAGTTGTATTTTACAGGAAGGGGAGCTATGCTCGTGGGGTCCCGTCTTCATATCTCATTTTATCTAAACTATTTTTAAATTCATGTATTGTTTTTGCACACACCACTTTCTCATCTAACTTGTTCCAACTGTCTATTACTCTGTGAGGAAAGCTGTTCTTTTTCAAATCTCTTCTATAGCTGTCTTTTTTTATTTTCTTTCCGTGTGTGTGTGTGTGTGTATACACATACAAACACACACACAAAAACTTAACTAAGGAAATTGAAGAATTAAAGAAACAGTTGAGGGAAGTAAAAGATGAGAATAAAGTCTTAAAGGAGAATAATAAGGAGAACAAGGAGGGTTGGAAAAAAATTCAAGAAAATAGCAAAGTTGCATTCACTGACATAATCAGACAGCAAATGAATGAACAAACTGAAAACTCAGTTATTAAAGTGATGAGACAGAAGGAGAATATAGTAAGAGACCTAGCAGACAAAAAGAAATGTATAATTATATTAGGAATGGAAGAGAAACATAACCCAGATAGAACCACAAGAATCAAGGAGGAAAATGAAAAAGTAAGAAATTTACTAGAATTAGTTCAGGAAGATGAACCAGAAATAATGAAACAAATTGAAGAGAAATTCAGGCTAGGGAAATATAGTACAGACAAGATCAGACCAATTAAGATTAGATTCAGGTCACAAACTACGGCTGAGAATATCTTATCCAAAACAGGGAAACTAGCAACAAGTGAACAATATAAAAAGGTATGGATAAAAAGGGAAATGAATAAAGAGGAAAGAGAGGAAGAAAAACAGAAAAGACTTGAAGCAAAGGAAAAAAACGAGATAAGAACGGAGTCAGAAAAAGAGAGATTCTATTGGAGAGTAGTGAATATGAAACTAAAGAAAGTCGACATACAAGAGAAAAACAAAAGGGAAACAGAGAACACAATGGAAGTGGCAGAAAACTAAGAGTGTCTTACACAAATATAGATGGATTAATAACAGGATTGAATGAGCTGAATGATTATTTGAAAGAAAAAGAACCAGACATAATGGGAATTGTAGAAACAAAATTAAAAGGTCCACTACCACCCAACAGTGTAGGACATGATGCATATAATTATTGGATTAGAAACAGAGTGAAAAAGGAAGGGGGTGGAGTTATGTTCCTGACTAAGAAGGATATAAACGTGAAGTGTGTCACATATGGAAAGAATACAGTAGAGATGATAATGATGGAAGTAGAAGACAGAGATAAGAAGAACAGAAAGTTTGTGATAAATTATGTGCCCCCAAAAACAGCCTCATGGGAATAGAGTGAACATAAAAGTATGTTAGAGGACACAAAGATAACATTAAACAAGATAATGGAAGAGGGAGGAAAAATAGTTATGATGGGCGACTTTAATTGCAAAGAAATCTGCTGGGAGGAAATGACAGTAAAGGGTGGAGACGGCTCATGGGGAAACGCTCTACTTGAGATGGTTACTGACCATACAATGACACAATGGATACAGGAGAACACTAGGTATAGAAATGAAGAAGAGCCATCGAGACTAGACCTAGTAATTACATCTGAACCTAGAATAGTGGACAAAATTGAATATAAAACACCAATAAGTAAAAGTGACCACATATTGATTGAACTGGAACTTAATGAAGAAAAATATACGAAAAGAAATGAATAATACAGAAAAGGAAGAATGATGTATGAAAAAACAAACTTTGATGAAATAAGAGAATTCTTTCAAAAGGAAAACTGGGAAGAAATATACAAAGAAGAAACAGCAGTAGAAGAGAAATGGAATATTTTGACAAAAATTTACAAAAAAGGAGTGGAAAAGTATGTCCCAAGACAAAAACAAGAAAAAGAATATGTAAAATGCTGGTACAACAAAAGCTGTAGGGAGTTAAAAGACAAAAGAGACAAAGCCTGGACCAGATGGAAAAAAGACAGAAGACCTGAAAAATGGAAAATATATACCTGTTATAGAAATGAATATGTACAAATGTGCAGAGAGGAAAAGAGAAAATATGAAAAAGATATCATAGAAAAGTGTAAAGATCAACCAAAACTATTCTACAGATTTGTAAACAATAAACTGAAAAACAAACAAGACTTGGAGAAATTAAGACAAGGAGGAGTTGAATACACTGAGGAAATGGAAATGGCAGAAATTATGAACAAACATTTTAAATCAGTGTTTACAAGGGAGAACATACAACCTGAAGAGAACAAATGGAAAGAGAAAGTCCCCCCTATGGAAGAAATAGAAGTAACAAAGAATGAAATATTAACACACTTGAGTAATCTTGATGTCAGAAAATTGCATGGACCAGATGAAATAGCAAACTGGATACTGAAAGAATGCAGGAATGAACTGGCAGACAAAATACATAGCATACTAAATAGTTCCTTGAAAGAAGGAAAAGTTCCAGAAGATTGGAAAAAAGCAAATATAGTACCTATATATAAAGGAGGAAATAAAGAAGAACCTACAAACTATAGACCAGTCTCTCTAACAAGTACAATAGCAAAAATTTGTGAAAGAATTATCAAAAGTAGATGGGTAAAATATTTAGAACAAAATATAGTGTCAAATCCAAGGCAATTTGGATTCAGACAAGGACGATCATGCGTCACCAATTTAATATGTTTCTATTCAAGGCTAATAGATATAATACAAGAAAGAGATGGATGGGCGGACTGTGCATTTTTAGATCTAAAGAAAGCTTTTGACAAAGTACCACATAAGAAGTTGCTTAAGAAATTAGAAACTGAAGGAGGAATACAGGGCAAACTACTAAATTGGATGGAGGACTTTTTGCAAGAAAGAAAAATGAGAGTAGTGATAAGAAATCAGCACTCAAAATGGGATGAAGTAATAAGCGGTGTTCCACAGGGAACAGTTCTGGCCCCAATAATGTTTGCTATATATATTAATGATATGGATGAAGGAATAGAAAGCTATATGAGCTTCTTTGCAGATGATGCAAAACTACTGAAAAGAGTGAAAACTGAAGAAGATTGTGAATCACTACAGAGAGATCTAAATAAAGTACAAGAATGGAGTAGGAAGTGGGAGATGGAGTTCAATACAAAAAAGTGTAGTATAATGGAATTTGGAAAAAGCAAAAACAGAATAACAGGAGCATATAAATTGGGAGAAGAAGGAATAAAAAAAGTAGAAAATGAGAAGGACCTGGTAGTCATTGTTATGAATAATATGTCACCTGAGAAACATATAAATAAGATTTTTGGAGAAACTTATAATTTAATAAGAACAATCAAAGTTGCATTTACATACCTGGATGAAGAAATGGTGAAGAAAATCCTAATCACCCTGATAAGACCAAGATTGGAATATGCAGCAACGATATGGTCACCAAGTACAAAAAAATGTATAAAAAAACTTGAAAGAATACAAAGAGCAATTACAAAATTGGCACCAACACTCAAAACTATCATATGAAGAGAGACTAGAAAAATTTGAACTACAGACACTAGAGCAAAGAAGAGAGAGAGGAGATTTGATAGCTATTTACAGAATCATGAAAGGCATAGAAATTACTGACAGAGAGAATCTGATAAAATGGGATGACAGAAATACTAGAGGACACGGAAAGAAAATAAAAAAAGACAGCTATAGAAGAGATTTGAAAAAGAACAGCTTTCCTCACAGAGTAATAGACAGTTGGAACAAGTTAGATGAGAAAGTGGTGTGTGCAAAAACAATACATGAATTTAAAAATAGTTTAGATAAAATGAGATATGAAGACGGGACCCCACGAGCATAGCTCCCCTTCCCGTAAAATACAACTAGGTAAATACAACTAGGTAAATACACACTTCCGTTGGACAGACGGCGAGGATTGACATCCTGAAGAAAAAGTAAAATTTTCGTGGATCTCAACGCAAAGGAAGTACCTATTGTATTTGCAGGGAAGGGGATTGCTTGTGGTGTAGTGGGAAAGTGAGGAAAAAGGAGAAGGGGAGGGATTAATGAGGGAAATGGAAGGAAATGAGGAAGGAGAGGACTTGGTCCAGGCAGGCAGACGCCATGTAAACAAACACGGGCCAGATCAATTTAGTGACGATGAAGGGACTAACAAAAATGTAAAGATTAGAAACATAGATATGAGCAGCACAATAGAAGGTGAGGATAATAATTTCCATGGATTTAATGAGGGGGGGGGGCGGATACCAACCTCCCCCGACTGGCAAGACTAGAGGAAAAACTTGAACAAATGACCGAACATTGGGAGATTAGGTTCGGTAGAATGTAAAAAATTGCGCAAAGGGTTGAAAGATTGGAAGAACTAGAGAAGGCGAACAAAAACTTAACTAATGAAATAGAAGAACTAAAAAGACAGTTAAAAGAAGTAAAAGAGGAGAATGAAGAATTAAAAAGGAACAATAAAGACAATAAAGAGGCCATAGCAAAAGAAGCACAGGGGTGGAGAAAAATACAGGAAATCAGTAAAGTTGCATTTACTTATATAATTAAACAGCAAATGAAAGAACAAACTGAAGACTCAGTTATCAAAGTGATGAGACAGAAGGAGAATATTATAAGAGACTTAGCAGATAAAAAGAAATGTATAATTATATTAGGAATGGGAGAGAAACATAACCCAGATAGAACCACAAGAATCAATGAGGAAAATGAAAAAGTAAGCAGATTACTAGAATTAGTTCAGGAAGATGAACTTGAAATAATGAAACAAATTGAAGAGAAGTCTAGACTCAAAAAGTATAATACAGATAAGACCAGACCAATTAAGGTTAAATTCAGATCACAAACAACAGCAGAGAATATCTTAGCAAAAACAGGGAAGCTAGCAGCAAGTGAACAATATAAAAAGGTATGGATAGAAAGAGAAATGAATAAAGAGGAAAGAGAGGAAGAAAAAATGAAAATGAAATAGGAAGCTAAAGAAAAAAACGAGACCAGAACGGAGTCAGAAAAAGAAGAATTCTACTGGAGAGTAGTGAATATGAAATTGAGGAAATGGACCACAACAGAGAGAAACAAAAAAGAAACAGAGAATACAATGGAAATAACAGAAAGTTAAGAGTGTCCTACACAAATATAGATGGATTAATAACAGGACTGAATGAACTGAACAAGTATCTGAAGGAAAAAGATCTGGACATAATGGGAATTGTTGAGACAAAATTAAAAGGTCCACTACCACCCAACAGCATAGGACACAATATATATAATTATTGGATTAGAACCAGATAAAACAAGGGGGTGGAATTATGTTCCTGACTAAGAAGGATATAAATGTGAAGAGTGTCACATATGGAAAGAATAGAGTAGAGATGATTATGATAGAAGTAGAAGACAGAGATAAGAAGAGCAGAAAGTTTGTAATAAACTACGTGCCCCCAAAAACAGCCTTGTGGGAAGAGAGTGAACATAAAAGTATGTTAGAAGACACAAGAATAACACTAAACAAGATAATGGAAGATGGAGGAATAATAGTTATGATGGGCGACTTTAATTGCAAAGAAATCTGCTGGGAAGAGATGACCGTAAAGGGTGGAGAAGACTCGTGGGGAAATGTTCTACTTGAGATGATTATTGACCACACAATGACGCAATGGATCCAAGAGAACACTAGGTATAGAAATGAAGAAGAAGCATCAAGACTAGACCTAATAATCACATCAGAACCTGAAATAGTGGAAAAGATAGAATACCAGGCACCAATAAGTAAAAGTGACCACATATTGATAGAACTAGAACTAAATGAGAAAAAAATACATGAAAAGAAATGAACAATATAGAAAAGGAAGATTGATGTATGAAAAAACAATATTTTGATAAAATAAGAGAATTCTTTCAAAATGAAAACTGGGAAAGAAGATACAACAGTAGAAGAGAAATGGAATATTTTGACAAAAATTTATAAAAAAGGAGTGGAAAAGTATGTCCCAAGACAAAAACAAGAAAAAGAATATGTAAAATGCTGGTACAACAAAAGTTGTAGAGTGTTAAAAGACAAAAGAGACAAAGCTTGGACCAAATGGGAGAAATACAAAAGACCTGAAAATGGAAAATATATACTTGTTATAGAAATGAATATGTACAAGTGTGCAGAGAGGAAAAGAGAAAATATGAAAAAGATGTCATAGAAAAGTGTAAAGATCAACTAAATCTATTCTACAGATTTGTAAACAACAAACTGAAAAACAAACAAGACTTGGAGAAATTAAGACAAGGAGGAGTTGAATATACAGAGGAAATAGAAATGGCGGAAATTATGAACAAGCATTTTAAATCAGTGTTTACAAGGGAGAATATACAACCGGAAGAGATCGAATGGAAAGAGAAAGTCCCCTCTATGAAAGAAATAGAAGTAACAAAGAATGAAATAATGAAACACTTGAGTAATCTTGATGTTAGGAAATCACATGGACCAGATGAAATAGCAAACTGGATTTTGAAAGAATGCAGAAATGAACTGGGAGACAAAATACATAGCATACTAAATAGTTCCTTGAAAGAAGGAAAAGTTCCAGAAGATTGGAAAAAAGCAAATGTAGTACCTATATATATAAAGGAGGTAATAAAGAAGACCCTACCAACTATAGACCAGTCTCTCTAACAAGTACAACAGCAAAAATATGTGAAAGAATTATCAAAAGAAAATGAGTGAAATATTTAGAAAAAACAGCATGCTAAATCCAAGGCAATTTGGATTCAGACAAGGACGATCATGCTTCACTAATTTAATATGTTTCTATTCAAGGCTAATAGATATAATACAAGAAAGAGATGGATGGGCTGATTGTGCATTTCTAGACCTAGAAAAAGCCTTTGACAAAGTACCACATAAGAAGTTGCTTAAGAAATTAGAAACTGAAGGAGGAATACAGGGCAAACTGCTTAAATGGATGGAAGACTTTTTGCAAGAAAGAAAAATGAGAGTAGTGATAAGAGACAAACACTCTAACTGGGATGACGTAATAAGCGGTGTTCCACAAGGAACAGTTCTGGCCCCAATAATGTTTGCTATATATATTAATGATATGGATGAAGAAATTGAAAGTTATATGAGCTTCTTTGCAGATGATGCAAAACTATTAAAAAAAGTGAACATGGAAGAAAATTGTGAGTCACTACAGAGTGATCTAAATAAAGTATGGGAATGGAGTAGGAAGTGGGAGATGGAGTTTAACACTAAAAAGTGTAGTATAATGGAATTTGGAAAAAGCAAAAACAATAACAGGATCATATAAATTGGGAGAAGAAGGAATAAAAAAGTAGAAAATGAGAAGGACCTGGGAGTCATTGTTATGAATATGTCACCTGAGAAACATATAGATAAGATTTTTGGAGAAACTTATAATATAATAAGAATAATTAAAATTGCATTTACATAGCTGGATGAAGAAATGGTGAAGAAAATTCTAATCACTCTGATAAGACCTAGATTGGAATATGCTGCAACGATGTGGTCACCAAGCACAAAAAAAATGTATAAAAAAACTTGAAAGAATACAAAGAGCAATTACAAAATTGGCACCAACACTCTCAAAACTATTATATGAAGAGAGACTAGCAAAACTTGAACTACATACACTAGAGCAAAGAAGAGAGAGAGGAGATTTGATAGCTATTTACAGAATCATGAAAGGCATAGAAATTATTGATAGAGAGAATCTGATAAAATGGGATGATAGAAATACAAGAGGGCACGGAAAGAAAATCAAGAAAGGCAGCTGTAGAAGAGATGTGAAAAAGAACAGCTTTCCTCACAGAGTAATAGACAGTTGGAACAAGTTAGATGAGAAAGTGGTGTGTGCAAAAACAATACATGAATTTAAAAATAGTTTAGATTAAATGAGATATGAAGACGGGACACCACGAGCATAGCTCCCCTTCCCGTAAAATACAACTTGGTAAATACACAAACACACACTTTCGTCGGATGGACGGCGAGAATTGGAGTTCCGAAGAAAAAGGAAAATCTACGTGGATCTCAACGTCAAGAAAGTACCTTGTTGTATTTATAGGGAAGGGGAAAGCTCGTGGTGTAGTGGGAAAGTGATAAAAAAGAAGGGGAGGGATTATTGAGGGAAATGGAAGGAAATGAGGAAGAGGGGGACATGGTCCAGGAGGCCAGGCATCTTGTAAACAAAAGACGGACCAATGATGACAATGATTTCGGTGATGACGGGATCAACAAAAATGTAAAGATTAGAAATATAGATAAGAGCAGCACAGTGGAAGGTGATGATAATAGTTTCCAGGGATTTAAAGAGGGTGGGGGGGATACCATCCTCCCCCGATTAGCAAGACTAGAGGAAAAAATTGATAAAATAACCAAGCATTGGGAAAATAGGCTCTGTAATGTAGCCGAGATTGTGCAGAGAGTTGAAAGATTGGAAGAACTAGAGAAGGCGAACAAAAACTTAACTTTGGAAATAGAATTAAAAAGATAGTTAAAAGAAGTTAAAGAAGAGAATGAGGAATTAAAGAAGAATGATAAAGACAACAAAGAGGCCATAGCAAAGGAAGCACAGGGCTGGAAAAAAATCCAAGAAAACAGTAAAGTTCCATTTACTGACATAATTAAGCAACAAATGAAAGAACAAACTGAAGACTCGGTTATTAAAGTGATGAGCCAGAAGGAGAATATAGTAAGAGACTTAGCAAACAAAAAGAAATGTATAATTATATTAGGAATGGAAGAGAAATTTAACCAAAATAGAACCACAAGAATTAAAGAGGAAAAAGAAAAGGTAAACAGTTTACTAGAATTAGTTCAGGAAGATGAACCTGAAATCATGAAACAAATTGAAGAGATTTTTAGGCTTGGAAAATATAGTACAGATAAGACCAGACCAATTGAGATTAAATTCAGGTCACAAACAACAGCAGAGAATATCTTAGCAAAAACAGGGAAGCTAGCAGCAAGTGAACAATATAAAAAGGTATGGATAGAAAGAGAAATGAATAAAGAGGAAAGAGAGGAAGAAAAAATGAAAAGGAAAGAAGCTTAAGAAAAAAACGAGAACAGAACGGAGTCAGAAAAAGAAGACTTCTACTGGAGAGTAGTGAATATGAAAGTGAGGAAATGGACCATAACATAGAGAAACAAAAAAGAAACAGAAAATACAATGGAAATAACAGAAAGTTAAAAGTGTCCTACACAAATA